>NC_082644.1:10343999-10650249 GCF_028023285.1 Balaenoptera ricei
GTGAAATATAATCAAAACAAGAAGCATTAGGGAGCTTAGCAAATGCATCAAAGTAAATCAAAGTCAGAATTACCTACTTAGGACAAGATTTTTCTAAGCACCTTACAAGGACCTCATAAACAGTAACAGAATTAATAAGTACGTCAAAAAGTGAAAGGGATCCAGAGAATCAGTGGGACCAGTTGTTGGACGCCATGTAAGAAGAGTGCCCAGATAGGAAAAAGGAGAGAACAGACACCCTCATTGATTCCTTGACGTTCACCTTTACTGAGAAAGAGTTGGGGAGCCCCATTCCTGCAGACCTGCTAAATGCGTAGAATATTCTTGGTCACATCAACAGGTTGAGTAGAGAGAAATCACCAGAAAGTGTGATGCTGTCCTCAGGGTATTTTTAAAATAACATTTTCAGATAGTAAAACTAACATAAATTTCAAGTGTGCGTGCAGTTTGATGAATTTTTATCTAGTTATGCGTCTGAGTGTGTTCTCTTTCGTGTCTGGCTTCTATAACTCAACATTTTGTTGACCTGAAAGTTTTCAAGGATGAAATTGTTGACTTGTTGGTTAAACTGTGTCACCCAGCTGTACATAGCAACCTGGTGGAAGACTGGCAAAGTGCCTGTGGGATTACCATCTCCTTGAAGTGTTCTTGAGGGAACCCTGAGATATTCAGCGTGGCAAAACCTATTTCTGGGCTAGGCAAGCTGCCGCCATTCAATGGGAGATGTCAGCTGAGACAACATGGTTTCTTTTATAAAGAAATCCATCTGACTAAACTATCAGTTCTTCAAAGGGACTAAATAAAAGAAAACTTGTTTCTTTAATTCACTTGAAGTTTTAGAATGCTTTTCTCAAAATAAAAATAGCTCTATTATAGAACCAATATATACTCATAAATTTTTTTCTGAATATAATTGAAAGATATAAAGAAGAAAACAAAAATCACCTGTAATCTCACCACCTAGAGTAATCACTGTGTAACATTTTGGTATGTAATCTCCTATGATGGATATGTGCACTGATATCCTTTAGTCGCTCTAACGCTGTAAATCTGTTAGGATCAGATTCAGCTCTGAGTGATACGAAGCCTGAAGTAACCATGGCTTAACAATTAGATGTTTGTTTCTCTCTTACAAAGGAAGTCCGGGGGTAAAGAGTCCAGGTCTGTGACCATTAGAGACCCTGGGTCTCCTGCTAGCTTGCTGCCCCACCATCTTCAATATGTGCCTTACTGTTTGTGATCCAATGTGAGTTGACCAGCTCAGGCCATCACATCCTTTTTCTAGTCAGCAGGAAGGAGGAAGGGACAGGGAAAGGCATGCCCCTTCCCTTTGATTATTTCTCAGAGTTGCACACAGACTTCAATATATTCTTTTTGGCCAGAATTTAGTTACATGACTACATTTAGTTGCAAGAGAGACTGGGAAATCTCTATTCCAGGTGGCCATAATTCCAGCTGAGATTTGGGGTTCTCCTGTGAAAGGGCAAAGGGGAATACAGATAATGAGACAACTTCTGTTACAAGCCTTTCCATTCTGAATGTTCGTGCCTTTCCATTTTGAATGTTCATGACCTCATTTTGAATCTTTTTATAGTATTACGTTGTATGGATTTATTCTGCTATTGAACATTTTGGTTTCCATTCCCTACTATCCCACACAATACTGAAGAGAACATATTTTTATTTACATTTTTTTGCACCCATCTGGGTGTTTGCTTAGTGTCAATTCCTTAAGTAAAATTGCTATATATGCACGTTTTAAATTTTGATTCAGTATTGCTCTAAAGACGCTCTTTCCTTTTCACTCAACAGAGGTAAATGAGAGTTTCCATTTCCCCACATCCTCATGATCAGTTTCTTTATCCTATGCTAGTGTGCGGAGAGAGCATTTTCTCTCAGCGTAGAGAGACAGCCAACAATGTTTCTTCCCAAGCCAACCCCTATTTTCCCTCCCTCACCCTTAATATTTACTGTCAACACTACCACCCTTTGTGAGCTTCTGTTGGGGGCAGGGAGGTGGGTGGGGGGGCGGGTTGCTTTTTATGACGACTCTCTCCTTCTTTACTCATTTTCATGGAAAGCCAAGTCAGAGGACAGGGTAAGCAAGAGGGAGCAGCCATAAGTGTCAGTTACCCAGCTGTGGGTGATGTTTAGCCACGCTTCAACCAGAAAGTGGCTTCTCTGTGTTCACCATGCATGCTAGAGATTTGCTGCTCAAGTGGAAAATTATCCCTCTATTTTATCCAGCTGTGTAGTCAGTGTGACAGTGAGTGCGATTGGCACCTTTAACAGCTCTCCTGCAAGATAGAATCGAGACAAAGTGGAAGAAAGTGAAAGATTACCAAATAAAATTGAAATGTATTTATAGAAATCTCTGAGTGTTGGAGGGCCTGGCCCAAAATTCGTAGCAGGGGTAATAGTTCCAAATTAGGCAGATTTGGCTCAGTGGAAGCCGGTTTAACTCAGGATGCTGTGGTATCAGGCAGGGATTCTCCACAGAGTGTGCTTTCCCCTTCCCTGCCACACACTAAGAATCTTCTTATACACCCTGTTAGGGCATGGCATGTCTCCTAGCAAACTATAGTTATCGATGGCGGTAAATGTGTATACTCAGGTGTGTAGGTGCAGAGAAAAGTTCACAAGCCTTGGAAGAGCTTGGTTCCTCATTTTTAAAAGAGGTATTTGGACTAGATTAACTTAGAATTCCTTCAGTCTTATAAATCATGTAATTTCTTATTTGCATAGAGCTAGTTGTAAAAGAACTCAGTGGCATAGACACATCTTGACTGATTATATAAAAGACCAAAGAGTTTTGGTTGACCCAGTGAAATGATAGAATAATGAGAGACAATATTTTTGTGTTAAAAGAGAGCTTAGAAATAATCTAGTCGGACTTCCCTGGCGATCCAGTGGTTAAGAATCCGCGCTTCCACTGCAGGGGTAACAGGTTCTGTCCCTGGTCGGGGAACTAAGATCCCGCATGCCCCATGGTGCGGTGAAAGAAAGAAAGGAAGGAAGGAAGGAAGGAAAGGGTGGGAGGAAGGAAAGAGAGAGAGAGAGAGAAAGGGAAAGAAAGAGAAAGGAAGGAAGGAAGGGAAAGGAAAGGAAGGAAGGAGAGAGAGAGAGGGAGGGAGGGGGAGAGAGAGAGAAAGAAAGAGAGAAAGAGAAAGAATCTAGTCAGGTCTCTTCAGATGAAGAAATTTGAGGCCCAGAGAACTTAGGGATTCGTTTTGATTAACACTAACTTAGAGGCAGAGTTAGAACTAATGATTTATGACTAGGTTAAAGGAGATGTTGGATGCTATGGTGTACAGCTCAGCAGTAAGATCTGACTCTGGTTTATTTAAGCTAAAAATAAATTTTCACTTTGGAAAACAGTTCAGTAGTTTCTTAAAAGGTGAAACATACATAGCCTAGCAATTCCACTCTTAAATATTTACCCAAGGGAAATGAAATTGTATGCCTCTACAAAAATCTGTATGTGAATATTTATGGCAGCTTTATTCATAATTGTCAAAAACTGAAAACAACAACCCAAATATCCATCAGTTTGTGGATGTTATCAATAAGCATCTGTGGTACATCCATACAATGGAATACTTCTTAGCAATAAAAAAAAGAGTGGGCTATTGATATATGCAACAACAAGGATGACTCTCAAAAGAATTATACTGGTAGTGTTCGAGATTTCCAGTTGCTCTGTATCCTTGCCAGCACTTGTCAGTCTTTAGTTTTGACCCTTCTTGTAAAAGTGTAGTGGTACCTCACTGTGGTTTTAATTGGTATTTCTCTAAGCACTCATGTTTAGCATCTCTTCATTTGCCATCCATATGTCTTCTTCAGCGAATGCCTCCTCACATATTTTACCCATTTTTACTGCATTGTTTGTGCTGTTGTTGAGTTGTAAGAATTCTTTTTTTATAAAACGGATAAAAATGATATTAATGTGAATTTATTTTCTAAGTTAAAAATCATTACATTTATGTATCATAAAATCAATCAATGAGGAAAAATGAGGCTCTTCTGATAAACACAAAAATCTGAAATCAAGGGTCAGGGAACTACCTTCTTGTATTAACATTGAATTTATTTGTGGGTTTTTTTAAATAAATTTATTTATTTATTTTTGGCTGTGTTGGGTCTTTGTTGCTGCACGCAGGCTTTCTCTAGTTGTGGCAAGCAGGGGCTACTCTTTGTTGCGGTGCGGTTGCTTCTCATTGCAGTGGCTTCTTGTTGCGGAGCACAGGCTCTAGGCGCTCAAGCTTCAGTAGTTGTGGCACGCGGGCTCAGTAGTTGTGGCTCACGGGCTCTAGAACACAGGCCCAGTAGTTGTGGCGCACGGGCTTAGTTGCTCCGCGGTATGTGGGATCTTCCCGGACCAGGGCTCAAACCCGTGTCCCCTGCATTGGTGGGCAGATTCTTAACCACTGTGCCACCAGGGAAGCCCAATTTATTTGTTTTTTACTTTGGCTGGAGTTGTAAGAATTCTTTTTAATTTTCTGTTTTCAAGTTCTTTATCAGATACGTGTTTTGTAAATATTTTCTCCCAATCTCTGAGTTACCTTTCGTTTTAAGGGTGTCTTTTGAAGAAGTTTTAAATTTTGATTAAGTTCAATTTATAGGTTTTCTTTTCATATTCTTGTTCTTTATCTAATCTAAGAAATCTTTGCCTAACTTTCCCTCTCTTTTTCTAGAATTGCCCTATCCTATACAGTATCCATCAGTTGCATGTGACTATTAAACAATAGAATTTAAAATTCTATTTTATTTTAATTAATTAAACTTTAAATTAAAAGCTGATAACTTGATTCAGTTATTGAGGAAATTTTAAGTATGTTCAGAAGATCTAACTAAAACTAAATTAAAAAAAGAAAACTTAAAATGACTTTATCATGGGACTTCCCTGGTGGTCCAGTGGTTAAGATTCCATGCGGGCCCAGGTTCAATCCCTGGCCAGGGATCCCACATGCCACAACTAAGAGCCTGCATGCCGCAACTGAAAGATTCCCATATGCCACAACTAAAGATCCCGCACACCGCAATGAAGATCCCACATGCCGCAACTAAGACCCGGTGCAACCAAATAACTAAATGAATTAGTTAATTAATTAATTTTTTTTTAAGAAAAGTTAGGGACTTCCCAGGCAGCGCAGTGGTTAAGAATCTGCCTGCCAATGCAGGGGACACGGGTTCGAGCCCTGATCCGGGAAGATCCCACATGCCACGGAGCAACCAAGCCCGTGTGCCACAACTACTGAAGCCTGTGCTCTAGAGCCTGTGCTCCTCAACAAGAGAAGCCATGGCAATGAGAAGCCCGAGCACCGCAAGGAAGAGTAGCCCCTGCTCAACTAGAGAAAGCCCGTGCACAGCATTGAAGACCCAACGCAGCCAAAAATAAATTAATTAATTTAAAAAGTCAATTCACTTCCCCCACCTTAACAAGTCAAATTGTTGTTGTTGTTTTTTAAATGACTATCATTAGGAAATGCCACATTTTTAAAATGTTAAAATATACTAGCATACAACTTCTCAGGGGTATGGAAATGACTGTGTCGGCAGTCTTAATTAACTAATTGAATGCTCTCCCTTCTTGGTCTGTTCCAAGCTGTCTGTCTTATAAGTAACCTAGCAGGGGTTAGGTAGTGGTTCAACAGGGAAACAATATTGAGGGAGAAGTTAGAAAAGATGATTAGGAAAACACTATAGTCACTTTTATTGCTAAGATTCTTGGATTTTTTTTTTCTATCCAACTATCCTATCCATATCAAATCTGTTGCTCTTAGTATAATACACTGTTATAGTTTTTCTTCTTTCTAACATATTAGTGGAATGATTTAAGAGAAAGTATTCGGAACTTGTACTCGTTGGAGTGCAAAATCAGTTTGTTATTAACTGGGTGACCTTGGGCCTTGACAATTGAATTGGTATCAGTAGTATTTACTTCACTCAGTTTTGGGGTAAGAGCTAATTAAATATTGGATAGAAAATATTTGTCGATAATTCTTATTGTTAGTGAAGGTAATTCATACAATGATAGTTTCAATTCCTACTCCTTTCTAAGCAAGGGTCTACTTTTATTTTTAGAATTCCCTTTCAAGTGTCAGCTTTGATGTGTATTTTTATGAATATGTATGTTTTATAAATATAACTATCATATTAATATAACATTTCTGGTAATTAGATAATTATCAATATTATTTGAAAATCTTTCATAAAATTAAAAAGCTTTGCTGAATCTTATTAGAGAAGTGTTTTGCCAAACTGCATATGACTAGAAAGCATCAAGGAGTTTATTAAAGTTACTAACGTAATCTCAAATTTAGACAAAATCTGGGAGTTATTTTTGTTTCCTTCCTCTAAGGCAATATCTTGTTGAATCATGAGGTAGCAGTCTCACTTTATTTCATTTCCATTGCCATGTCAGTAGTTGTAAGTGTTGTTCACTTTGCATCAGGACAAATATAGTATCAAAATGAAAATCATGAACCATTATCACTAGTAGTTCCTTGAAAATTAACAAGTATACCTAGCAAATGCTATACTAATACTAAAATATCCATTAAGATCTCTTAGATTTTATTTTTGTACCATGAGACTTTTGTCATAAGGAAAAGAGCACTACAAATTTTGACAATAGTAGGAAAGGTATAGTTGCATAATTCTAATGTCTGCGGAGGTGTCTGATAACCATACAGAAAAGACACTCTTGGCCTCATTACTAACATTAAATAGATGTTAATAGTTTGCCCTTTTTTTTTTTTTTTAGATCAGATCTCCTTCCTCCCCTCCCCGCTTTTGACATAAGTTGTATTTAAAGCTAAGATCCCCAACCTTTACTTTTCCTCCCTCTCCAGAGGTTACTACTTTCTTCAAGTTGACGTGTATCATACCCATATGTGCTTTTATTAGTTTAGTATATGTTAAGGTGTGTGTATATTCAGTATTATTAGGTATTGCCAAATTATCCTCCAGAATGATTGTACCAATTTATACTCCATTTTGACTACATATTTCCAATACATTGTATTATTAGTCTAATTTTAGCCTATCTAAATTGTCTTATTTAGCCTATCAATTATTGTCTTATTTTGCATGTCCTTGATTGTAATGATACTGAGTTCTTTATATCTTTATTTTTTGACCACTCTTGTTTTCCCATTCTGTTGGGGTTTTTTGGTTTTTGGTTTTTGTCTTTTTGGCCGCACCGCGCAGCATGCCAAACTTCCCCGACCAGGGATCCAACCCATGCCCCCTGCAGTGGAAGCGCGGAGTCTTAACCACTGGACCACCAGGGAAGCCCATTTCTGTTGAGTTTTTAAATCTTTTTATTGTTGATTTGTACGAGCTTTTTATACTGAATAGGTTCCCAATGCTTTTTTTAATAACACATAATGGAAATATCGTCTCTCAATCTCTGGCTTGTGTTTTCACTCTGTTAATGGTGTCTTTTGAAGATTTTCAAAGTACCATAGTCAAATATGTGAATCTTTGTCTTATAGTTTGTGCTTCTTGTCTCTTAAGAAATTCTCCACTATCCCAGGGTGATAAGGTATTTTCCTCTTTTTGTTTTATTTTTCACTACAAGTTGTAAAGTTTTTGTCATCATATCTTAAGTATTTAAGTCATCTGGAATTAATTTTTTTGTGTGGTGTGAAATAATTTTTTCCAAATGGGTTACAAATTTTCCCAGCACCATATGTTGACAATGGTACTTTTATCATATGTCCTAGACAAGTATGTGCCTCTTTTCTGGACTGTTTATTCCTTTTCCGTTGGTCCATTAGCTATCTTAGTGCAGCATCCTACTGTTAATTACATTATAGTAAGTTGTAATACCAGAAAATTTAAATCCTCTCTAATCATTGTTCTTTAATATTTTTTAGCTAATCATAGCCCTTGACTCTTTCATATAATTCTTAATTTCCATAAAAAATAGATTAGTGAGAACTGATTTTTTTTTTCTTTTTAGTAGAGAGATTTATTTTAAGGAATTGGCTCACTTCACGTATAATGTAAGAACCTTACAACAGTGTACTTCCAAGTCCTCCTTCCCATTCTTTGTGCTGTGGTGCTCACACATTTTATTTTTATACATGTTATAAATTCCACAATATGTTGTTACCATTTTTCCTTTAGACAGTTAATTATGTTTTTAAACAATTTTTAAAAGAAAAGTAGCTTTTTATATTTACATTTATTTTCACCATTTTCAGAGTTCTTCACTTTTTTTATAGATTCTGTCTATTATAATATTCCTTCTTTCTAAAGAACTTCCTTAACATTTTTGTAACACAGTCTGTTGGCAATGAATTCTCTCACCTTTTATTTGTCTCAGAGTCTTTTTTTTTTCTCCAGCTAAGTTTCCCTTTGTTTTTTACCTTTTTTTCTTCCAGTTGTAATGAGATATAATTGACATACAGCACTGTATCAGTTTAGGGTGTACAGCATAATGATTTAACGTACATGTATCACAAGATGATGACCACAGTAAATTTAGTGAACACTGATCATTTCATACAGGTATAAAATTAAAGAAATAGAAAAAAAAATTTTTCCTTGTGATGAGAACTCTTAGGATTTACTCTCTTACCAGCTTTCATATATAACATAGAGCAGTGTTAATTATATTTATCATGTAATACATTATATTCCTAGTACTTACTTATCTTATAACTGGAAGTTTGTACCTTTCGACCACCTTCATCCAATTCCTCCTCCCCACACCCCCACCTCTGGTAACCACAGATTTGATCTCTTTTTCTATGAGTTTGTTTGTTTGTTTGTTGTGAAGTATAATTGACCTATAACTATTAGTTCCCATTACACAACATAGTGATTCAGTATTTCTGTATATTTCAAAATGATCACCATGATAAGTCTAGTACCATCTGTCACCATACAAAGATATTACATAATTATTGATTATATTCTCCACACTGTATATTTCAAACCCATGACTCATTAATTTTGCATCTGGAAGTTTGAACCTCTTAATCTCTCTCACCTATTTATTTCTATTTTTAACAACAGTTTATTTTCCTTTCCAATTAACGTTATTTTTAAGGAGAGTTTTATAGGTTTTTTAAAGTTTTTATATGATTTTATACTTCTTTTTTATTTTATGTTACATTTAATTTTTTGCCATATGAATGATATTCTCATTTTAATTCTTACTAGTTTTACTGATCGTTCATGGTTGGCATGTAGGAACTCAATTTTTGTACATTGATTTTTTTCTATCTAGCAATCTTGATGAACTCTCCTATTAGTTGTAATAGGTTTCCTTCAGAATGTCTACTAATAATATCATCTGTGGACAGTGACATTTTATTTCTCCACTTCTAATCATTTCATCCTTTATTTTTCTTGTCTTATTGCATTATATATCATTTCCAGTATAGTATTAAATTTAAGCAGTCATAGTGGGTATCCTTTTGTTCTTGACGTTCAGGGAACTGTTTCTTATGCTTCATCATCAACTATGATGTAGGATTTGGTTAGAACCCTTTATCAGATTAAAGAAATATTTTTCTATTTATAGTTTGGTAAGAGTTTTTGCCTTTGAATTGATGTTGAGTTTTTTAAATACATTTTCGGAATCTTTTAAGATTTGTTTTTCCCTATATTCATTTATGTGTGAATTATGCTGATAGGTTTTCTTTTTTTTTTTTTTTTTTTTAAATTTATTTTATTTATTTATTTTGGCCGCATTGGGTCTTCGTTGCTGCACACAGGCTTTCTCTAGTTGCGGTGAGCAGGGGCTACTCTTTGTTGTGGTGCACGGGCTTCTCACTGCAGTGGCTTCTCTTGTTGCTGAGCACGGGCTCTAGGCGCGCGGGCTTCAGTAGTTGTGGCACGCAGGCTCAGTAGTTGTGGCTCGCGGGCTCTAGAGTGCAGGCTCGGTAGTTGTGGCGCACGGGCTTAGTTGCTCCGCGGCATGTGGGATCTTCCCGGACCAGGGCTCGAACCTGTGTCCCCTGCATTAGCAGGCAGATTCCTAACCACTGTACCACCAGGGAAGCCCTGATAGGTTTTCTAATGTTGTGCCAGGAAGCAAAAGCATTACATAAAAATCAATTTGCTAGACGTATCTTTTTAATGTTGTATTTGAATCAGAAAGAACCAAAGTCTATTCCACTGCCAGAGAGAAAAAAAAACTGAACCTCTTTTCTCTGCTCATAGGTCTCCACAGTGAATATATGTGTTGGTTAAATAGAAAAAGGAGAAAAACAGGAAAAAATGGTGATGTCATTTACAACTTGCTTCATTAACACTCTTGCCTGTAAAAAAGTTCCTTTATGGTGTATACAATTCTCCTGAACAAGATTAAAGAGCTTTTGGCATTAACTCAACCTAAAGGTTATAGGTTACATTACAGATATTTAAAGGTAGTTTCAGCAGTAAAACTGCTTTAGAGTGAGAGAATCTTATCACCTTTTTTTTGTTTGTTTATTTTTTTGAACGGAAGGGAAAACCCAACAAAAGAAAATTACTGCTTATGATGGATTGCAGACATATATTTAATAATTTAATCTTTGCTTTACCTTATATTAGCCAGCTAACTAATTTTCTTTGTTCACTAGCTTATAAATTTAGTCTATATTCTTATCAACTCAAAATATGGCCTTTTAGAGCACATCATCTCCGCAAATTTTTCTTAGTCTCGGACAATTCCTTTCTCTCTGTGTAGCATAGCATGCTCTGGTGGTGAAGTGTACTCTCTCTGGATCTCATTCGCCTGGGTTCAAGTCCTGGCACAGCCTTTACAACTTTGGGACCTCATAATTTCTGTGCTTCATTTTTTTCCTCTGTAAAATGGAAATATAGTTCCTACCTCATAGCATTCGTGGGAGGATTAAAGGAATTAAATGTAAAGTTCTTAAAGAGTGCCTGTCATTTAATAAATACCATATCGTAATAACTATGTATATTATAATTATTTTAAATAAGACTAGGAAAGAGAAGAACATATACAATGTTTTAGTCCATGGTTCTTTCTGCAAAAGACAGACTTAAATATTTCTCAAAGGCAATTCACTAAAATTGAATTTGCCATATGATGAAATTGCCAAATTTACCAAATGTACTAACTTGCTAAATTCTTTATTTTTTATTTTTTTTATGCGATATAGTTGATTTGCCAAATTCTTGTGTTGTTGTTTTGTTTTGTGTTTTGTGGTTTGTTTTTTTTTCCTGAAGTTTGCAGTAATTCATACTGCTTTTGAAGATTTCTGTGAGGCTAGATTGGCTGGTTGTCATTTTGTGTTCATAGCAGCTTTTTAAGTGTTAGATTTGCTGAAATCTGAGGTCATAATGTGAGTCTTCTTAGTAATAGTTGTAATATTCAGAAACACATTTCAAAATCAGAAACCCCCAAGAGCTACGTATGAAAGGAGTACTAGAAAAATACCATTTGCTTGCTTAAGAGGTCAATAAGGAATATTGTCTGTGCAAGGAGCTTGTGCCAGTGCTTTGAGAGTATGAAAGTCTGATTTGTATGCTCCCCTATAAGTACGAATATTCAAGCTGAGAAATCAACTTAAAGATTGATCTCAAGATATTTCTTGGGGACCTGCCTCAACCTGTTCTATATAGAATTCCCACAGATGTAGCCCCACCAAAGATGGGCTCACCATCCAGAATTTTAAAACAACAGTAATGAAATCCACCTTGAGTTAGAATCAGCAAACATAACAAGACTCCCAAGAACTTCAGACAATTGTACAATCTGACGGAGATTCTAAAATTAAAATGTTAAAATGATCAAAGACATATATGAAGATATCAAACCTGTGAAAAGAACAAGATGCTGTTTTTTAAAGAGAACTTCTAGAAATGAAAAGCAGTCATTGAAAAGTTGAGTTAAATAGCAGACTTGACACCAATAAGAAAGAATTAGCAAATTAAGATAGAGCTGAGGAAAGTATCCAGAATGCACTGTACAGGGCTAAAAAAGCAAAATATGAAAGGATAATTTAGTTACAGAGACAGAGAGTGAAATGAAACATTACAATGAATATTTAATAGGCATTCCACTAGTAGAAACTAGGAAGAATGGAGGAGAGATGGTATTCAAAATGATAATGACTGACAGTGTTTTTCACAGTTGTCAAAGATGAGTCCTTATATGTTAGAAGTATAATCCCCCCCCCAAAAAAAAGAAAATCATACCAATGTACATCTTAATGAAAGGTCAAAACATCAATGGCAAAGAGATTTTAATAGCAACCTATAAGGGATTACCAGTTAGACTGGCAGCAAGTTTCTCATCAGCAATGATAGATGCCAGAAGACAGCTGGATTAGTATTTTTACCGTTCTAAGGTAATTTGCTACCCTATAATTCCACTACCATCACTGTTGAGGAGTAAATTCAAAATTAAGAAATTTCCAGACTAATAATGACTAAGAGTTTACCTTTTGAACACCATTTAAAGGAAGTAGACTAAAGGATGTATTTCAGGAAAAAGGGAATTGAACCCAAGAAATGGGATACAGGAAGGATTGGTGAACAAAGAAATTGGTTAAAATGATGGTAAATAATCATTAACTGTGAAAAATAGTGTAAAATAATTCATTGACTCTACAGTACTATTGTTAGGACATATCTTTCTTTTATTTACATAGCACTGAGGGAAAAAGCAACACTGAGAATTGAACCATGACAAGTTGCTTTAATGATGGTGTTGATCAGTACATGAATCTGTTACACAAACTTCTCTTTCCTTTTAAATTTCTTTTATCCAGTCCAAGGAATTTGGCAGTGCCTTCATGTGCATTGCTTCAAATGTGATAGGGAATCCTTTTGTACATATCTTGGTTACGGACCACAGCAAAGTTTCATCTATTTGTAAATAGCTTCCATAGTAGAAAAAAATCAATAACAACTAAAATTCGAGAACTCCAGAAATAACAGGATAACAGTATTATTGAGAAATACAGAGGTAACTAGAAGAAATAGCTGTTAAGAGTCAAAAGTAGTTGCCTCTCAAATTGGTGATTCATTTTTAACTGTGTGTGTATATGTGTAAAATTGCATTTAAAAAAACAGAAGACTGTTGACTGAAGGAAAAATTGGTATAGCTATATTATTTAGAAATAAATCTAGAAATAGATTTTAAGACAAAGAGCGTTACATAATGGTAAACCATGCACTAGTATTAATCCTGACCATTATATACCTAGCAATATAGCCTCAAGGTGTATAAAGCAAAATATGACAGAATTACAAAAAGAAATTGCCAGTTTCTTCTCTCCTAAGACTCAAAGTAGGTAAGGATATAGGAGATAAGATAATAAACTTAATCTGCTCTGTATAAAACAATTAGATTATATATTTCCAATTTTCATGCACACTGAATCATTTGTAAAAATCAGCTATTCACAGTGTACAGACTTACAAAGCAAGTTTCAATAAATATCAAAAAAGTATTATAAAATCTGTTCCCTGCCCACAAGAAAATTAGAAATCAGTAACCAAAAGATAACCATTTCCACCTTTATATTTGGAAGTTAAACCAAACACACACACACACACAACACACAGTTCTTTTGTAGCTCAAAGTAGAAATCACAATAGAAATGTCATTGTATTTAGAAATGGGTAAATTGAAAACACAATGTAAACTTGTAACATGTATCCAGAGCATCACTTACAGGGCTGTCTGTAGCCTGAATGCATATTTTAATCAGCTACACATCCAACTGCAGAAATTTAAAAAATATAACAGATAAAACCTGAAATAGAACAATAAAACTCAGAGCAGAAATTAAATAGAAATTGAAAAGCAAACATATATTTATGTTAATGATAATTGACTTGTTGGTTATGAGCTAAAGGAATACAACATTTTAAACTGTAAAGGAAGAAAAAATAAAATTAATAAAAGAGAAAGCAGTGCATTGCTCCTGGCTCAGAGAAATGTTATTGTATAGTAAAATTGGCAGCATTCCCTAAATATATAGATTAAATGTAGCTTCCATTTACATCCTTAGAAAAACTTTTTTTTAGAATTGAAGTCTAGTCATTCTAGCTTATTTTCAAATATTACAAAGTAAAAACTTTACAGCATTGAGATGAAAACGGAAAACAAAAACAAAAAAACAGTGGATAGAATAGAGATTTCAGAAATATATTCAGACTACTAAAGGACTCAGAGGTGTTAAAAACCAAGGATAAGTTAAAGGTGAAAGGAGTTGCCTTTAATGAATTCTGCAAGGACATTTAGGAAAATGGACTCATGTTTTTGTCCCAGTTGTGCATAAGAGATCAATTTAGGACTATTTATGAAAACAGTATTTTCAGAGATCAGATTGGTTTGTCAGCATAATAGCTATTCCTCAGAAGTGTGTCAGCATCAAAAGGAAAGCAACAAAGAGAAAGGCAGAATATGGATAGTTAAATCTGAATAATGGGAGTTTACTGTACTAATTTTGCTTACTTGTATGTTTGAAATTTTCCGTAATAAAACTTTTTTAAATGAAAGTAAGAGAATGAGAAATATATGTACTAAGTATAACTGATAAAAATTTTTACCCAAAAAATATAAACAGTGCTTATATATGTTAAGCATATATAAGTTCTGAAACCAGATTTATTCAGTGGTAAAAAGAAATCAACAGGCACATGAGGAAATATAGATAATAAATTATTACACAGAAAAATCTGCAGCTTTGTTATTGAGTAGAAATAAAATTAACATGAAAGCACTGCTGTGTGCTTATTAAGCTAGAAAAAATAAAAATTGTAAAACCTTATGTTGGCTACAATATTCGCTTCTGTACTCAGTAGTAACTGTATCTTCCTGCAGGGAAAACTAGCAATAGAAAAATATTTGTAAAATTATTCATTCACTTTACCTAGTTTTATGGGATACACAGATGTCTAAAACATTAGTGAATGCCACACAGAATAGAATTTCTTCTCTAAAATCCTGTAAATTTAGGTGCCCCCCCCCCAAAAAAAAATTTAGGTGACCTCTTCAGCCTCTTAATGATTTTATAACTATAGCAACAATGAGCACATACTGTCATGTTCTGTATCTATTCATTTAGTCCTCACAACTTTAGGAGGGTAGCTTCTATTACTGCATCCTTCAGATAAGGAAGCTCAATCTTGGCGAAGTTAAGTAACTTTCCCAAAATCACACAATAATGAGCACAACCAAGATGTGAACCTAGGCAGTCTTACTTCAAACTCCCTGCTTTAAATCATTTCTTCAAACTGCCTCTCAAAATTAATTCATTTATCAAGTAGTTGATTTCCTCTTTAGGGCCATTTAATTGCTCCTAGATAGCTGCTACTAACATGTACTAACATTATAGAGGCATTTTGGTGCAGATTCTAGATGGTTTTGACCATAATGCTGATGGGAATAAGCAGTGAAACAGATCTTCTCCTATATTCCTGATGACATTGTAAATAGGCACAGCCTTTTTTGGAAAGCATTTTGGCAGCATATTTCAAAATCCATAAAATGCTCATATTTTTTGACCTAGTTAATGCCACTTCTGGGAATCCTCTGAAGAAACAGTCCAATATGGAGAAAGCCTTGAGCACTAAAGTTATCACCACAGCCATGTTTGTAATAAAGCAACTGAAAGCAACCCTAAATGTTCAACAGTAAGAGAATAATTAAACAGGTGATGGTATATTTACTTAGGCAGCCAATAAAGATGGAGTGATATGCAACATAGACAAAACACAAAAACACAGCCATGAATCTTAAAAGCAGCATACAGAGCAATAGGTGCACTAAAATTATAGCTTTTACAAATATGAAAAAAGATAGGGACTGTAGAAATGCTGTGGGTAATATTTTTCTTTCTGGTATTTTTCAAATTTTCTGTCATATTTATTACTAATTGCAGAATTAAAATCACATGATTACTTAATGTTTTTGTGTATCAGTCCCTAACTCTCGCTAGATTATAATCTGCTTGGTGACTGTAGGCAGCATATTAGAAACGTGCAAAGAGCACCACTGGAGCCAGGGAAACTTCGGGAACCTTGCCAGGTGCCTCATTTACTGGTGACAGTTACTCTGTGTCTCAGCAGACTGAGTTGACCCACAAAGTGAGCAGTGCACTTTGGGAAGCACGAGTGGGATCTATGGAGTCAGGAGACCTTGCTGTGTGTCTTTGGCTCTCTCTTCTCAGACAAGCCCCTCAAACTGTGTAAAACTCAATTTCCTGATCCATAAAATTGGAGCTAGTGAGATCAAGGTCTGGCACTCTTTCAGTAGACGCTCTGAAAATGTTTCTCCCATTCAGTTATGGCCCTTATAAAGTGTTCCTCACCTTTCTTTATCCTTGGACGATAGGAGCAAATGTAAAGTCTGTTGGCTAACTTCCTTTGCCTGAAATCTTTTGAGCAGAAGCTTTTACATGTCCATCTTCTGTCTTCTGCTGCAACTTGTTATCCGTGATTTAAAGATGAAGATAAAAAAGATTTTGTCATTGAGTGTGACTGACTAAATTTTCAGTTTTGTTTTAATAATATTTTTGTTTTCTGATTATAAAAGTATGGTAAATGCTCATTGTCAAACGTTTGGAAAATGCAGGAAGCTGAAAGGAGAAAATTACACCATAATCTTTAAACCCAGAAATAACCATTATATACATTTCATTTATTTTCTTTTTAGGTTTTTCTGAGTATCTGATTTTTTTTTTTTATAAAGGAGAAATATAGGAAAGTCCTCTGTCATGTTTGGGGCAGGTTTAACGGGGTGCTTTGTGTTCATTTTGAGATAGTTTTTCTTTAACAAATACGTAATTCTTAGATAGGGGTAAAAACCAAGCTAGCAATAGGGAACCAGATGGAGAAGGGAGGGGTAGGAATAGCTCTGCCTTGATTAGTAGGAAAATTTTTCCCGTAGTTCTGATACCTATCAAAGAATGAACTTAGGTAAAGAATAATTACCCAAATCATGCTTCCTGGACTTTTTAGTACTTTTTTTGTTACTGTTTTCATTATAAGTAACCGTGTACCCTTTCAGGCCATGAGTTGTGAATTATGGATTGGGAAATATAATTATCTTTCACAAACTTGGAATAAAGAAGCTCGCAAGGGACTTCCCTGGCAGTCCAGTGGGTAGGGCTCCGCGCTTCCACTGAGGGGCTATGGGTTCAATCCCTGCTTGGGGAACTAAGATCCCACAAGCCATGCAGTGCGGCCAAAAAAGAAGGTTGCAAAATAATCACAATTTCTTGGCTCCTGACCTTTTAGAACCTGCAGTTTTAAAAACTCATCAGTTCCTGTAATGTCTTCTGGAGAAAACTAGGAAATTTATCCAGTGACAGAACCAACGAGCAGCGAAGCCTTAGCCTGCGCTGCGGTGGCCATGTGAGGGCAAGCACTGATGTCGCGCTACCCTGACTTGCGCTTAAATCCGGAAGAATGTGTCTGTCAGGAGATGGGAACCATTGACCCCTCCATCTTCTGGGCTTTGCTGTTCAAGGGAGGCTTCTATGGAGTGAAGAAGAGAGAGGTGGGAGAAAAGGTCTTTTCCCTCTTCTTTCATTCATTGTCTTCAGAACAGCAGTCGAATTATGAAAGGTGACACAGGGTCCATCCCATATAAATAACTTTCAGTGTGGCGTATCTGTCATCCGCACTCCATTGAGGAGGACCTGAGGGATGTTTGAGGTCAGCGTGCTGGTTTGCCTCATCACTCCCCTTTGAATACGCCTTTGTGGCTCACGCCCCTTTGACTTCTGAGGACTGCGGCCGCAGGCAAGAGGCTCTTGATTGGTTGGGAATGGGTGTCCCTCACTCCTGCCTAGTATCTGCACATCAGGGAAGTCACTTGTCCTTTGGAGTCATTTCTGCTGACAAGGCTGAGCCATCACCCCCTTACTGATGCTTGTTTGTTAACCCTTCCCAAGCATTTCCTCTTGCAGGAAAGTCACCCGACTTATTTACAGAGAAGCAAACGTAACCTGTAGCACAGTTTGAGGTTCCAGCTTAGAATTTAATTGACTTTACACAGTACTTAGGTCTGACAGGATAGTGGGAATTTCTAAGTGTCATGTGAGAGTGGAGCAGAAAACTACAGCCAGGAAAACTTCTGTTTAGAATAACCTTGGCCCCTCCAAAACTCTACTTGCCTGAGCTGTAAGTTGGTACCCCGCGAAGAACTGGGTATGATCTGAGATTTTTGAGGGTGCTGAATCCTAGGGGAAGTGGTATCCAGCACTGTAAAAGGGAGGAAGCCATATAGAAAGTTAGCTGAATTTACACAGTGCTCTCATGAGAGAAGATGATCAGCTTTATTTAATTCACTTTATTTTTTAGACTTTTTCTGTAACTAATTATTGACAAAAGTGATTTGTTTGTTTGTTTTTCAGTATTGCCTGTCAGGGCACCCAACCTTACCATGCAATGTGCTCAAATTCAAATCAACCACCGTTATGCTGGACTGTGGACTGGACATGAATTCCACCCTCAATTTCCTTCCTTTGCCACTTGTTCAAAGGTATGTGCTGATGCATCCGAGACAAAATGAGCTTTGGTTTGCTGAAAAACGGTACGCAGTAGCATCAAGATGACCAGTACCTTGTGTGTTGTCCTAAGTTTACTTTGTTCCCTTAAAAATGTTCTTCATCAAAATAATTTCCTTTGGCTGGGTTGATGGAAAGTGTTGTATTGATTTATTGATTGACTTCTTTATTATAACTTCTTCTGAGCTTCTGTTAAATGTTCCTGCAACTACTCAGTGCAAGTGAAGTCATATATATTTCATCTTTCTTGCTAATTCATGTAGGAGCTGATAAATGGTCAACTGATGAGCCCTACGAATTGAATTTTAGAATCATTTAACTGCCTTTGCAGGGACTTGACATCATAGAGCCTGACATTTCTTTTTGATAGGTATCTATGCATTATTTTCATACTAGTCAGCTGTAGATATCGTAGAATCTTACATGAAGCCAAAGTCCATGTCTTAAAGTAGACAGATTACCCCAGGCCTACAGGCAGCACTGTTTACTCTTACTAAGACCTTGTCTAGGAGATTGGTTTTCCAGCTTGCTGCTATTTAGAAGCAGCACTTTATAAAAGGAGTGGGTAACTTTTAGAAGCAGATATACTCCCAGCAGCAAAAAGTGATACCGCATGAAGGAAAGGAGACAGAAAAGCTATCTAAAGCAAATTTAAGAGCTTAAAAGCATAACGAGCTGGTTAAACCATCTAACGTATCTCATTCACTGCTGAAGACTTCACTGTGTGCAGTGATTATTCATAATGATAACCCCGTGAACCATCTAGGAAAAGTATAATTAAAAATCAACGATTGGGCTTCCATGGTGGCGCAGTGGTTGAGAGTCTGCCTGCCAATGCAGGGCACACGGGTTCGAGCCCTGGTCTGGGAAGATCCCACATGCCACGGAGCAACTGGGCCCGTGAGCCACAATTGCTGAGCCTGCGCGTCTGGAGCCTGTGCTCTGCAACAAGAGAGGCCGCGATAGTGAGAGGCCCGCGCACCGCGATGAAGAGTGGCCCCCGCTTGCCACAACTAGAGAAAGCCCTCGCACAGAGACGAGGACCCAACACAGCCATAAAAAAAAAAAAAAAAAAAAATCAACGATTGACTTTTTTCTGAGATAAGGGATACAGTAAGGTGATGGGGACAAGGTCAGAGTTAATTCCAGATTACATTTTATGCATAGCTGATAAAACTCAGTTATAATCACATCCAGCACTTAGAAATACTTTTACCATCCATAGATATTATCCAGAAGGGAAAAAAAAAAATGTATTTAGAGTTCATTTAGGAACTATAGGTGTCATATATATTTCTCAACAAAAATGACTGCATGTTTCTTATTAAAATAGCCTGATATCATTGTCTGTTTCCTTCCAAAGATTAAAATGTTCATTCACTTGGTATTAAGAATCTGCAGTGTCCTAGACCAGGGGATACAGACATGAACAAGACAACTTTTCTTTTGTCATGGAATTTATAGTCTGTCAGGGGAGAAAGAATTACACAGTTGAAATTTTAATTATACTTGTGGTACAAAAAACAGCTATATACTTGTGATAATTACTAAAGAAAATAAAATACGGGGTATGCTGAGGGTTGCCAAAAGGGGGCCTACATGCTCAGCAGGGTCATGAATCACCTAGGTGTTCAAAACCTGAGTTGGGCAGACAGTCCTAGCTACATGTTTTCCCTTTCCTGTTCATTCCTGTCTTTACCTAATTCTGTATTCTCAAGTGAATACAGAATCCACTTCTACTCTCTCTTCCCCTTGTCATTGTTTTTCTCTCAGAGGGAGGTTATACTAATGGGATGATTAGCAGCCCCTGGCAGTTCCTTACAAAAAGTGTCTTCATTTGCTCAGGCCAGAAACCTTGGAGGTCCACTTGGCTAAAATAGTATCCCCAGTCCCTCTCTATCCCCTCATCCTGCTTTATTTGTCTTCAGAGCACTTCTCATTACATCATATATACATACTTGGTTTATATATTGTCTTTCTTCTCCACTAAAAGGTAAGTTTTATAAGGGCAGAGATTTTGTTTGCTCTCCACTGTATCCCCAGTGCCTAAAAGAGTTCTTGGCATGCAGTAGCTGCTCCGTAAATATTTGTCATAGGAATGAATCCCTTTGTCTTCTCTGGATTTCAACCCTTCTCTCCTTCTGCATCATTTCGCTATTGTAATCTTTCCTTTATCTTGAATCTTTCCATCTTGACTCAGTCCTTCCCATTTAATTATGCTGTCACTTCTAACTTAAAATGTAAAAGAAAAAGTAAATCTTTTTAACCTTCTCTAAACCCCACTTTCCCCTTCAGCATTCCTAACTCCTTCCCAGTCTGCTTTGCCCACACCAACCACCAGAACATCTCTCGGTAAATCACAAATGACTTCCATGTCATTAGCTATAATACGCACTTGTCATCCTCACCCTCCTTAGCCATTCAGCATCACTCTCCTCCATGATAATGCAGTCCTGGTTTTCGTTACTTCTCTGAATCTTTCTCTTCTATCTACTTTGGAGATTCATTTTCCTCTAGCTGGCCATCACACATGAGAATTCTTTAGTATTCAGTGCTTGGCCACAGAGGCTCCCCCAAGGGAATTTAATAAATGCTCAGAGGGACTTCCCTGGTGGCGCAGTGGTTACGAATCCGCCTGCCAACGCAGGGACACGGGTTCGAGCCCTGGTCCGGGAAGATCCCACGTGCCGCGGAGCAACTAAGCCCATGTGCCACAACTACTGAGCCTGCGCTCTGGAGCCCGTGAGCCACAACTACTTAAGCCCTCGTGCCTAGAGCCCGTGCTCTGCAACAAGAGAAGCCACCGCAATGAGAAGCATGCGCACCACAACGAAGAGTAGCCCCCGCTCATCACAAGTAGGGAAAGCCCACATGCAGCAACAAAGACCCAACGCAGCCAAAAATAAATAAATTTTTAAAAATAAAATAAAAAATAAATGCTCAGGGCCTCGATAACCATCCAGACAATAACTTACAAATGTGTATTTTTAGTTAAGTTCCACATGTGAGTTCCACATTCATAAATCCAAAATGCCTACTTGTTTCTCTCCTCGGATGTGCCTTTGAAAGCACTTCAGAACTCACCATACCCCAAACTGAGTTTATGATTAAACTTGGTCCAGAAGAGGAGAGTACACCCTCCCAGACCTGGTTTCCCCCCATGCTGCCGTATCTTAGGGAATGGCACCCTGTTATAAAAGCCAGAGAGCTGGGTGTTCACTTAGATGCCCCCTTCCTCACTTCCCACATCCAACCTTTCATTAAGCGTTGTCATTTTTACCTTCTAGATAGCTCTAGAATCCAGCCACTTCTCATAACTGCTACTGTGGTAGTCGTCATCCTCTTTTACAGGCATTACTGGTAAAGCTCCTAACCAGTTTCTTCAATTCTGTTCTTGCCCCTGTCTGAATCCAGAGTCTTCTTTTTGTGTAACTTTTTATTTTGAAATTGCTTCAGATTTACGGAAAAGTTGCAAGAATAGTTACAGACAAGTCCCAGTTACTCTTACCAGTTACTAACATTTTATCACATTTGCTTTATCACTGCCTCTTTATATTACATACGCATGTCGTTCTTTCTGACCCATTTGAAAGACACAATGCTCCTTTGCCACCTAAATACTTACGTGCCTGTCTTATAAGAAGAAGGACATTCTCTTACATAACCACGGTACAATAAAGAAAATCAGTTAACGTCGATACTATACTAGTATGAGCTGTGTACCTTATTTACATTTCCCAAGTTATACCAGTTCATATTTCACTGTAATGCCTTTGTAGCAAAAAAGAAAAATAACTTACTGGTCTAGGATCCAATCCGGATCACACATTGCATTTGGTCACGTCTTTAATCTCCTTTAATCTGGAAGAGTTTCACAGTCTCTATGTCTTTCATGACCTTGCCATTTTTAAGAGTGCAGGTCAATTATTTTATATAACATCTTTCAATATGGGTTTGTCTCATGTTTCCTCATAATTAGGTTGGGGTTACTATTTTCAGTAGGAATACCACACAAATGCTATGTGTTATCAGAAGGCACTTGATATCAATTTTCTCCAAAATCACCTTTTAGAAATACAGATCTAATCTCATCTTTCACCTGTTTAAGACCTTTCAGTGGTTTTTCCATTGCTTTTAAATTTATTTATTTATTATTTTTGGCTGCGTTGGGTCTTCGTTGCTGTGTGCGGGCTTTCTCTAGTTGCGGCGAGCAGGGGCTTCTCTTCGTTGCGGTGCGCAGGCTTCTCATTGCAGTGGCTTCTCTTGTTGCAGAGCATGGGCTCTAGGCGGGCGGGCTTCAGTAGTTGTGGCATGTGGGCTCAGTAGTTGTGGCGCACAGGCTTAGTTGCTCCGCGGCATATGGAATCTTCCCAGATCAGGGCTCAAACCCGTGTTCCCTGCATTGGCAGGCAGATTCTTAACCACTGTGCCACCAGGGAAGTCCCCTCCATTGCTTTTAGGATAAATACCAAGTCTGTCTTGGTACATTAGGCTTTATGCCTCTCTTCTAGTATCTTGCTCTTTCTTTTCTTTCAGTTTCAAAGAAGTCTTATCTCCTGCCTGGGAGCAGTCACACAGATTGTTCCTTCATCCAGGAAGGCTCTTCACCCCTCCCTGAACCCACCTTCCCTTAGCCTATTTAGCAGGAGCTCCTCTCTCAGATCATTTATGACTCCAGTTTCTGTATGGGAAGGACAGAGAGAAGGCATTTTAGTTGGAGGAGGGGGAGGGTGTATATTGGACCCTCCTTGAAATTTCATTTGGATAACCTTTTTTTTTAAGATGTCCATGCCAAAGCCTGGTGAGAATGGTTGGAGGAAAGTCCTGGGCCCTGTAGCTGTCTTCTTTCTTTATTCCCTCCAAACCCTGCCCCTTGACAGTTTCCCCTTGACTCTGCTACCATCCAGATGTCAGCTCGTTCTTCAGAGACTCAAGGAAGTCTTGATGCTGCCTAGACCAGTCCCTTGTTAGGAGACTTTGTGGTGCCTTGTGCTGTGTGCTGCCTCATCATTCGTAACAGATTGTTCTCTGTGTGATTACTTGGTCTGTCTGTCTTCCCTAACCCCTCAGGAGGACAGGCGCATTTTGCTCATGGTCGTATCACCAGCATCTGAGTGTTTGACACATAAATCAAGATTCATTAATGAATGAGTGAAGATGAATACCTTATCCTCCTTCAGCACTTCACCAAATGACGAGGTTGTTTCCTGTCCCTCTTTCTGGAAAATCGCCCTCTGTCTTCACTTTGTAACTCCTGTTCCCTCTCAAATTTTGTAATCATTAGGAACAAAGTAATAAACCTCTTCCTCTTTGGTAGCTTAAAGTTTACTAGCTCTTCATGGTTTAGTCATTAACTTGTTGGACCCCAGTAAGAAAATATTTCCATCTCTGTAGTCAGCATCCATTTGCCATCTGATGACACATTTGTGTGCCCCTTTATCTTTGGCACTGTTGTTATAACATGGTCTTGCTCTCCTTGGAGCATTCAATACCATCTACTAGCAATTTCTCAAGTCCAGAATAACTACAGATATTTCATAGAAGGCTTTGACGTTATAAAAAATGTTTAGCAAGAGTTAAAACCACAATACCTGAAATTTTTACTTTTTAAAAAATTATTTTTTGATAAGCAGTTTACCATTTTTTTCTTTTTTTTTTTTTTAATTTTGCTGCACCAGGTCTTAGTTGTGGCACGGGGGATCTTTTTCTTTTTTTAGTTGCAGCATGCAGGATCTAGTTCCCCGACCAGGGATCAAACCTGGGCCCCCTACATTGGGAGCACAGAGTCTTAACCACTGGACCACCAGGGAAGTCCCATAGCAGTGTACCATTTCTAATCACTTGTTGAGGACAAAACTAATTGAATCAGTCATCTGTAATTTGGAGGCTGACTTGTGTGTGTCCGATGGAGAACAGACAGGATGCATGTCCTTTGATCGAGTTCTCTTTGTAAAGGGAAGTGGATAGTTACAACTTCTTTTAAAGAGTTAGTGTGCATGAAATGAGAACAGTATTCAGATTGTCTTGTCATTACACTTTTATTAGAATGCTTGGTTCTTTAATCTGATCTGATAGTAAATAATATTTTTTAAGAAGTAAGAAGTCTATAAGTGAAGGTATATATGTGACTATGAAATGAGATGGGAATCAAACAGCTAATGGTAATAGAGTATTTTTCTGGGAAAACTCGCAGAGTTTTAAAAAAAGTTTTTCAGGTATAATTTATGCCAACCGAATTTGATTCTCCTAGTAGTAATTTTCATTCTCAAGAATGAAATCCAAAAATTCTCACTTTTTGATTAATAAACGGAAAACGTAAACAGAGAATCTAGGCAAAGGATATGCGGGACATCATTGTACTTACATTCTTACAGCTTTTCCATGAGCTAGTAATTATGTCAAAATTAAAAGTTACCCCTTAAATTCTCACTTTTTTTTCTAAAATTGGATGCACGTATATTTTATTCAGGTTTTTAATCTTTCCTAGAAGATTGACAAATATTCACATATCTATGTTTCAATTTGACTTTAGTACCTACCACCTAATTACAAAGTCAGAATTTGATAAACTTATTTTAGAGACAGGATTCAGTACTATACGTTAACTTGGTTTCTGATTATAGAGTCTTTTAGTCCCACGCCCATGCTTTGCCTTTAATTTTTACTTCACAGACTAATTTTGTGTTGAAGTGCTAAAATCCTTTTGCCATCCAACTTGTACTTCTGTGTGCTTTTCTTCATATATCACCTTGATCGTTAAGTTTTTCTTTTTACCAGCATTTTTTTTTTCTCCTGAGTTATTTGCATTTTCAACCTCCAGTATAATTCTTCTGGTCAACCAATAGTACACAGTTAAATCCTGAGCTTACCAGAGTGAATGATTTCTGATTCAGACTTTTTTAATGTAATGTATATGTGAAATTAACCTCACCTTCTAGAAATTACTCACTTAGGTATGTATTTCATAACACTTAGGAAAACTAGCTTCATTTTCCTGAATTGGAAACTCAAGCCACAGGTAACAAGTTGACTAATTCAGTTATAAGCAATGAATCCAGAAGGTGGACTCAAGCAGAATTCAGATTTTTATTTGTGGTGAATTCTGGCTGGTAGGCAGCTTAAGTGCTCTTGTCAGACACCTGACCCCTCTGAGTCTGTTTAGTCATCCACAATATAATGGTCCCATTCGGCCTTCCCCTCAGGCTTGTTGTCAAACACAAGCAAGGTGAAGTCGGGGCCAGTGATGGGAAAACTGTACAATGCTCTAGTGTCTCATCATTCTTTTTTCTCTTTATTATTCTGCATAGCATTCTTTTAATTTTCCCAATTTAGCACAGAACTGTTTGGCTTTTTAATGTTCCAGTGCCGCTAATTCTTAAGCCTGACACCACATGGCTATTTTCCGTCTTCTTGGTTAGTACTTTGGGTGGCGTCGCTGCCAGTAATTTCAACCTGTTTTCACTTTATGGAGCCGGTACAGTCACTGTGAAATCACTGAGGATGATCATCAATTGAGGATAATTTAATCTTTTGTTTTGCAGTCCCAGGCTGTCTAATCTTCCTGGCTGGTCCCTAAAGGATGGAAATGCTTTCTTGGACAAGGTAATGATTAGCTGAAGCGTATCTACACCCACTGGAAAGCCATCTTGTCATACCGGAGCCACCCGATAATAATGTGACTGATGGGCTCATTTTTTCCCCTGTGTCTTCTCCCTGAAAAATCCCATGTAAAGTCTTCAGTACTTGGTAATTATTGTTTTTAAGAGCCTTTTAAGGAGTCTCAGTGTTCAGGTACAGATCCAGTTTTTCTCATGTGTAAAATCTAAGAACTTCTGCTGCAAATACATTTTATCACCACAAAAAGAAAACTATTATTTTTAGAATTTCAATGAGAGTTTCAGTGGTGATGCTTATTAGAGAATTCCATCTAGCTCATTTCTTCTTTTTTTTTTTTTTTTTTTAAAGATTTTCTTTTGATGTGGACCATCCCCAAAGTCTCTATTGAATTTGTTACAATACTGCCTTTTCTTGGTTTTTTGGCCCCGAGGCATGCGGGATCCCAGCTCCCTGACCAGGGACCGAACCCGCACCCCGCCCCCCTGCCCCCCATCGGAAGGCGAAGTCCCAACCACTGGACTGCCAGGGAAGTCCCTAGCTCATTTCATTTTGAGGCTGTACTGACTCTCCACCTGTAAGGAGTGAACTTTTTTTTTTTTTAATAACTTTAAACCCGCCCCCCCCCCCAAACATTGTGATTTTTAAACTGCTCTGTCAGGGGTCGAATCAGCTAGGGCTTTGTAAAAAGTCTGAGTCTTATTCTTTGGGTGATGAGAGGCCACAGAGGGTTGCAGCGGGCAGTGTCTTCCTCTGCTCAGACCACTTAGGCTGCCATGTGGAGAACAGACTGGGGAGCGAGTGTTTAACTGCCGGGCAGTGTGCTCTTGGGGGCATGGGAGGGAAACATGTTTTCAGGTAAATATGAACAAAGGGCCTTCCAGACTATGATCTATGATCCTGGTAGCCTGGAATGGACACTCTTATAAGTTGTGAGAGAACATAGTTCTAGGAATCTAGGATTTGGGGTCCTATTATGACTTTAATCACTAACTAGGCCTAAAGTAAATGACTCAAATTACTTTTTTTTTTTTCAAGGCTATTAAATTTTTTTTTTTATAAGATATTCTGACAGATTTTCTATAGGATTTTTTTTTTAATATTTATTTATTTATTTATGGCTGTGTTGGGTCTTCGTTTCTGTGCGAGGGCTTTCTTCTAGTTGTGGCAAGCGGGGGCCACTCTTCATCGCGGTGCGCGGGCCTCTCACTATCGCGGCCTCTCTTGTTGCGGAGCACAGGCCCCAGACGCGCAGGCTCAGCAATTGTGGCTCACGGGCCCAGTTGCTCCACGGCATGTGGAGACCAGGGCTCGAACCCGTGTCCCCTGCATTGGCAGGCAGACTCTCAACCACTGCGCCACCAGGGAAGCCCCAAGGCTATTAAATTTTTGACATTAGATTATCTTCACAGTAATTCCTTCCTCAGATCAGTTTTTAGGCATTTAACGTATACATGAGAGACCAGAGATACAAAAAAATGTTAAAACTATAATCTAGTCAAATTTTCTCCTGAAAAAAAATCAGAGGGTAAAGGAAGATTAAAAACTGTAAAGCTTATCCATGCCATTCTTAGGCCTCCAAATCATTCTTCCTCTCCCCAGTTTCAGAATTGAAAAGACTGAATAAGTGTAAGGATCCTTAAAATGATTCATCTGAATTGAATAAGGCATTTCCTTCTTGTAATAGATACTGTTAAATAAAGAGGTGCTCTTTTTACAGAATTAATTCCTGTGCCTGCACCCCAACCTCAAGTGCAAGCCAAATGCATGATGTGAAACCAGATTTCCCTCATAGCTAACTGTAAAATTATGTGACAGTCAAGAATCTGTGCACCTGATGAAATTTCAGCCGAACTCTCTGCTGGCTGTAAATCATTGTTCCCTGAGAAAGGCTCAGAAGCATCCCATTACCTGTGCATTGTGAGCAAAATGACTTGCATGTGTATGTGGGAGCATTTCATTAGGAGGGAGTGGTGAATAAAATAGAGTAACATTGTAAGTGCGTGGAATGGCAAATATGCTGCTCCAGGCCAGGAAGGATGAGAGCCGCAGAGGAAGCTGTGTCATGTGAGGTACACATTCCCTGGTGCGTGGCAATATGGGGAAGAAGATTACATAGTCAGTTTAAGGCCAGGCAGCGCTTTGAAATTTCCCATGATTTGTCTTAATCATTTTTAACCTCATCCTAAGGGAGCTGGGAGTCTTCTTTCATTAAACATAATTGCTCATTTGTTTTTAGCTGGCAGGTACATTGTAATTAAGAATGGTTTTCAGTCTCTTTTTGGCTCAGCGCTCTACTGGTTAAATGGTGCTCATATAAGGAGAGGAACCAGAGTTTACAGTGGAAGGCAAGGGGAGGAAATATTCTATCAAGGTTCTGATAGGAGACTTGTAAAATTCAAAAGGAAAATAACATACAGTTAATACCTTATTTTCAGGTAAAGACTGAGAGTAAAATTATTCAGACTCCAGTATATAAATATAAGTACATATATATGAATATATAGAAATTTATGTTTGGTGACTAATGAAAACACAATGGAACAAAGTTCTAACAGTATTTTTCTCTTTCCGAAAAGAGGAAACTGTCAACCAAAATCTATCTTTTAGTGGTTTCATTATAGAGTCATAGATAGCTTTAACTCTGGAGCAAAAACTCCTGCATAGATTTCAGTATAAAGTGTCATCAAGGGAAGGCAGCAACTCTGGTGGCCTCCTGGGGTCATCGTAGCAGACTCTGTTGGTGGCCCACTCCTGTCTCTTCAGTGTCCTATGTCATAAATCCAACTGTCAATACCTGTATGGCTTTGCCTGAAAGTTTTTTCCTAAAGCTGCCCCAAATGCACGAGTTGCTATATAAATATCCCAGGTCCCTTGCCCCTGAGTAGAATAACTCCCAGGTATATGTTTGATACTGTTTCTTAGAGTTTCCCCATGGGAGTGACTCCCTGTTGCCCATAGTGGTACGTAGCTCTGTAACATCCATTATCGGTCACCTGCTTTTCCCTTTATCACTTGTCCTTCCTCCTGCTGGGTTTTTTGTTGTTTGTTTGTTTTTAGCACCTCCCTTGTAAGCTTTCACACACCCTTTTCTCAGGATCTGTTTGTGAAGGAATCCAAAGTAAGACAGGCACGTTAAATACCGTAGGTCACAGGCAGAGTGGGAGCTGCACTAAATTCTCTTTCTTTATAAGTACACTTTTTTCTTTTGAATGGTGGTGGTGCTGGTTTAATCCCTACCCTGTACTCTTCATCTCCCTCCTTATTTGCCCCTCAAACCTTGGTAGGAGGAGAAAGGAGCTCTAAATCATTTGTCTACGCCCTGGACTCCTAACCTAATTGCAGAACAAAATCACTGGAGGTGCTTGTTATAAACACAGGTTCCATGGCCTCATCCTTAGTTTCTCATCCCTTAGATCTTAGGTAGGGCCCAGGAATCTACTTCCATCAGTGTTCCAGATCATTCTGATATTGCTGGTATGGTCCATCTAACAATTATTTGGAAAGCTTTGGGTCATGAGTTATGGAAGCAGCATGTGTCCACACATGGCTTCCTTGAAGAGGCATCAAGAAATGTGCATTCAAGTCCTGAGTCAGCCACCAGCCAGCATTTTTTTAATCCTAAATAAAACATTTAGCCTCCCTGAGCTTAAACAATGAACAGTTGACCTAAATAACCTTCCAGCTTCCCTCCAACTCTAGCAATCTGTGATACTTCATGGAAAGTTTGGTTTGGGGATGAAATTTCTTTGGCGCTGTATCTATTGGATATTACTTCCTAGAATTTTTTCTTTTCATGTCTTTTAGGAGCTAAAGGAGTGCTCAGGTCATGTATTTGTGGATTCTGTGCCCGAATTCTGCCTACCAGAGGTAAGATTAAAGTGAATCTTGTAGAAACAAAGCTTATCTTATCATCTCTCAAACTGAAATCAAGAAATAATTTTCAGGGGCTTAGCTTCCTATTTTCAAATTGAAATGGATCTGTTATTCTAGGTACTTTGTTTTACAGCTAAAATATGATCATTTAGGAGCTTTTTATATTGTCTGTAAATCATTGAAGTCACTCTCTTCTTCCCGTCCCTAGCTCTTTCTATAATCCACATTGACACTCACACTGGAGCATAGTTTTGGTAAAGAAATATCTCAAGCCTTTTAATTTTGTAATTACAGTCATCCCTCGGTATCTGCGGGGGATTGGTTCCAGGAGCCCCTGTGGATACCAAAATCCACGGATGCTCAAGCACTTTATATAAAATGATGGAGTGCAATGAATAGAGTCAGCCCTCTGCATCTGCAGGTTTCACAGCCACAGATACAGAAGGCCGACTGGATAATGCCTGTGTCTTAGGTTAGCCATACTTTTTCTAGTCTTGGGTAATTGGGAGTTACTGTTATCCAGCCAGTACAGTAAACTGTAAAACTTCTTGCTGACTTGAAATGACATACGGAATATTGCTTGAAATTCATGGATTCTGAACTGAGTCATGGATATCTGTCGCTTACGTACCATCACAGTGAGACTTGTTATAAGTGTTTGAGTCCAGTTTCATTGTTTTAAAGGAAACAAAGATCAGTTTGCATTAGTCTTAAAGGAAACTAATCTCAGCTGACAGGCCTAATCCCCAGAGTGGCCTAGATGGAGTTCTCAGCTCACAGATGAAGTGTAGGGAAGCCAGTAGCCAGTCCAGGGTTCCTGAGGAAATCAATAAGAAGCTACCATTCTATTCTTTCCGTGTGCCCAGGGGATGTCAGTGCCTGTCGAAAATACTTTCACATTTCAGTGCCAGAGAAAAAAAGAAATTGGGAGTGCTGTGTCCCTTATTTTTGTCCTTTCTTCCTCTCTCTCTTTCCATTTCTACAACTTCCTTTGATACCCTTTAGATAAACTTTTTTTTTTCTCTCTCTTTGTAGTAGGTGATGTGCCCTTTTAGGACACCAGGGTGAAAGAGAGGAAGAAAAACAAAGTAGGACATGGTAATTGAAATTGGCAAATTAGGGAGAAAGTTTGAGGTACACTAGTAGGAACAAGTGTGAAGGTAGACAGTTATTGAGAATCCTGAGCTCTCCCTAACCGCTAATAAAATCTTTTTCGTCATCTTCATTTGTCATTTAGTAGTTGGTGGGGCAGTTCCCCATCTGTTCAAAGATTCCTAATCCTAGGTGCTACATTTATTGTCAGTTTACTGCCTGTGGCACTGACTGCTGCAGCCTTCAGCTTGTGGCCCGCAGTGGAGGATTCCTGGCTTGGAGTTCTGGTGACTTTCTGACTTGCTCCATCAACTACTAAACTTTGAAATTAAACAGTCACCGTTTCACAGTTCACCTTTGCCAAGCTAAAGCAGCACTGTTATATTTAGGGTTCTAAAGCCATATAGGTTTTTTCAACTAGTGTCATAATTTGTGGTTTATGACAGGTTAGTAGTAGTCACTGTTTTAAGGGAAACCAGGGCATTGTATGATCAGGAGAAAATACGAGAGTTGTTGAATTAGGAGAGAGGGACTTACTACACTGTCCAATCTTGGCTGACTTGTGGCTGAGCCAGGCAGAACTAAAGTCCCAGTCCTCATGGAATTTATAATCTAGTGCAGCTAGCTTAAATGTCTTTGTATTCCCCCAAAGTCTACACTGTAGACTGTGTGTAAAGTCTAGGACAATATAGTAATCAACCAATAAATTATGATTGTCTTGACTAAATTCATGGTCTGTAGAACCCAAGTGTCTGTATATAAAAGTTTAAAATTAAAATAATCTTTATGGGATTTCATTGAGTGAAAGTATGCAAGTAGACATATAGATGTGAGTATATAAACATAGTTTGGGTGTTAAATTTATTTCTCAGAGGAAAATTTTTTATGTAGGCACTCTTGATATATATCCAAGCAGAAAATATATATATGTATTTCCCCCCGAGCTGTCCTCACCAAATTTCTTATCATTCTAGACTCTGTGGGCTGATTCTTATATAGTAAAGAGAAATTTCAAATATTCCTACCCAGTTTCTGTATAGGTAGAAGGAAGGTAGGGATGCTTTTGGGTTTTACTGTTGCTTCACCTCTTCTTCCCTTGTTTTCTTCTGGACGTATCATTCTGCTACTCTGTCTTAATCTTCTCATTTGTTTAAAAATGGTTCTGGAGAGTTGGTGGGGAATAGGACCAACAGGATGTCCCATGACCCTTTGTCTTGGAAGTGCAGTACACAACATGGAGTTAAGTTATGTCCTTAGACATTTTATTCACACAGATTGCCATTGCCCTGGCGGTGAGTAGCTTCTGACCTCTACTCTCCATGCTGTCCTCAGGAGCTGATTATGCCTTGGCGGCTTTATTAAATCAACTTACTTTACACATAAAGTCACCAACCAGAAGATACCCACACCCAAAATGGCACACTGTCTCTGTTATTTGCAAAGAGGGCACAGACATCTTTGTTACTTCTACTCTGTAGGGGACATAGTAGCTCTGTGACCCATTCTGCTAACTAAAACTCTTTTTTGAGTTACCCCATGCTGTCCATACTGTACCATACAGTTTCCACAGGGTAAGTTCCATGAGGGAGAGCTCAGAGACTAAGATGATGTCTCTGAACCACTGCATCTCACTTTTCTCCACAGAGGGTGCTGCTTATAACGATGCAATCCTCCAACAACAGTGCGCCAAGACCTGTTATGTCCTGGCTACCACAGCGGGGAGGGGACAGAGATGAGTCACACAGGAGTCTTGAGCTCAGAGACATTCAGTTTTGGGGGGACAAAGTGATAACTTCGAGGTGCCTGCCTTTGTACAGAATAATAACTGCCACAAGAGGGATATTCATAAAGTGCCTTGACAGTTCAGAGGAAGAAGTGGTTTCTTTCGTCTGGGCAGATAAGGAAGGCTTAGTGGAAGAAGAGAATTGAGCCTTAAAAGGCAGGTAGGACTTAAATTTATGGAAAAAAAGTTCCCTTCTACTAAAAGAGTGTTCATAAAAATTTACCAAACATGGGTAGCATTTTTTCTCACCTGCCAACCTGTCTTTTCCCTTTTCACATGACCTTAATAATGGAGTGAAGGGTAGAGCGGGGGTTGTGACTAGGGTAGAACCCAAGAGTATAACCTCCTCTTATGACTCTGCCACTACATTTGCAGGGGGTCTACACCCAACACTAGTGGTCAGAAGTTACTCCAAAAACAGTAGCCTCCCGCATTTGACTTTTGAAGAGCTGGTTTCTGTGTGCCTCTCCTTCACGGCTGATACTGTGCTGTCTGCTTCGTGTTACCTGCTTCCACTTGCCAGGCAGCAGCTGCTGAAGTGTCCTGTTGTCGTTCATCCTCGCATGTCTGACTCGCAGAGCTCTGTTTTAGTAAAATCAGAGCACCTCTGGCGGACGGGCTGCACTCTCTCCAGTAGCCATCCTGTCCTGCCGTGTAATGTCAACGTTAGGAAGTATCCTAAACTGAGAGAATAGAAGCGTTGCAGGAAAGGCATCATTATTCTGTAGTACCAAAGCCACTCCTCTGCATTCTGGCAACATCATTTTTCAGTCCCATCACGTTGATCTATGTGCCCCGCACAGATATCTATCATTCCCTCCCCTTTCTTTTCAGACCGAGCTAATAGATCTGTCTACGGTAGATGTGATCCTCATCTCTAACTATCACTGCATGATGGCTCTGCCCTACATCACTGAGCACACGGGGTTCACAGGCACGGTCTATGCCACAGAGCCCACCGTTCAGATCGGCAGGTGAGAGCATTTCTTCCTGTGCCATTAGAGAGTGGCTGGCGAGCTCCCCCCTTCAGTGGTGACTGTTAATAGAGTGTTGTGCGAGGAGGGGTTGTTATTTCCCTCTGAGCAGCTGACCCAGAGAACGGGCACGAACAGACAGCTCTCCAGATAAAACAAATGTCCTTTGGAGTTGCCTAGAGACTGATGCTGCGAGTAATGGTCGTTAGTCTTTTTTAGAAAAACGGGAGCAGGGAGTTTGCAGAGACAGCTCCTCTGTGCAGATGACACTAATTAGGGGAAGTATCACTCAGTAGGACGCCACCAGGACGCAGTGCAGAGCGCTTCGGGAGGAAAGGAACACAGCATATTTGAGAAAAGAGGAAGAAATCCTACTACTTTGCTTTCAAAATTTCCCCCCTTTTATGGTACAGTGCAGACCATAAATGGGGACGGCTTGTAGAAAACAGGGTAATTAGATGGTTACGTCGTCTGTACTGTTGACATAGTGAAACTCGGGACTGTATGGAATAAAAACCTCAGAGCCTTTCTTTGACTCTGAGAATGCTGTGCTGCCTCTTCCCCTGCCCCTCCCAAGCCTCCATGGGACCGATGGCTGTTTCAAGTAACCACAGCATCATTTAGTGAGAAGAAAATTACCCCAGGAGAAAAGAATTGTGCTGAAGCAAACAAAGAAGTATGGTATAAGGTGATACTATCAAGACCCGAAATACGGGATCTAAGTGCTTTGGGTTCTAGAATCTGACTGAAGTCCAATACGATGGAATTACCAGAAATGAAACAAAATATGTCCTTGTTTTTGTGTCAAACCATATTACCTGCAGTGTGTACAGAAAAACATAAAGGATCTGAGGAAGAGACATTGTAGGAAAGTAAAACACTCCAGGTGATGTAACAGTTTTGGTGAGAGGACAAGCTGAAAACATTAGATTCTAGTCTGAAAAAGTTAAAGCCTGAGGATGGACATACCAGATTGTTCTCCAGAAAGCTACAGCCAGAAAAATAATGAGCTTGGATTCCGTATCTTAGAATGCTGGAACTGGTACTGCTCCTTCAAGATGAAAGACAATTTAAAAAAAAAAACAGATGAAAGACGATGATAGTATTAGGAATAAGTAAGTAAGTGGAAATGAAGTTGTTCGGCATTCAAATACTAATAAATTTATGGCTTGCCATGTCTGTGTGTTTATTGGGAGAGGATTTAAATCAATATGGAACAATCTATACTGGGTTATGTAGGGGATTCAAGATGTTGAAAGTCTATTTCTAGCTTTTTGGCCATCCCCTAGCCATCCAGGGTCCCATCAGTGCTGTGTTCCCATGTATTCCTCAGAGCATGGGATCATTGATCCAGTTGAGTGAGGCATCGCTTAGATTCCCTCAGTTGTGACTCTGTGGTGAACCAGCTTGTGATCTGCAGAGCCTGTCCTTTGGCAGGTCCTTGAGTTAGAGTTTCAGGATTAGTCCTTAGAGTATTCTTCCATGTGGAATTTTGTTAATTCCTAAAACGTATATGAAGAGAACTTATTTTACCAGTTTAAAATGTCCATTTAATATTGTCATTAAAAAACAATCCTACCCCCACCTTGCTGCCACCAAAATCAGGTACTTCATGCTCTTTTAACTGTTTCTCCTTTTGTATTTTTAATTACCAAAATAAAGGCAGAGGTCTTAAGAGCGTGAGTTAAACCATAGGCTTATATCTTTCAGTGTTTAGAGACAAGAAGCGCACACCAGGCTTATTTTAAAGGTGAATTAAATCATTTACATTCAGAATTTTTAACATGAAAATTCAACGCGAAGGCTAGGTTTTTGTTCAACTTTACGTAAAATGGTGCCCACATTTATGTGCAGCAGAGAGAGGAAGGACGACTGGGGAGGGCAGACAGGCAAGCCCGCTTCTCTTGGCTAGTGTTAAGAGTGCCATGTTTTTCTGATTCCTTTTTGAGTGTTCATCACTTTCTTTGTTTAAACTCAGGCTTCTCATGGAAGAGTTGGTGAACTTCATTGAACGCGTGCCCAAGTCTCAGTCTGCCTCCTTGTGGAAGAACAAGGATATTCAGCGGTAAGCAGTGGGCCGTCTACTCCCCATGGCAGTAGAGCTGGGGGCTTTGCAGAACAGTCTCAATTGTTTTTGTATTTTCTGTTTAAACGTTTATACTGTTAGAATTAAGATTCCCCTTTCCCTGTGTTACGGAAGGGTTGTGTTTGATTCAACCATCGTATTTGAGAGGCAACCATACCATATGCAAGGTAGTATGCTGGGTCCGGGAGTTTTTAAAAGTAAGTAAAACAGTTGGCTGTCTTTTTGAGGTGCTGAGAGGTTAATGGGAAATCGGACAAACAGCTAAAGTACAGTCTTGGGTGGCATGTTATTATAAGAGATGCTTGGTCACAATGCTGTAGGCACTCAGAAAATGAAGAACTTTCTCTGCTTAGGGAACTGAGGAGGACATTCCTTAGCAGATGACAATTAAGGTGGGTCTCAGAGGAAGGAAAGGACTTTTCCTGATAGAAAGGGTCATAAAGTGGGGTCCAGGCACAGCACCGTAGGATATAGTATATTAGGGAACAGTGAGAAGTTCAGGGTGGGTTAGAATTAGCTGAGTAAAGAGGTGAAAGGCGAAACCAGACAGGGACATTGGAGCAAGATAATGAAGCGTCTGCTGTGTCAAGATGGAACTTTTTATTATTGAGAGCGGGAAGCCCATCAGGGGAGGTTGACAAGGCGGTGAATGACGTGATCGCATGTTTTTTTAGGGGAAGTAACCCTGGAAGCATAAGAGAGGATGGATGGGGGTGCAGAGATGGGGGCGGGAAGCCCAGCGGCAGAGCTGATTCAGAAACCCAGGCGAGAGAACAAAGGCCTGGGCTAAGGCTATAGATGACGAGGTGAAGTAAGTAGAAACGCAGTAGAGGAGGCGGGAGGCAGCTTGATTCTACTTCCACTCTCATATTTGATCGGCAGCAGAGGACACGAGTCAGCCCTAACATACTGCAGTTGGTCCAGCCCTGCCAACTGCTGCCCTCACCTCCCGGCACCGCAGCCCCAGCCGTCCAGGCCTGGCGTCCAGAGTCTGGAGTAAAAGCCCGTCTGTGACTTCTTAGGTAACGTGCGTTCCTTACACTCCTACCCAAGTCCACTCTTCTCCAGCTACCTCGCCACTGGGTTCTCTTTCCCTCTAGGTCCGTGATTTGTTCGCCATCTACTTACCTGAACTTTAGAATGTCTTGGCTTTTGTGACATTCTTTCTACAAGGATATGAATATGTAGCTAGGAGAATATGCTGTGGTTTTTATACTGTAACTGTCTCAGAGTTTGAGCATGTGAGTCTCCTCCTTTATGCATTCCTTTTTGTACGTGTTATTTATTTTATTTAACTTGTGTGGCACTTGTTATGTGCCAGACACTCTTCTCAGTGTTTAATTCACTTAGTTCTTTAACATTATCATTTTACAGAAGAGAAAACAGGCACAGAGAGGTTAAGTAACTTATTCAAGGTCAGCCAACTAGTGGGCGGTAGAATTTGGATTCAAACCCAGGCAGCTGGGCTAGTCTGGTTCCAGAGTCCGTGCCCTTAACCCCTGTGCTGGGCCGCTTCTCAGCCACGTACAGGCTTCTCGCAGGCATGTGAGCCCCCTCTCACGTCAGGGGAGAAGCAACATAACTGTGCATCTCCTGTGTTTTATGGATCTTCTTGTGTCTCTGTTTCCTTGACTGGGGATATGGTGTCTGTCTGGCTTCTCATTAGGAAACGCCTTCTGGACATGCACTTGTCTCAGTCTTCTCTGTACACATGGATGGCTTCCTTGATCTGTCCGCCCACCCGCTTGGTACAGGTCCCCTCCCGTCCTCGTTGCGCATTCTTATTCTCAGCTCCCTTCCTCCTGCCCGTTGCATACCTCCTTCCCCTTTTCTCCCTCTCCCATGTGCCCACTGGCCCACATTCACCTCACTTCTCTCCATCTCCCTCCTTAGAAACCTGAGGACTTTTGTTTTCTTTCCCTGTGGAACACGTACACCTTGGCTTCCCTCACTTCCTCCTTTTAAATTTATACCCTTAAATATTCTGCCACAAATAATTTTGGCACACCAGAAATGATGTTCAAAGGTCACTGTTTCCTGAATCCCAAACCCTGGGCCAAGTCTTAAGGAAGTCCAAGTCCTTATTTTGCCTTTTTTTCTGTGACCTCGGGCAGAGTCCTTGGCAGTTTTCTTTGCTTCCCATTCTCTGTAAAATACAAGATAACTGGCTCACCAAAAAAAGGGCCATCATATATTAGGGAAAAAGGTGAATTGAACTTGAAGGAGCAGAGGACTAGGGAGGGGGCCAGAAAGTTATTTCCTGAGGTGCTTAGGGAATACAAAGGTGCTAGTTGAAATAAAACCTTGAATTTGCTGTCTCGCCACCTGGTGGGCAAAAATCAGAAGCTGTTGAGAGCTAACTTGGTAGAGGAGCAAGAAGTTGGGCCAGTCAGAGACTGTATTTCATTACTTCATGCAACCTGACCATAGTTCTGACCCTGGTCAAGCATTTTGTTTTGGCTTTTGAGTGTGAGACGAGCCATAGTTAACTGATAGACAAAGAGAAGAGTCTAATTATTGGAAAGATTGTGCTGAGGTGTTAGACAAACCAAGAAAGCTGTGTCCTGTTTTTATCTTGGAGAAACTCAGCATAAATATTAGAAGTGGTAGAAAAATTTGAGGAGCTATTTTTTAATTGACATCAGATAAGAGAATTCTTTTGAAATATTCACCTAGAATTTAATCTTGGGCCAGAATACTAAAAGTGCTGCATTTGAACATTTATGCTGAAGGATTTACACCACTTTAAAAGTTCCCTCCGTCATGAGCTAGTTGATATCAAGTGTCCCAAGATACTGTGACATACTGTATTGAGAAGCACTGGGTTTTTTTGTTTTTGTTTGTTTGTTTGTTTTTGCTGTCTAGTACAGTGACTAAGTGATGTGGGCTTTGTTTTCTATTTTTTTATTTATTTATTTTTTAATTCCTGCATTCTCCTTGTCCAGTTCCTATAAAATAGGGGTCACAAACTCAGATGCCTCCAGGGATGAGGAAGGGGTTTATAGGTAAGTACAGGAGTGAGGTGGGCTGCCAGGAATCATGGACCAGTGACTACACCTCTCTAAAGGGGCAGCTGACACACAGCTTCAGCAGACTTTTGGCCGTATGGGAAAGTGAGCGCATCACTGCCAAATCTTCCCTTTTACTTTTTTTTTTTTTTTTAATTATTTATTTATTTATTTTATTTATGGCTGTGTTGGGTCTTCGTTTCTGTGCGAGGGCTTTCTCTAGTTGTGGCAAGCGGGGGCCACTCTTCATCGCGGTGCGCGGGCCTCTCACTATCGTGTCCTCTCTTGCTGTGGAGTGCAGGATCCAGATGCGCAGGCTCAGTAATTGTGGCTCACGGGCCTAGTTGCTCCGCGGCATGTGGGATCTTCCCAGACCAGGGCTCGAACCCGTGTCCCCTGCATTGGCAGGCAGATTCTCAACCACTGCGCCACCAGGGAAGCCCCCTTTTACTTTTTTTAAAGAAGCTCAAGATCTGGATGTTTTAAATGTGATTTTTTTTTTCATCTTTAAAAAATGTTGGCTCTCACATTAAAGTAAAATTCTGTATGATCCAAGCAAAACACCTCCATGAGTTGGATTTGAGCCCCCAGGTTTTGACTTATACTTAAACCTTTTACAGGCAGTCTCTTGGTTAAATGTCAAGAATTAATGCATCTTAGTAGCTTAAGTTACTAATAAGACCAACTAAAAAAACAACGAATTAAAATCTTTCAGATTCATTGGTTTCTGACAAATTCCTTTAAATCACAGGAAGTTAGTTTGAATTAGCATTTGATTTAGTATTAGTATGTTTACCAAAAAAAAAAAAAAAATTATTCTTGCTTTTTGGCAGCTGCCTGACTCCCTGCCTCAGTCGACACTGCTCCCTGAGATTTATTTAGAAGTTAGCCATCTTTCTTCCTCATTTTGACATTGTAGCTTATACTTCTTGAAAAAGAGATTTTTGAAGGGTAGGAAAAGGAGAATCCCTTACAGTATAATTTTTGAGCCTCTGACGTTCCCATACGCACTTCAAAATTTAGGTGTTTTTTTTTTTTTTTTTTTTTTTTATGGTTCTGTTGGGTCTTCGCTTCTGTGCAAGGGCTTTCTCCAGTTGCGGCAAGCGGGGACCACTCTTCATCGTGCTGCGCGGGCCTCTCACTATCGCGGCCTCTCTTGTTGCGGAGCACAGGCTGCAGACGCGCAGCCTCAGTAATTGTGGCTCACGGGCCCAGCCGCTCCGCGGCACGTGGGATCTTCCCAGACCAGGGCTCGAACCCGTGTCCCCTGCACTGGCAGGCAGACTCTCAACCACTGCGCCACCAGGGAAGCCCAAAATTTAGGTTTTTAATGGGAAAATTTAAAGCACAATATTCCACTGAAGAAACTTACCCAGTCTCTAGTATTTTTAATATAAGGGTAGCATTTTTGTATAAGACTAGAAATTTACAATTATAATTAAGAATAAATCATTACAGGGTATTGTCATAATCCTCTGACAAGCATTAAGGAGTTATGCATTAATATATTCCTGGCTGAAATGTTATGGCAGTTTTCAGTGCTCAGAGCTTAAAATGTGGGTTTATATCTTTTAGAAGACATAAAATTTTTTTAAAAAGCATATTGTACTTGAAGTTCCTCTGCTCTGACACTCCTTGGGTATTTATAGAGGAATTTATCAGGTCTAACTATGTAGGAGGAAGAAAATTAAAGCTATGGGCTTGGAGGTCAAATAGACTGGTGTTTGAGTGCCTTCCAGATCTGCTTCTTAGCTGCAGAAGTTTATTTCTTCTAGGCTCTGTTTCCTCGTTTATAAAATAGGAATAATATTAGCAACTTCACAAGGTTGTTGTGAGGACTAAATGAGTAATACAAGTAAAGTTCTTAAAACAGTGCCAGGCACACAGTAGGTGCTCAGTAAACACCAACAACCTTTCTCCCTTTAATGATACACTTGGCTCACATAACCCCCTTTCAGTAACCAGCACACGTCTGCCTTCCATAGCCTTATTTATGTTTCAATGCTACCTTTCCTGATGAGAGCAAAGTAGTATAGTAGAAGGAAGATTGTTTTCCTAATCCCACTGTTGCCTCTAGTTAGCAGTGTCATTCAGATTCTGGGACTCAGTCTCCTTTTCTGTAAAATAGGAGAATTGAATTAAACTATCACTAAGTTTGCTTATGTTATAGTTTTTAAAGATGCCCTTAAGCAGGTGCTCAGAGAGTGGCAGTACTTTGATGGAGTCGTCACAACTTGGCAGTTCTTCAGCTTTGCAGTTCCAGAAATTTAATCATTTCATTTCACTCAGAGTTGATTAGCCTCTGAAGACTGGTTTGGGCTAACTAAACTCCCAGGATACTGACTGAGAAACAAAAATCCCATTTAATTACTTTATCCTGAGATATCTGCCTAGCTCTAGAACTAGGGTGGTTCATCTGTCTAGGACTCGCTGTTCTGGGCAGCAAGTCCACTTAAAGAGATCAAGTTATAGGTAAGAGGTTTTTGATGAGCATGAAATTAAAGCAGAGATGGTTTAGGCCCTCTCAAGAATTGTTTCTATCATGCTTCAGTAGCCTAAGCAATTGCCTTTGTACTTTGGAGAGAGAAATTGATCTAAAACAAAAAAACAGGGATTATAATCTGGTTTCAGTTTAGTATTGAGAAGTGCTTGATTTTCAGGCTTTACTTTTGGTAAATTCCATAAAGATCACTCTGCTAGCCCATCTCCACCCCACCCCACTCACATGTATAGTAAGCACACTTCACTGTAATGAGAGGAAAGAAACTTTTCTGCTTCTTGTATTCTTTGTATTCTGCTCCTATATTTATTTTGTTCAGTCATTCATTCATCAAACACTTAGAAAAAGCCCAACCAGTGTTTTATTTATAAGCTTTTAAGTGGTCCCTGTGGACCTAAAAGTCCTGCTCTTTTAAGAAAACACATGATGTTGTGCTGGTAGGATGGAAGAAGAGACAGCAGAGCTCTGGAGTGATGTCAAGCCCTGGGAAAAAAGTTTATTAAGCACTCAAGTGTGATAAGAACAAAACAAAAAAATGAAATCTTTTAGGAAGTACTTATTAAGCATTTAGACTCTGAGAACTTGACTTTGATAAATTGGAAAGCCAGAAAAAACAGAACTAGTTCCCATTGGGTTTCCTTATCCGACTTATCCTTAATCAGCCAATAATCCTAATGGCTTTGAATGGCTCTGTAAATGCCTCTTTAATTATGGCCTCAAGCATAAGGAGAGTTTTAGGGAAAGCTGAGTTAGACAAGATGTTAGGAGATAGAAGGAAGTAATGAGGAAGTGACTAAATATCTCAAAAGAGTAAAAAAGGTGTTAGCGAAAGAAATTTGGGGGTATAAATAGGAAATTTAGAGGACTTCAGTCTCATTTGTTCATTAACTACCAAGTGCCTGGCATTATAAGTTTTCAGGGAAATGCCCCCAAAAGTTTAAGGCATAGTCCCTGTACCCAAGGAGTTTGTTGAGCAGAGATTCCATACTAAGTGGCAAGACTCAAGCTTGGTTTGGCAGGTTAAGCAGGGTTTGAATGAGGGAAGAGATCGTTCCAAGATAAGAGAACATTGTGGGCAAAAACATAGCAACATGGCATGATTGAGAGGGGACTGGCTTGGTTAAAATCAGCCAGTGCACACCAGGAAGGAGAGAAAAGCATTGAAAGCTAATCTTGTACAAAAGAATATTGAAAGTTTGTTCTTTTGGAAAAGCCAACAATACATTTGACTAATTCCTAGTTTAAATCTTTTGTCTAGCTGATAGAAAACTTATCAAAATTGTTTGTGAAAACATAGTCACCAAACCTATGTGATAAAGGAAACCTCTAAACATTTCCAAAGAGAGAAATGACAAATAATTCATTTTAGATCTGAAAGCAGTATAGTCAGTATATAAGGTACCAGAATAAGATACCCAAAGAATTTAAGCATAGAGTGAAGGGGAGGAATTCATAGGCACTGAATATCATAGATATATAATGTTAATAATATATATTATATATACACATATGTGTGTGTGTGTGTGTGTAATTTCTCATTTGCTGTGGTCTTCAACAGTTTTTGAAGGAAACATTTTACCCTCAGTTTAGATATATGAAGGGAAAAAAGAGGGTAGGTAAATTATTGAATATTGCAACTAAAGCAACTAAATTAGGTATGAAGACCAACCTTCTACAAATGTTCTGTACAATTAGAGTTTGTAAAAATGTCGTTGATGAGACCTGAGAAAAGCCCAGGCTGAGTTGAGGTATTAAAACACTGCCTCTGTACTAGAACATGGCCCAGAACACTTCCTAACTTATTAGTAATTCTGGGTCTCCCACCAGGCTGCCCTTATCTCAGGCTCCACCGGGAGGACCCCCTTCTTGGCTCACTCACGCGGTGGTTGGCAGGATTCAGTTCCTCAGGGGTGGTGGGTAGCTGAAGCCTCCCTCAGGTCCCTGTCGCATGGGCATCTCCTCAGAGCGTCTCACCACATGGCAGCTGGTTTCATCAGAGTGAACAAGAGGGCAAGAGAGAGACTGTGGACGAGCAGGAAGTCTCGGTCTTCTGTAACCTAATCTTGGAAGTGACATCTTGTCACTTTTTTCACAGTCTCTTCACTAGAAGCAAGCCGGTTGGTCCAGCCCACATTCAGTGGGAGGAGCCCACGCAAGGGTGTGAATATGGGAGGCGGGGAGCCTGGGGAACCCTGTCAGAAGCTGCCTGCCACCGAACCCTAAGCTGAGCAGGCCAGACTTGACACCAGAGTCATTGGGACCTGCTTGGCCTTCCTCTTCCAGCTCACCGGTCTGTTCCTCCCTGGCGTTTTTACCACCTCGGCGCACACTTACTGGTGCCCTTCAGATAAAACAGACATATGGATCAGCGGAACAGAATAGAGAGCCCGGAAATGAACCCAGACACCTACGGCCAGTTAAAGAACGTGGATCTAATCTAGCTGGTGTGCAACTTACTAGCTCAGCCTCGAGCCAGAGGTGTCTCAGTTGCAGGGCCTTGGCAGAGCTAAGGGCAATTAAAACAAATGCAACTGAGATGAAAGATGTGGTTGGGCTGCATTGTTATTCACCACCCTCCCCACTCCAGCCACTCCCATGATAGCCTTCCAGCTCTGGTGTAAAGTTAAGAAACGCTTCTGCTCCTCTCCAGCCCAGGGTAAGAAGTCTTTATTTTTCGTGAGGGGCAGTCCTAGGAAGCCCAAGCCATGGGGCTCCCTGATCTGGAGGAATTTAAAGGAGGAGCTAAAGCAGGGGAGTAATTTGGGTTCTTCCTTCAGCCCCTCTAGAGCAGTGCCTGGGCCACTCAAGTTCAGAGTCATTGCTGCTCATCAGAGTAAATCACCTTGGGTGATTTCAGCACAGTCACCTGTGCTGAAGTCCACTACAGTATTGTTGGAAAATGCATGTTCTGGGGCCACGATGGCTGTGTATATTGGAGACGGTTGGAGACAGTCCTTACTCAGCATCTGTTCTGTGCCAGACGCTTACGTGCATTGTATCATTTATCCCTCACAGAACAGCTCTAAAAGGAAGTGATACTCTCCCTGTTTTACAAACGAGGAGACCGGCTCAGAGACAAAGAGGCAGTGCTGAGATTTAAATCTAGACAAGTCTGCAAATCCTCCACTTTCCCCATGATGTGCCTCTGAGAGAAACCTCTCCTTCCTCAGAGTGGGTGGCAGAGAGTTGCAGGGGTGCGGAAGGAGAGAGAAGCAGTAGCAGCGGCCCCTGCCAGTAACCTCCTCCAAAGAGACCTTCTGTGCCGCTTCCCTGGCTCTGAGACTCAGGCCATCTTCCCAAAGAGCACAAACAATGTGTACCTGGCCTAGACGAGTATCTCAAGACCTGAGAAAAGGTGACAGGTGGTCTAGATTTTAAAGCAGGAGTGTTGTCCACACAAAATATGACGAAGAGGACGGTGGAATGTTACAGGCTGGAGGGAGCCTGGCGCCGCGAGAGCTGTTTATACCTCAGTATATAGAATGTAGGCTGAGGCAGGACCTCGATAAAGAAGGCCTTATAAAGTCATGCTAGGAGTCTTGGATTTTATCCTGAATGGAATGGTGCACTGTTAAAGTGGAGGAGGGGAGTGTGTGTGTGTGTGTGTGTGTGTGTGTGTGTGTGTGTGTGTGTATGTGTAGATTTGCATTTTCAATCTATCCTTTAGGCCCTTCTGGGAGTGAAGGCAAGTCTGCAGGCAAGGATGACTCATGGCTTTCCACATCTCTTTTATTGCTTTGTACTGTTGTAAAATTTTTCTTAGACTTACGTTCCTTGTGAGCACAGGCCTTTATGTTGTACCTGTTAAATCCCTTACAGGACTTAGATGCTATGGCCATAGTCGGGGTTAAGTAAATATTTATTGACTAAATATTGTAAAACCTAAAGCAATTCACTACACATGGGACAGATAAGTGAAATAAGAAAATCCTCAGATAAGTGAAATAAGAGACTCTTCACCTGTTTATGCCGAAGGTAAAGAGAAGAGTCATTGATACTTTGTTGCTGGAGAAACAAAGGTGAAGAGAATTGGAACATCATGATCTGTGTGCTATTTTGGCTAAATCTCTATTCCATGTTTATGACCAGGAACATGCAATTCACTGGCCATACAACATTGTTACGATTTTTTTCTTCTTCTTGCACAACTCTTTGTTTTCCCTTGAGTTAGTAATTTTATCTTGTTTGCTTATTTGCTTAGTTTTCTGTGTACATATTACTACTTTATCTCTAACCCCTCCTGCATTTGTCTAAGTCTCTCCTCAGTATGTTCAAACTCGATGGGTGGTCTAACAATTTTACCTTCTTGAAAAGTCGTCTCCCAGAGCCTTCACTCTTCCCCTGCCTGGTGTCAGCTGCTCTTGGGCCTATTGCATGGCATTCAGTTTAGGACTTTCTCCACTATGATCCTGAAGATTTCTTTGCCTCTTTCTTCTCTTAGAAGCTCTGTTTTCTGGGCCTTTCTTTTTTTTGTTTACGCCTTCATTTTGCAGGACACATCCTCCAACAACTCCCTGAGAAAGAGCGCATGGGAGGTAAATTGTCTGAGACCCTGCACGTCTAAAATATCTTCATTCTACTCTCACGCTCTGATGGAAATGTGAGTGAGATGTAGTTTTCTCATAGAATTTTGAAAGCATTGCTCTATTTTCTTCTGTCTTCCAGAAATGCTGTTGAAAAGTCCAATGCTATTGAGTCTAGGTCTTCAATATGTATCCTGTTTATCTCTCTGTGGACTTTTAGAATCTCCTCTTGTTCTTAAAGTTTATGATGATGTGTCAAACCTAAAGACAGTTTACATTCATGTGTTGAGCTTAGTGGGCCCTTTCAATCTAGAACAGTGGTGGCAACTATGGCCAAGTTTCTGTTTTATGGCCACATCTGGCCTGCCACTGTTTCTATAAATAAAGTTTTATTGGCACACAGCCAAAGATTTGTCTGTTTTCTTTATAATGTAAATATTTTCCCAGAATATATCTGGTGTTAATTCTTCTGGGTCAGTATTTTCAGGTATGCAATGTGTTCTTTCAGTGTATAGTTTCTTTTTATTTTGCAGTTATGGTTTTTATTATTCTGTTCCCTTGCTTGGATTTCTGTAAGGAGCTCCTGTTATCTGTATGTTGTATCTTCCTTGCCTCTCTTCAACACTTGTCATTTTTTTCAAATTCTTTTTATCTCTTTATTTCTTTTTAGTGTTGAATTTTTTCTTCCTATATTTTACTGAACGGCATTATCTGTTGTGTTTATCCACTCTTGTGTTTCTATTAGTTTAGTCTTCATCTATGAATTCTTATTAAGTTTCTAATTCTTTATTGAGTTCTGTTCCCTCATTTTTAAGCTCTCCTGATTCTTCATTTTTGTGGGTCTTTTGTGCCTTGTATAATTTTTTAATGTTTTTAGCTTATTTTGAAATTTTGATGTTTTGTTGGCATGTTTTCATTGTCTGTATGGTATCATATTTTTATTCCAAGAGCTTTTTTTTTTTTTTTTTTTTTACATCTTTATTGGAGTATAATTGCTTTACCATGGTGTGTTAGTTTCTGCTTTATAACAAAGTGAATCAGTTATACATATACATATGCTCCCATATCTCTTCCCTCTTGCATCTCCCTCCCTCCCCCCCTCCCTATCCCACCCCTCTAGGTGGTCACAAAGCACCGAGCTGATCTCCCTGTGCTATGCGGCTGCTTCCCACTAGCTATCTATTTTACGTTTGGTAGTGTATATATGTCCATGCCACTCTCTCACTTTGTCACAGCTTACCCTTCCCCCTCCCCCTCCCCATGCAAGAGCTCTTTTTATTCTCTTAATGCCTCCCCCACTTTTTAGTAGAAGTCTCCTCTCATTTCTTAGATATACTATCTTAGTTATCTCTCCAAGGAGAATAATGACTGTTATATTCTATCTACCTAATTTATTTCCTCTCCCCCTTCCTCCATTTGTTTTAGCCTTTATCATTTTAGAGACTTTACTCAAATGCATGGTGATCCTGGGTTATTGGTTCATGTTTAAGAGTTAGACAGAAAAAAAAAAACACTGATTAGAAAGTCTGTGTGCCATAAGTAGGTCTTGTTGAATTCTAGACTTAATAGAATACACTATAGCATAATCTGGTTCGGCAATTTCATTGTGAAACCCCTGGTGTGAGTATCTTTTTGTTGAGTTTTTTCTTTGGTGCTGATCATATTTTTCAGAGAAGCTTCTTCCAGTCTCCTACCCTGCAGGGTATAAGCCTAACTGAAGGTGTTCTGATCTGAGGAGAAGAAAATTGTTACTCAGTATGTAAACTTTTGCTTAAGGTGGCTGCCTCTAATTGTCAGTGGTTTCTCCTAGTCCAGACTCTCATTTTTATTCTCTCCAGAGAACAATCTGGTGACGTGCCTGGGAGGGGAAGGGTCAATTGCCGAGCTATATGGAATAGGTGAAGAGAATTGGAAGGTTCTATTTCTTAATCAGTTTTTTCTAGGAATTTTCTTGTGTTTAGACTCACCTTCAATCTCACTTCAAGACATACTTATTGTTTCCAATTGCTGAGCTTTTTGTGGGTTTGCAGTATAAATTAAGTCACTTGAATTGAAGTTTCCTGGGTCTGCTAAGTCAGTTATCGTTTGTCTTTTTCCTTTCCACTTTCGAAAATGCTGTTGCTATTCTCTCTTCTCTCATCTCTCTGTCTGAAGTGGTGTGCGTGTGTGTGAGAAGCCCTTTACTGTTGTTCAGTGATAGTTTAGGAGACAGCACAGAGCTAATGTACAGGTTCAGTTCTCCGGAAGGCCCTTCACCTGTACTGTACAGAGAATCTCAGAGAAGTCACTCTTCAGGCCTATTCTTGATTGTGTTCGAGCAAATGATAACATGTTTTTCTAATGACACGTTTTTGTTTGTTTGTTTTAATGGATGCTCCTGATGCTGGTCTGGAAGGTTGCAAAATGGTTTTTTTTCTCTTTTCTATATTTACATGAAAATAATTCATGCTTCATGCTAAATACCATTGTTTACCTTAAAAGAACTTTATTTTTGAATTAAAAAAGTGTGTGTTTTTGTGCTTTTTTTTTCTTTTTTCAAAGCAATTCCATGCATCGTGGATCAGAAATTTCTGCTGGCTACACTGGCTGAATGTGGAAATCATTGATTTTCACAAAGATGAATCCTGACTGACATTAATTGCAAACTCCATTTTGAGGGCAGTATAGGAATTTTTTTTCCTTTCTTTTTTCCATGTTTTACTTTAGTTTGTCCATCAATGTGCCTTTCATCTTTTAAAAATACACTGCAATGCTAATGGCAGGTTCTGTAGCTTTTTTTTTTTTTTTAAACACTTTTTTTTTTTTTTTTTTTTAATTTTTATTTATTTATTTATTTATTTATGGCTGTGTTGGGTCCTCGTTTCTGTGCGAGGGCTTTCTCCAGTTGCGGAGAGCGGGGGCCATTCTTCATCGCGGTGCGCGGGCCTCTCACTATCGCGACCTCTCTTGTTGCAGAGCACAGGCTCCAGACGCGCAGGCTCAGTAATTGTGGCTCACGGGCCCAGTCGCTCCGCGGCATGTGGGATCCTCCCAGACCAGGGCTCGAACCCGTGTCCCCTGCATTGGCAGGCAGACTCCCAACCACTGCGCCACCAGGGAAGCCCAGGTTCTGTAGCTTTTTGTTTTGTTTTGTTTTCACTTAGATCAAATGGTTTTGACAGACAGAAAAAGATTTGTACCACTATTTCCTTCATTAACAGCTATTGTAATTTCTTGGAACTTGATTTTCACTTGGGCAGTTAAGAAGACAACGCTTGTTTTTTGCATCAGTTTTTCTCTCTCTCTCTCTCTCTCTCTTTCTCTCTCGTGTGTGTGTGTGTGTGTGTGCACACGCATGTGCAGGACCAACCTTCAGGCTTATGGCTTGTGGAACCTTCTCTTCATTTAATGTAAAACAGAATTCAGTGATTAGCAACATCACTAAAAACTGACCCAGTTTCTTCTCATGAGTCACTGACACCTGTTGAACATGAATGGTCCAGTGTCCACCCCAGAAGACGCTACTAGGCTTCACAGTTAAGAAGCACAGAGGACTGGTGACCGCCCCCCCACCCCCGCATCACATGCTTGGGGCAATGTCAGGGGTTTTCCTGGCACAATTTGATGCCCAGTGCCGCGAGCTTGGGTCTGCTCCTAGGGGGACCAAGGGTCCTTCCTTCTCCTCAGTTGCCTTATGTGCATTCACTCAGCGAACCCAACTGGGTGCACATCCTGACCTTTTAAACCTAAAGGTTGGGCCTGATCGATGGTTACTTTGCACACGTGCCTTCTAAGTGCCAGATGTGTATCCCCGTGGCATTATTGTTGCCATCCCTGTGGATTCAGCCACGGGTTTCTGACAAGCTGGAGAAAGCAATGGTAATTTTGGCTTTTTCGGTTTTGTCTTCAGATAATGAAAAGCTTTTGTAAAACAGCTGAGTGTCAATATGAGTTCTATGGCTTCAGTCTCCTTTAAACATAAAATTCTTAAGGGTCCAAAACAAAGGAGGGGGGCAAATTAAAAAAAAAAGAAAGAAAGAAAACCAAACCAAAAAAGAAAAAAATAATAATAATAAATTGCTGATATTGCCACAAATCATTAGAGATCTCCTGACATGCTGAAACCAAATGGCCGTAAGTTCAAAACAAATCAGTGACTTGTTTTTAATTCTTCGTGGTTTCCTTTTGTTCTTTCTGCCCCTTTGCCGTCAGATTGGTGATGTTATTCACACAGGACCTAATCCCCGCCAAGTGCAGGATCGACCCCGCCGCCTCTTTCATCTCCTCGTCATCGCTCTCGGGGGGCTTTTCCGTGCATCTCTTTGAGGGGCAGCATGTCGCTGGGGACCTTCCTCGCCTTGGCGAAGTGCTGGCGCTTCTTGTGCTGGGACGCGTAGCCGCTGTCCCCCAGAGCATCCTTGGCCTCCTTCGGGCTGCGTTTCCTGTCATCCTCCTCCGTCTCGCTGTGGCTCTCGTGGCTCTGGAAGCTGCCCTCGCTGACATCCTGGCTCCCCTTGGTGGCCAGCTCGTAGTGGTCATTGGCTAAGGAGGAGGAGACGGAGTCGCTGGCGGGCGCGGTGCTCCTGGCACTGAAGGACTTGGCACTGCTGTAGTTGTCATCCTCCTTGGGTCTCCACTGACCACCGGGGAGCCACAGGACGGCTCGCTCTCAGTCCGCATCCGGCAGCTGGTGAGGCCATTCTTCACGGCTGCTGTCATTCCAGTGGGAGTGATTGGCAACGGGCGGACTCCAGGAAAGAGGCCTCGGCTCCGAACCCACGTTCCGTTTTGTATCACTCTTGGAGGAACTGCTTGTATGTCGGGGAGTATTCAGAAGCATCATGGCACTGGCAGCATCAATGTCAGGATCTTGTAGAAGGGCTCCATTTCTCTTAAAGAAGGTGCTGCCTGGCCAGAGGGGTGGACCTGATGTGCTTTGTTATGCCTGAGGAGAGGCGGGAGGTGTATTGAACACATTCCAGTGTGGGTGATAAGGTGTCTTTTTCAAAGCCTGAATTAGACTTTGTCTATACTCTGGGTCTATGCACCACAATGACCCTTTCCCAATACTCTTGACTCCTCTCTTTGTCCACTTTCTTAAAACACTTATTCAAGGACAAATTATGTCTCACTGAGTTTTTCCACCCAGTAGGTGTGTTTGCAAAAAACGGAAAATGTTCCAAGATCCAGTTGTAGATATCCTTTCCCGGCAGGTGCTTGGTTGGAGAGTCCTCGATGGCCATAAATATGAGGCAGCTGAAGGAGTAGGGGGGCTTGCAGTTGGGCTTCTGCCTGGCATCGTAGGGCATATCGGAGTGGGCAGGGGATGGGGGCGTGTCATCGTCCAGGTCCTGGACGGGGCTGACGCTCTGCAGGACTGAGTCCCCAAAGCTCTTCAGCAGGTTCTTGCTCTCATGCAGCCAGTTCAGGTTGGTCAGCTCTTCATCTTCCATGGCCCCCTCTTCTAATCGGATGTCAGGCAGAGACAAGTCAAGGTCATCGTCTTCCTGAAGGGCCTTGGAGAAACCGCTGCCCCGGTAACACTGACTCAGCCCACTGGAGACACTAATTCCTGAGCTTTCTGGTTTCTCACTGGGAGGCATGACTGGACCCATTTACGTGAAGGCTCCTGGCCGGAGCGGGGCACGGGGGCTCCGGGGCACTACTGCCCTTCAGCGGGAGCCGACAGACTTTCGCAGCCACCCAGAGGGCATCACTTGGTGGACTGGCTAAGGACGCGAGGGGCGGGCGCAGGCGGCAGGGGCATGGGGGTCGCAGTGCGGCATGGGACCTGCGGCGTCTGCCAGGCGGGCCGCGCATCCTCCCGCCGGCCCCGCTGCTCTCCCCGCCCCGCCTCCCTGCAAAGTATGTTTTATTTTCCTCTTTCTGCCAAGCCTCAGTTGTGTTTAAGCCAGTTCTTTTCTATAGCTTTGCAGGCCCACGAGTAACGTTTATTTCATTTACCTTTGTGAATAGGGAAGACAATGTGAGGTGTCATACAGAAATGCTCTATATTAGGATGTATATGATAAGCACCAGAACAACCACTAAGGAAATAACTAAAAAAAAAAAAAAAGTGAAAAATCATGAAAGGAATTAAGAGGCTATATCAGAAAATATTCACTTACTGTTTTTAAAAAGTAGTAGGGGAGGAATAGAGGAACAAAAAAGATATGTGATATATAGAAAACTAAAATTAAATTGGCAGACATAAGCCAACTACGTCAGTAATAACATTAAATGTGAATGGCTTAAGCAATTCAATCAAATGACAGAGATTATCACATGGGTTTAAAAAAACAAAAGACAAAAAAGAAGACCCAGCCATATGCTGGATAAACAAAATAGAGGATAGAAAAACAATAGAGAAAAATCAATGAAACCAAAAGTTGATTCTTTGAAAAGATCAACAGAACTGACAAACCTTTAGCTAGATTGACCAAGAAAAAAAGGAGATAATACTGCAATTACTAGAGTCAGAAGTGAAAGAGGGGAGAGAACTACCGACCTTACAGAAATAAAAACAATTATAACAGATTCCTGTGAACATTCAGATATGCCAGTAATTTGGACAACTTAGATTAAATGGACAAATTACTTGAACAGAATCCTCTATAGATAAGAACTGACTTTATGATACATTTGCAGGCTGCTGCCTTCTCCTCTCAAGGATGCAGTAGAAGTATCAACCTGGAGAAGATGCTATACAATGCAAGAGGTGAACTCTGCCCTTAGTAAAATCCAGCTGGTGGGATATTCTCAGAAAATTGTGAGTGTTAATATGATTTTAAGTGACTGATGAATGCTTTCGATTCATACTGTTGTTCTTTGGAAGGATCCTATAGTGCCTTTTTTTAATGTATCTTTTTTTTTTTAATTTATTTATTTTTTGGCTGTGTTGGGTCTTCGTTGCTGCACGGGCTTTCTCTAGTTGCGGTGAGCAGGGGCTACTCTTCGTGCGGTGGCTTCTCTTGTTGCGGAGCACAGGCTCTAGGAGTGCAGGCTTCAGTAGTTGTGGCTCGGGGGCTCTAGAGCGCAGGCTCAGTAGTTGTGGCGCACGGGCTTAGTTGTCCCATGGCATGTGGGATCTTCCCGGACCAGGGCTCGAACCCATGTCCCCTGCATTGGCAGGCGGATTCTTAACCACTGCGCCACCAGGGAAGTCCCTAGTTCCCTTTTTTAAGCCACTCAGTCACTACAAATCTTGTACTAGTACATAGTGAAAAGATAGAACATCTGTTGTTTTCCTCCATCTTTTCCAGGTTCTTATTGGCACTCTTTCCTAACCCTTACATTCCCCATCACTAGCTAGCATGTAATGAGTCAGGAGAAAGGCATCTCATCCTGTTTACTTTAGAACAGTAACACCACTTTACAGATTTTGGACTAGTGAAATAGGAAACAGATAGAATAAAAGAGATCAAGAAATAATTTGGCAAGTATAACTTTTGAGCTCTGACCTGATCATGATAAGGGTTCCCATTCCTGTTAACTTGTGCCCAGAGCCACTCAGTACAGAACAACCAAGATATTAATTCCTAACCTGAAAAGGGAAGAAAAAAAAGAAGAAGAAGAAAACCGAAGTATTTGTCTCTTCGGTCTATTTCATAATATAGCATCTCTGCCTTTTAATGAGTGAGGCCTAGGGGCCTGGTGCCATGTGGATAGACTGAATCTCTCAGAGATGTGACAAGTAAAGACTGTCAGATGTGTCTCCCACATGGTCTCCATCATTTTTCTGTTTTACTTTAAACTTTCTGGTTCACTTGAAAATAGTTTCTAAGTGGAGAAGAATGTTTCTGTTATTTTTCCCTGCGAACTTATCTGGCATGACTGTACTGCTGAATGCTCATCACACATTCTTATTGTGGTTCTTTTGTAGGAGCTTTTTGGTGCAGTCCAGGTGACTCCTTTAAGCTCTGGCTATGCCCTTGGAAGCTCCAACTGGATTATCCAATCCCATTATGAGAAAGTGTCTTACGTCTCTGGATCCTCCTTGCTTACCACACACCCCCAGGTAATTCTAAATTCTCTTTAACAGCTCAGCTTTTTGGTTATTTACCCTAAATTCAGAATGTGTCCAAAGTACCATCAGCTGTTTTTAAATCTTCCTAATTTCAGTTTCTACAAACACTCTTTTTTTTATTGTGGTAAGAACACTTAACATAAGATATACCCTCATAATAAATGTGTAACTGTACAATACATGATTGTTGACTATAAGTGCGATGTTGTATAGCAGATCTGTAGAGCTTATTCATCTTGCTTACCTGAAACTTTACGTCCTCCTCTTTATCAAAGTTAGAGTATTCATGTCCGTAGTTCCTCTGTAAGATCCTGCTGCCTTTAGGTCACCTCTAGGATTTAGAGATTTCCCAACACTTCCAATAACCAGAGCCTGGTGAGTGTAACAGAGGCGATCACTTGTTTACTTAACAAATATTAATTACTTAATATTTACTAAGGGCCTACTATGTGTCAAGCACTCATCTAGGTATTAGAGATTCAGTGGTGACCCGCAGACAAAGTCCCTTCTCATGAATCTGCCTTCATTGATGTATAGAGAGAGAATGGTGTGCTGAAAATAAATGAGCAAAGTAATTCCAGATTCTGACACAAGTACTGAAAACAACAAAGCAGAGTTATATAGAGAGTGATGGAGACTAGTTTAAATTGGATGGTCAGAGGAAGCTTCTAGGGACAGTCTCATTGGAACTGAGACCTGGAGAAATGAGGCATGTAAAGCTGTGGACAAAGCATTACAGGGACATGGCAGATGAAGGGCTCCTAACACCAGAACAAGCTGGGCATGTCTGCAGAGCAGAGGAGACCATTGTGATTGCAGCATACTAAGTATGATCAGAACATGTCCAAGAGGTTAGCAGACACCAGGCCATGTAGGACTTTGTAGGCCATGATGAGAAATTTGGATTTTATTTGAATGTATAGACTGAAGCTATTGGAAAGTTTTAAGGTAGTCATTCATTATCAGTCACATTGGCAAGCACCTAAGTGCATAAATATTGTTATAAATGTTAGTTATTCCATGTTAGGTATTTGTAAAGAATTTATTGTTCATTTCATAAATCTTGGTTCTTTCCATGTTTGTAAAGGAGGGCAAGGGAGATTAGATATTGTTAGTTAGATATTGTTAGTTAGCCGGTGGATGGGTGGATGGATGGATGGATAGATAACTAGGAGGAGTCCATGTCCCATTTTAACATAGGAAAAAGAATGACTGCTGTAAGTCTAGAACAGTAGGATTCTTCTGAGCTGCCACTCTGCATTTTTTTTGTACCTTTTTTATAATCAAGTTTCATTTCAAGGTCTAGAGGGGACAAGTGGCTATTTTTTCCTATAGCTAGCAGAATTCTGGGCCTTTCCCACTTATTGAAATCAAAAGCCCATCAATGTCATCCTAATCTGCTTCATTGAATCAAATTTTTTATTGGCAGCTTCTATCATTCCTGATATATTCTCCCATAAAAGACAGAAAGATTACTTGGCTGCCAACTCTTCCGATTTGTCCTGCCTTTACGATACTATTGATGTAATTTCCAGTAAATTATACTTACAAGGTCTGTAAATTTAAAGGGAAAATAAGGTCTTGAAAGTAATGAGCAGCATACCTAAGTAATTAATTTTAATTTCTAGCTGGCAACCACTATTGTATGTAAAAAAGAAAGAAATTAGATTTTCTTTTACCCAGATAATTGGATTCTATATTGAATTAGCAGGGATGAGGAAAGGTTTGGTTTGAAAAAACTTGATATTTTACTTCAGAGGTCAGCAGACCACCTGTTCTGGTAAATAATGTTTTGTTGGAATACAGTCACACCCATTTGCTTCATGGGTTGTTTGTGGCTGATTACACCCTATCATGGCAGTTATACTTTTCAACTTTATAGAAAAGGGCCAATCACCGATCAGCTTTAGTAATGGAACCCCATGACCTAGGAAGAATGTGGCAGGCAGCTATACTGATCTAATAAGCATATGGAAATGAGGCTTTGGATTAAGCCTGTAACAGTAAGAATGGAAAGGTAAGTTAAAGAAACATTGGCAGATCTTTAATTCAACAAACATTTCTTGAATAACCGCTGTCTTCAGGGAAGGAAAAATACAAGTCAAAGATTTTATGCCTGGACGACACTGAGAATGATGATAATGACGCTAATCCAGTTGACAAGGAGGAGTTGGTGGGGGTGGGGAGGCGGCCACGGTCATTAGTTTCAGAAGGGGGTAGTGTGTATGATGAATAGGAATTAGAGAGAACATTGGACAGATGGAAATGCAGAGCTGGAAGTTGGATATGAAGGCAAGCCTGGAGACAAATTGAAGAGCCATCAGATTTTTTAAAATATATAACATGCTGAGGATTAAAGACTGAGCTGTGGGAAACAGTGGAAGGAAGAAAAATGGTCTTGAATAAGAATGTTTGGAGAATTGAGGCCAAAAAATGTACAGCATCCCAAATGGAAAAGGAAGAGAACTAGCCTTTACTGAGCACACTGTCTCAGTATTAATTTCTTAAATCAATCTAATATTCAGCAACCATGGTGAATTCTCATAGTAATTCTGATATTTATCTGTTGATGATAGTATCTGCAAAGAAGTAACAGTTTTGTCACTAAGCTTCCAATCCTTGTATCTTTTCTTCTTCCCATCTTGTAACTAAGCTCTCTAGTTCCATGTTAAACAGAAGTGATGATAGCAGCATCATTGTTTTATATCTGATTTTAAAGAGAATGCTTTCCTAATCTCTTCATTAAATGTGATGCTTACATGTCTTTATTTGTCAGGTTAAGGAGTTTCTCCTCTGTTCCTAATTTTCTGATTTTTTAAAACCAGATATAGGTGTTATTTTTATCATATACTTTTTCTGAGTCTGTGAGTTAATCATGTGATTTCTTTCATTGAGACCATTAATGTAGTGAATTGTAATGTTAACTTTTCTCGCATGTAACCATCCTTGCATTCCTGGGATAAATCTTACTTGATCATATAATTTATTCTTTTTAAAATACCTTCCTGGAATCATTTGGTCAGTATTTAATCTGTAATCAGTTTATAATCTGTATCCATAAGTGAAAAATGGACCCATACATTATTTTCTTGTACTATCTTCATTTGTTTGGAATCAAGGTACATTAGTCTCATCAGATGATTTGGGCACCTTTCCCTCTTTTTCTGATGGCCAGAAATTTACAAGATAGGGATTATCTTCTCTTGAAAGTCAGATTCCCCATAAAATTGTCTAAGTGTGGGATTACCATTTTAATTTTTTTCATAGCTATTGAATTATATTTTCTGGGTCAAAGGTATGCCAATTTTGCAGAAATTTGTCCATTTTTCCTAGGTTTTCAAAAATCATACACATGGAATTATATGTGTACAATTTATATTTTAAACTTTTGTGTAATTCAATTTTCATCCCAAATTTTTTTTCATTATGTCTTTCCCCCCCCCCCCCCTTGTTCAGACTTGCCAGAGGTTTGCCTACATTACTGATTTTCTTCAAAGAAAAATGTTTGCTTTCAGTGGTTTTTGTTGTATTTCTATTCTCTGTTCTGCCCTTTATTATTTCCTTCCCTGGGTGTACCTTGCTGCATTTCTTTTAATACTTAGCTCATTTGTTTCAGTCTTTCTTTGCTCTCCAATAAGTATATTTAAAGCTGTCAGTTTCTCTCAGTATCATTTAACTGTTAAATGTTGATATGAAGTGCTTTGTCATTCATATCTAAGTATATCATAATTTCCTTCTTAATGATCCTGATTTAAATAACCAAAGGTTATTTTATAGTATACTTTTGTTTGTTTCTAGTCTATCCCAGTATGGTTAGACTTAGCATTAGACAAGACTTTTGTCATGTTATACTTACATTTCAGGATTCTTTTCTAATTTTCTTTTACATTATTATAAGAGTATACTGATTCTTTGAAATTTGTTTAGGCTTACTTTGAAACACAATCCTTTTTGGTAAATGTTCAACATATGTTGGAAAAGACTGTGTATTCAGTGCTGAGTGAAAATTTTTTCTGTATGTATTTATTCATTTGAGTCTGTTGTGTTTTTAAGTCTCCTATCTTTCCTTAGCTACCAGTTTCTGAAAAGGATGTGTTATTTGTTGATTTATCTATTTCTCCTTATAGTTTTACTGATTATTGCTTTTTATATTTTTAAGCTGTATACTCAGAGGTATATATGTTCATGTGATCATTGTGTCTTATTGATCAATTATTCCTTCTATCAGGATGTTTTCTTTTTTTTCTCGATCAAAACTGCATTAAAAGCCAGGAGACTTTTTCCCCTTCCATACTTGCCTGCTAGTGTTTTTCATTCCTTTTTGTTTTGTTTTTTTTTTTCACTCTTTCTGTGTCCTTTTCTACTGAATCCCTTGTAGACAACATAGTAAGGGATTTTTTTTTTTTTTCCTTTTTCAATCTAGAGAGTCTCTTTGGTTAGTGAAACCATTTATGTTTCTTATGATCCCTATTGTATTGGGGGCTTATTTTTGCCATCTTCATGTTTTTTTAGTTTACTTCATTCTTTTCCCCATGTTTTCTTGCCTTCTTTTAGAAGGCTAAATTTCTTTCTGCAAGTTTGAAGACATATATATCTTTTAACTTTTTATTTTATATTGGAGTAGAGTTGATTTAACAATGTTGTATCAGTTTCAGGTGGACAGCAAAGTGATTCAGTTATACGTATACATGTATCTATTCTTCTTCAAATTCTTTTCCCATTTAGGTTGTTACATAATATTGAGTAGAGTTCCTTGTGCTATACAGTAGATTCTTGTTAGTTATCCGTATATATTTTATTTTTATTCTTCCGGGTTATTCCTTCATTTGTCCTTCCTGTGAGTATCTTATCACTGTCTGTATCTCTCCCTCCAGAGCCTCCCACCTTTCCCCCCTGCCCACCATTGTCAGTAGTGTCTAGAAATTTAGTCCCAGGTTATTTAAAATATACGTAGGGTGGTGAATATATCGCATATTTAGACAACAGTGAACTTTGTTCGTTTTTTTCTTTCATCCCAACCTTATTTCCCATAAATCTCATAAGCCTTCGAGATTTACTCTTCATTTTTCAAGAATACTTGAGGAATGTTCACCAAGAGGTAAACCTTATGAGGCCATGAACTACTAAGAACATCTTAGTAGTTGGGTGGTGGCTATCAGGAAGAATGAGGCTAGAGATGTTTTGAGAGCAGGAAACTTCTCTCCATTTGGGAACGTCTGCCTTAGAGCAGTGGTTCTTAACATTCTGTGGGTCATGGACCCAAAAGCCTGGTGGTAAGAATTTGATGAGAACTTTTTTTTTTTTTTTAATCTGCACACCTACACAAGATTTTACATTTATTTTCTGGAGACTGTGACTTTATAGAGTCCTCAGAAACCCATTGTTATTCATCAGGTTAAGAATCCCTGACTTAGAACTTTGGAAAGAACCTTTTTTGTAAGAAATAAATTTTTTTTTAATTAATTGAGAATTTCTACCCAATCAATTCCCTGAAGCTTCTGATGTTCACAGTGGGAATTCCTTCTTGCCCTTGGGGTTGGAGGAGGCTGGTAGCTGGCCTGAGAGAACGTTTCCTTCTACCCCACACTGCCCATATTTACTCTGTCTCCCCTTCCTGATCCTTCTCCCTTTGGAGTTCAGGGAGATACTCCTCCTGGTTTGTTTTCCTGAGGTCTTAAAGACTTTGGCAGTAATAAATGTAGATTCTTCCCTTAAATCTAAAGAAAGTATCTTAAATTTGGAGTCCTTGAATCAGGTTTTTAGAGCTCAGGCAGTTGCTTGGGTAGGTTTGTTTTGCTCTGTTTTGTTTCTTATATTTTTCTTCTTCCCTCTGAATTCCCCAAATGTTCTGTTATTGTTTATGCAATTCTTTAATCTAGATGCTCTGCAGTAAATGGTTTTTTTGGCTTTTTGGTTTTTCTTCTATATTTTATTTTATTGTAATAAATCAGTGACTTGCTCCAAATCTTCATGTGGATGTACATGTTAGCATTTTTCAGCTAGTCCTTAGTCTTCTGATGGAAATATCCGTAGGCTGCTACTTCTCCCTCCAGGCCTGGCTTCATGGGGATCTTACAGTCAATCAGGTTCAGTCCTTGGGAATTTTCTAGGAGTGTCAGACTTACCCTGGTACAGAACTGGGGGGTTAAAATCACATGGTTACCCTCATGCACAGAGCAGAGCTGGGGATGGAGGTCAACACAAAGACATTGTCCCGCATCCACAAAACTCATGTCAATATAGGTGGTTGAGGCTTCCTTTGCTCCCCTGATAACCTGGGCTTCAATTCTGCACTCTCTTCTGTAGCATCAGAGCCCACTGCGTGAGAGCCAGGCCTGGGCTGAGTGTTGACCCTTCAAGAGGGGGCAACCTGAAAACTATCACTTCTCTGGGCCTCAGTTACTCTACGGAGACCAGATGACTGACATTCTCCAGCATCACATCGCTGTACAACTGTCCCTGGGATATGTCCACGAAGGGCCCACTCTTCCTGGGTAAAGGACACAGCCATGCCTCCGAAATGTTATTTAGGAAAAATGTCTGGGACAAACCGCAGCATACAGTTCCTTCCTCAGCTGCCAGGGTTGTGGGCAAGAAGCTTGTTCCTGTCCATGGACGCAGCCCCAAGTTGTCTCAAAGCCTCGGCCTCCTCAGTTTGGTCCTGAGGAAGCAAAGCTCTGTCCTCACCGGCAATGTAGCACCAACCAGTAAAAGTTAAACTTGATATATTTGGGGGCAGGAGCGGTGAGGAAGTTGAGCTACACACGGTTTGTGATTGGTTTGGAGAATTGGGCTCAGTAAGCAGATCCCATGAGGCGAGGAGGGAGAGACTGAACAACTTGCTGGACTCCTGTCTGTTTCTTTCCACACCTGCTGTTTTGTTTCTTCTCTGGCAGACAGCTTCTCTCTGCAGAGTATTTCCTTCTCTCAAAAGTAATATATGCTACTTACGTGCATTCATTTGTTTATTCATTCCTTCCTTCTGTCATCTAGTCTGTTGTATTTCCTAAACCCCTGCTTTGGGCAGTGAAATGTGCTAGGCTGTAAGGGGAACAGAGATGGGTAGGTGCTGGATTTACACAAGTTATCATAGAGAAAGAAGATGAGTGCACACAGGACTTTTCTCCAGGGTACAAGTGATTGATCCTTTCAGATTAGAAATCCAGTGAAGTGCTATGGGATTCAGAAGTGGGGTGCACCCCTTCCTGTTGGGGATTAGGAGACCTCTTGGAAGAGTGGACTTTTTTTATATATATATAATTTAATCTTGCTTGATTTCCCTTTGCTCACTTTTTTTTTTTAATTTTATTTATTTATTTATTTTTATTTATGGCTGTGTTGGGTCTTCGTTTCTGTGCGAGGGCTTTCTCTAGCTGCGGCATGTGGGGGCCACTCCTCACCGCGGTGCGCGGGCCTATCATCACCGCGGCCTCTCTCGTTGCGGAGCACAGGCTACAGACGCGCAGGCTCAGCAACTGTGGCTCACGGGCCCAGCCGCTCTGCGGCATGCGGGATCCTCCCAGACCAGGGCTCGAACCCGCGTCACCTGCATTGGCAGGCAGACTCCCAACCACCGCGCCACCAGGGAAGCCCGAAGAGTGGGCTTTTAATTGGCCTTAGAAGGCTGGGTATGATATGCTTCATGATTCCAAATATATTTCCTACTTTCTCTCATCAAAGAAGCATAGGTCATTGGGTCATTAACTTTTTCACTGATTCCTCCTTTTCTGCCTTTAAGCAAATCAGAGGGGTTTTAATATGGAAAAAGGCTTTCAGAAGACTGTCTCATCACCTGCTGCCATAGTCTCTGTCTTAACCATGATGAGATTTCTCCTGTTCACCTTGTTCAGCTCAGTCTGTGAACATGACTTTCTCATCGTTTACCTCCTGGATTTATTTCACATCTCTAGCTCAACAGTGATCAGTTTCTGGTCAAACTTACTTTTTCTGTTTTCCACAGCATCTCACAGCTGCACCATTCATCAGTCTCTTGTTGACATTCTTTTTAGTCTAGGCTTCTGTAGCAATCTTTTTGTTGTTGTTGTATTCCTCTTCTTGCTCTATCTGATCTTTTGCCGTGTTACAGGGTGAATGCACCATAAACGTAACCTTTCCCAAACCCCTGAGTTTTACTGGTAGGAAGCTCTTCACTGCCTTTTGTACTTCTCTTGTCTTTGCCCCTCTCCCACGTTCCTTACGGTCTCCCTGCAGCCTTGGCCCTAGACACACTTCTCTTTTCCTCACTGCAAATGAACTGACATTTCTGTTAAGTACTTTGATGAAGGTACCTAGCAGATCTCCATATACATCACATGCCACTGTTTTATCTTTAAGCTCAGATTAAATCATTTCCCTATCCTCAGAACACCTGCAGCTTGCCGACGCTGGACTTATTATTGCCTCCTTATTCTTTTAAATCACTGCATCCAAATTTCCCTTTGACTGCATTTCTGGCTTCAGATTTTGGAGCATGTTAAAGTCTGCTTTCTCCCTTGTCCTGTATATCCAATCCATTCCCCAAAGTCTGTTAATTGTTTTGTATGATGTGTAGATCTGCTTCTTCCAGCTCCTCAAATGCCATGAAATTGTAATGTTTTTCCCTTTATGTCTGTCTGGGCTGCCTTCAAAGTGTTCTCCGTCTGTTTGGTCTCACCCCCCCTTCCTTCAGCTATTGTCTGTGTTTATTGTTAAAAAATGTCATCCTCCGGCTTCAGACCATTGACTCCTTATTGCCTAGCCTATCAGTCTTCACGATTCTGACCTTTTAGGCCCTTAACCAATAATACTTTCTCTCTTTTTCCTAATTTCTTTTCTCAAATAAATCCGTTTGGCATCTACAGGCTGCCTTCCCCTTCCTTCTGCCCTCCCTGGCCCTCCTCCCACTGTTGACATGCTTATCTCATGTTCCTGACTTTTAGTGCCTATTTCCTAGCATGGAATGTTCTCACTTTGTTTACCAGAATGCATGTTCTTTTCATGTGTTCATTTATTCAATGAATGTTTATTTACCATTTGCTGTGTGCCAGGCATCTTGCCAGGAAGTAAGGATACAAAGTCCTTGTTCTCAGGGAGCTTCATAGTCCCATGCGGGACACAGACAGGTAAACAGGCGATTGCAATTCAGTGTGGTCGGTGCTGGGATGGTGAGTCTTGGAGGCCATGAGGGCACATGTAGGAGGGACATCTTGGGGGGGGGGGTTGGGGGGGGAGGGGTGTCACTCAGCCATTCCAAAGTCCGCCTGAAATTGAGTCTTAAGTTCCTTAGCCAAAGAGAGAAAGAAGATTAGAACCAAAACTTCATCTGCCAAAAAGCCATATACAAGTGACCTCCCCTGGCCTAGTGCAGCCCTCTAGTCTGCATTCGCCCTGGCACTTAGATACTCAGTGCAGACTCAAGAAAGTTGAATTACATTCTTTATGGCTTTTGGAAAAATCCTCCTTTTTGATTGTACATACTTTCTCTTCAACTCAGTCATAAGCTTCTAGGGCCTAGAAACTGGATCTCCTTTTTCTCATGCCCTGTGCAAAGTGTCCAGTAAAAATTAATCAGCAGAGTGGACTTCCCTGGTGGCACAGTGGTTAAGAATCCACCTGCCAGTGTAGGGGACACGGGTTCGATCCCTGGTCTGGGAAGATCCCACATGCCGTGGAGCAGCTAAGCCCGTGTGCCATAACTACTGAGCCTGCACTCTAGAGCCCACGAGCCACAACTACTGAAGCCTGCATGCCCTAGAGCCCACGCGCCACAACTACTGAAGCCCATGCACTCTAGGGCCCGAGTGCCACAACTACTGAGCCCACATGCTGCAACTACTGAAGCCTGCGTGCCTAGAGCCTGTGCTCCACAACAAGAGAAGCCCGCACACTGTAACTTAGAGAAAGCCACGCACAGCAACAAAGACCCAGCACAGCTAAAAAATTTTTTTTAATTAAAAAATATATACATATGTATAAAAAAAATTAATCAGCAGAGGACCAGCACAAAGACCACAGCATCCTTGGACCTAGGCTTTTTCAAAATTTTATTCCACAGGTTCGATTGTGACTGTCAACTTTGTAAGGTATTTTTATTTGATTCTTGGACACAGTGGAATTTTCTGTTTTTGTGTGTTTAAACAAAATGTTCCCACTTCAGGCACTCAGCGAGTGACCACTGACACCAGTAATATATGCATTTGCCCTTTGGTGGTGAAATGGAGATGGTGGTGGTGTCAGCCTGGTTTGGAGAGTGTCACTAAAAGCCTTTTAAGACTACTTTTTTTATAGTAGCCCTGGGAATCCACAAGAAATGTCTCCCAAGTTTTAGGGCTAAAACTATGAACATCTAGTCTGACTTGATCATGAAGTATCTCAATGTCCAGCTCGGTGGTAGTCATGTTGTAGTACTGCCTTTGTTTTTTATTATGGGCATTTAATTTTCAAAGGAAGGCAGTGGTAATGGCTGAGGTTCAGAGATGATAATGTTTTCAGTGCCAGAGTTTTCTCCCTACTGAGTCTTTGTTTAGATCAATAGTCCTTAATTAACCTTTTGGAGGTCATGGCCCCAAATGACAATCTAATTAAATCTGTGGGAAAATGTATACAGGCACACAGAATTATGTGTACCATTTCAGGAGGTTCCTAGGCCCTCTGAATCCCCCATCAGCCCTGTGAATCATTAGTGGCTTGTTCTAATAAGATTCTTATAAAATTGTTGTGCTTTTAAGCTGAATATGCTATCCAGTGAAGCTTGGTCCTTTTGGTCACCGTTCCAGTTTCCTTCTGCTTGGTATGTGCACGCAATGAACATTCCCAGGCTCGTTACACATCAGCTGCTATAAACCTCTGTACTTTACTTCCCCTTTCCTCCTTCTCTGGAAACAATGAACGTGTGTATATATATATATATATGTATATGTGTGTGTGTGTGTGTGTGTGTGTTTGTAGGAGAAGTGCAGATAGGTAGGTCAGTTCTGCCTGAGCAGAGGAAAAGCTCTTACACGCATTGTTATGTATCTGTGCAAATAGGAATTAGAAGCTACTCAGTGTAATTGTCACAACTGTACTTTTCCTTTATTCGTGTGAAAGAAATATTTTTCAGGTTATAAAGCAGCTTATATAACCTGCTAAAATAACACTCATGTTATTTTAAAACATAATGAAGCCCATATATCCATGTGTATATAAAATACTAAAGGATGATACATCAAAAGGCATGCATACTCAGAGATAGCAATGCAGATGGTAGGTGTTGCTGAACTGCTATTTGAAATTTGGGGGGGAAGTCTGGGTGGAACAGAAAGAGGAGGGATAAGGCTTCTCAGTAAACGGTGTTTCTGGCTTTTTTCTTCTGATGTTCTGGTGAGTATGTTAAATGAAACTAAGGAAAAGATGCGTTACAAAGTGAAAACATTGGTGAGCTCTCCAGCATCTCAATCCATGGGCTGTCATTTTTTTCCCTTTCTATTCCTCTTATTAAGTACTTTTTAAATTGTTTTAACTTTTTTTACAATTTTTAAAGGTTACTTTCTATTTACAGTTATTGCAAAATATTGGCTATATTCCCCATGTTGTACAATACATCTTTGCATGGGCCTTCATTTTTGTTTCCAATTTTAATCCTGATTTATTTGGGAAAAGTAGTATTTTCTTGAAATGCTCTGAAAACAAAGTTAAATTCAAAAAGAAAACATCCTAAGGACCACACAATAGTACACCATAGGACTTCATAGGCTACGGGAAGATCATGTGTATTAGCACATGAGACTCTCAGAAGCCACTGAAGGGAGATGGGTCAAGAAATAGGCCCATTTTATAAGAAACCCAGCTCAGAGGCTTGGCTGAGATCCAGTGCTGGTAATGGAATTGAAGGAGGCTTTACGTTTCTGGTTCCTAATCCAGTGTCCTTCTTTGCTCCTCTGCCACTGACTCTTAGGGAAACGCACCCCAGCTCTTTGAGTCCCAACTTCTGTATTTTCAAAATGTACCCTATTTCATGTACTTGGCAGAGCTGTTTTGAGAACCAAATTGTATAGTGCAGTGGTTCTCAAGGCATGATCCCCAGACCGGCACCAGGAGCATCTCCTGGGAGCTTGTTAGAAATGCAGATTTTCAGGCCCTCCTCAAACCTGAATCAGAAGCTCTGGGGGTGGGGCCCAGCGATCCACCTCCAGGTGATTCTGATGCACGCTCAAGTTTGAGGGCCACCAACGATATGTGTGAGATGGCCTTTTGAAAAGAGCAAAGCATTATAGAAATATAAGATAATGTGCTTATTTTTCATTGAGGTAAAATTTATGTACAGTGAAACCAAAAGATCTTAAATGTACAATTCATGAATTTTCATATCATGTCATCACTGTACCAAACAAGACATAGAACTTTTTCATCACCCCATAAAGTTCCCTCCCATGGGTCCCCGTCCCCCTTGGGCAACCGCTGTTCAGTGATAGACTTTTCGTTAGAGGAGGTGAGATGACTTGATGATGGATTGGACATGGAAAGACCAATAACTGTATTCTCTTTTTCCTTTACTACTTATATCTAACCTTTTTTTTTTTTAATTACTAATCATAGTTCTCTGTGGTTTTTCAGCCCATGGACCAAGCTTCTCTCAAAAACAGCGATGTTCTCATTCTAACAGGCCTTACCCAGATTCCCACCGCAAACCCAGATGGCATGGTGGGAGAGTTCTGCAGCAACCTGGGTATGTATCCAATGCAAATCTTAAACAGGATGAAATGTTTTACATTTATTTTCTGGTACCTTGATTCTGTGGTATTTTTTGTCCCTTTCCTTCACATTCACACCCTCTGATGCCCCCTATTAAGGCCTTTTCCCCCATTTATTCCCACCCTTTCTGCTCATCCTTCGAAGCCTACTGTTGTCAACAAAAGCAATTCTTAAGCAACTTAAATCTGAAGGCACAATAGGAATGGTGGTTATAACGGTAAATTAGAATTTTTAGCACTTTATACAACAAATGCTCAACATTCGCCCACTTGATTTATGTAGAAACTTTTATTCTTGCTTTCTGGTGGGATTTGGGGGTGGGTCAGGGATGCTTATAGGGTAAGCAAAGTTAAAGGAGGAAAGAATCATATCTTTGCTTTGCAAATAATAGCACAGAAAAGACTGTTAATACTTTGAATTCACAACAGTGATACACTAAACAGGTGTATTTTTTTCCCCACTGTTTGGTTGGTATTATTTTTTTCTTCTTTTGGGGGAAGACTGAATTGAGAGACTTGCTGGGTATTTGCTACCTGGAAGAAATGTATGTTTCTTTGGATATAATTGTCAGTAAAATCTAGAAATGCTGCATTTCTTTTAGAAATGTGTAGGTTGCTTATTGTCTTAGCTTAGGCTACTGTAACAAAATATCATAGTATAAGCTTTAAACAACACTAATTTCTTATAGTTCTGGAGGCTAGGAAGTCAGAAGGTTGCCAGCATGGTTGGGTTCTGGTGAGGGACCCTCTTTCTGACTTGCAGATGGCAGCCTTCTTGCTGTGTCCTCACTGGCGAAGAAAAGCTGTTCTGGTGCCTCTTCCTTTTCTTATAAGTGTGCTAATCCCATCATGGGGGCTCCACCCTAATGGCCTCATCTAGATGTGGGTACCTCCCAAAGGTTCCCCCTCCTAATACCTAATTGAGGGTGAGGGCTTCAATACACGAACTTGAGGAGACACAAACTTTCACTCCAAAACTGTTGCCAAAGAAGAGTTAATGCACTCAGGCCCCTCACCCCTGGCAACTGTAAGTGATATTACCTCAGCTCTGGGGGAAAGAAGTGGTTGTCATCTAATATTTACATGGAAGGCACTGTCCTTTGAAATTTCTCTTGCCCTTGCCAGTAATCCTAGTCTATTTTTGTTCTTTGCTGATTTTAAGACAAAGGTAATTTATTCTTAGCTTGGAAAAAGTATCAGACTGGTCTCAAATAGAATCTTTGATTTGTATGTTGTTTGTGTATAATCCAGAGCCATGGACTCAAAGAACTTCAGGTCTTAAAGGAACTTTACATCTAATCCACTGTTTCTCAAAGTGGGGTCCACTAACCACCTGCCTCAAGATCAGTGAGGCCACTTCTCAAAAATGCAAATTTTGAGGCCCCACCACAGACCTAGTAAGAGAGACCCATAGAAAAGTTGCATTTTTAACATGTTCTGGCAGTTTTCATGCAAAATAAAGCTTGAAAACCACTGATCTAGTTCACTCTTCTCATCAGCGATGAGGAAGCTGAGGCCCAGGAGGTTACAGTGGCCTAATTAAGGTCCCATAGCTTATGACAGAGGCGGGTCTAGAGCCAGGCCTCTTGAGCCCTGATGGCTAGCTGGTCTTTTCCGTGGTTCCGTACTCTAGTAATAGCAAGTCGGCCAGTATTCCAGGCACAGCACCCAGGAGAACCTGGATGTCAGAGTTGGGAACATGTAGGAGGAGGATAAAAGGCATCAGAGACTTCAAGTTCTGTACCCAAACGCTGCTTGTTTCAATCTATGTTGGAAACTGAACAAAAAACAAACTTAAGAGATCTTTGGCCTTTTTTTAGCCAGTTATAGCTTCTAATATGATTTTACCATAAGTTGCAATTCCTCATTTGATAACTTATTTTAAGTATTTAAAGTATAGAGGATTTTCTTATAGCCAAAACATTAATGAAAGAAAATGCCACTAAAATGAGTCAAACAGAAAAAACTTGGCCTATTTCCTTATAGGTCATTCAGCAGTGGTCAGAGGCTGAAGAGAGACAAATCCAGCAAAGTTTTGAGCAGGAGCTAAAAAGAGAAGGAGCTTGGAGGGTCTGTCCTGGAGCTCATCTGCCATTGGTAACCTTGACAACCCAAACCCCTAACTGCACACGCTGTTCCCAGGCACTGAGACATTGGTTAAAAACTCAGCTGATCATCAGTCAGCCTCTGGATCCTCCCAATCTGGTGCTAGTCTTCAAAAGAAGTAAATTGTTATACATATGAAGTGTATTATAGGAACAGATGTAGGAAAATGAGAGAAATGCAAATATTTTTAAAGTTCTGTTCTCCCTGTGTTGAACTGTTCTTTTGATACTACTTTTTTCCCCCTCTGGCTTCAACCTTTCTTTTCTTTTCTTTTCTTTTTTTTTTTTTTATTGAAGTATAGTTGATTTACAGTGTTGTGTGGCTTCAACCTTTCTAGCACTGACAGTCCGGAACGGAGGAAACGTGTTGGTCCCCTGCTATCCTTCTGGAGTGATCTATGACCTTCTGGAATGCCTGTATCAGTACATTGACTCTGCCGGCCTCTCCAGCATTCCTTTCTACTTCATCTCCCCAGTGGCTAACAGTTCACTCGAGTTTTCCCAGATTTTTGCTGAGTGGTATGTCTCTGTTCTTCCTGTGATTCAGTACATTCAAGCAGTAAGAAAAGAAAAATGTTCTTAATTTTAATTTAAAAAGAAATAGAAGTAATCCTATATTTTTCTCACATTACTATGAAACCTTCATTTTGTTGTTTTTCCCTGTCTGTGATGTGAAGATAATATTAATGAAAGCCAAATCTGTGATATTGCCAGGGTTTAGAAGAATTGTTATTAAGGAGGGAAGGTGGGAGGGCAAAGACGTAGCTTAGCCAACACTTTCAAAATCAGTAACAAAACTATTATACACTTACCTTCTCACATGCTACCCTCTATCTATTACAAAAGCTGAAAGCTAAAAAAAGTTCAAAGCCCAAGCTCATGTTGTCTAAAATTTATAGTACCAAATCTGATAGGAAAAACTAGCTTATTTTTTCATTTCAATAGTATATTTGGCAAAATCAAGTTTTACTACAGCAGGAAATTGTTTGATCAAATCCTAGGATGGGTAAATTATTGAACAATATGAAGTGGGTGAACCTTTTTAGGATTATTTAGATGGATATTTGAATCTAACTCGCCTGGCCGAAGAAAGTCAGGGGTAGGAGGAAATAGAGCAACTTAACTTTTACAATGGATCCAGTAGTGCCTTAGGATGGGACTGTGACATACATATATATAGGGTGTGCTTAATCCCGTTTAGTGGTGTGATAGCCTAATGGACACAGTATTCTTCTACGAAGCTTCTACTTTAAAAGTAATTTGTACATCGTTCTGTACAACATACGTCATTTGTACAACATATCCCAGCATTATGGTGTGCACCCTCCCCTCCCCACCTTTTTAAATACAGTTTTTTTCTCTCCATTTTAGTTGTGGTGAAGGTCCTTTTTTTTTCTGTTTTTAGATCCAGGCAGGCTTCTCCATCCCATGTGCATATTATTCATGTTTGTCCCTAGGACTTTTCGTTGTTATTTATATTTGACTTATTGTTAGTGACTAACAATAAAAAGTCACTTTTATTGGTAGCCATTGAATTTTATCCTTTGCTTAGAGTTTTTTCTCCCCCAACATAGGAAGGTAATCTTGAATAAGTGGTAGTCCACCCTAAGGATGACTTGCACATTTAATCAGCATGTTCTGAATTTCTTCATCCAGATCCTCAGTTAAAAATATTGAAAACTACAAGCTCCTGGGCAAGCCCTTGTGGGCCCCTGTGGATGGTGTCCTAGCCGGGTGTGTGCCCTTCAAGTCCACTCTTGACCCATTACATGCTTTTCTTATTGTCAGAATGTCTGATTGGGTAGAATTCAGGACTGCTAAAATAAGAGTAGGTTGTTTTTGAGTTTTTATTTTTTGATATTTGTTTTTAATATGTGTGTAATACATGTTTACTATAGAAAAAGATAAAAGTTACAGAGAACCGTAAAAAAAAACTGAACCCATGATCCCACTGTCCAGAAATAATATCACTGTTAGATTCTGATGTATCCTTTCTATATAGGGATCGTGCTGCATATTTAATTGTGAATCCTGCCTTTAAATTTTTTAATACTAGATTAGAGCATTATAAAATCTTTGAGACCATAATTTCTGCTTGACTGCATTATTACATCATTAATCATCATTTATATGTAGTATAACTTACTTAACTACTGTCTGAAGGGGTGGACAGGCTTTCCCCAGTTTTTTTCCTTTTAGTGATAAATTTTCAATTAATATCATCCTGTGTATATATGACTACATCTTTTGCTTTGGGTTAGTTACTAAAAATAAGATTACTGGAACAAAGGGTATAAATAGCTTTTAATGTTCATTATACAAATCTAAACTGCTTTCCAGAAAAATTTTTATGTCGTCTGTAAATTGTTCCTTTTTTGCCCATTTACTTATCAGAGGTGTTGTACTTTTATCTATTTATTTGAACTCTATATATGTATTAAAGATCCTAACACTTTATTATATCTGCAGACATTGTTTCCCATTGTGATACTTTTTTTCAATTTCGTCTTTGATTTTGTTTTTTGAATAATAACTTGTTACTTTAGTAAATAACTTTAGGCACAGAAAAGTTGCAGAGATAGTACAGAAACTCCCATATACCTTCCACTCAGTTTCCCCCCAATGTTAACATCTTACATGGCCATGCATTCTGTACCAAAACTAAGAAATTAACATGAGCACTCTATTATTAACTGAACTCCAGTCTTTATTCAAATTGCACCAGTTTTTTCACTAATGCTTTTTTCCTATTCCAGGATCCAATCCAGGGTACCACATTGCATTTAGCTCTTTGATTTTTTTGACAGAAGTATTTTAGTTTTATAGCTTTATGTATTGATGCTAAGTGATATAGCATATTATCCTTTGCAACAATGAAAATTAAACTTTTAAACTAAGAACTTTTGTCTCTCCTCCTGAGTTTGAAATAAAGACAATACTATTGTCTGTTTAGATATTATTAATAAGTAACCCTTCAAAAGTATCTTGTTTCCATATGTACAACTTCTTCCAAAAAGGATCTAAAGTAATGTTTTTGAAATCAAGTTAAACTAAAGAAGGAAAAATTAGATCATTGTATTAATGAAGTTCAGACAAAATCCAAGCCCCAGAGTTCTGAATTATTCTGCCAAAAGTAACATCTATTAGAATTGTTGAAATGCTTTAGTTCTATTTTGATAGAATTCTTAGAAGCAGGCTTTAACAAACATAATCACTACATATATTTTTTCCAACTTTTAAAAATGTCAGAGCTACAGAACACCCACGTACTTTGATTTAACAATTGTTAACCTTTTGCCACATTTGCTTTTCCAGAAATCTCCATATTTTAAATGTCATATCTGGCTAGGGAAAAACACAGACTACCTAAAACATTCACCGTGTCTAGATTAAGATAGAGATACTGGAGAGATTTATTATTCTCCAGTTTGAGTTACCAATTCTGTTGTGTATCACTTTCTCCTCAAAATTGATCACAACTAGGGAATTCCTTGGCGGTCCAGTGATTAGGACTCTGTGCTTCCACTGCAGGGGGCACAGGTTCAATCCCTGGTTGGGGAACTCAGATCCTGCAAGCTGCGAGGTACAGCCAAAAAAAAAAAAATGTTTTTTTTTTTTAATCACAACTAAATGCAATACGGTATCTTAGATTAGATTCTGGAACAGAAAAATAACATTAGTGGAAAAATTGGTGAAAGCTGAGTAAAGTCTGGAGTTTAGTTAACTGTAAAGTACTAATGTTTATTTCTTAGTTTAACAAACATAGTGGGATACCAGCTAAAAGGTACATGGGAACTCTGTACTGTCTTTGCAACTTTTCTGTAAATCTAAAAGTACTTCAAAATAAGAAGCTTATTTTTTAAGAAAAAAATGTATTGAGGAATTTCAAAGGTTAAAACTGTGCTCACAAGTGATTTATGTCCTGATTACGCTATAAATGCTGGTGTTTTATTCACAGTGAGGTACACTGACAGAAAAATTTCAAATAAACTTCGGTATTAAGTATTTGCGCTGCTACCACTAGATGGCAACAAATGCCACTGTACGCCCTTGCCTAACCTGCTGATCTGTTTTTCCTCCTCAAAAGGCTTTGTCACAACAAACAGACTAAGGTGTATCTCCCAGAACCGCCTTTTCCTCATGCAGAGGTAAGAAAATGGAAAATCACTGGGTCAGAGCAAGAACAAAAGATATGGGTGGATATAGCAGGTCATTAGATTTTAAAAATCTGAAGGTAATTTGATATAGCCCTTTGTTTCCCTTGTAAGATGGCAGTGAATTACTCTGACTCAAGATTTGTTACTTTCTCTTCTTATTAACACATTACCAGTATGTTATTCAGTTAATAGCCTACCTCTGTTTCATTGACCGAGTGAGGAATTTTATTCTACCAACTCTTTTGCATAAATGATTTACTTATTGCCAAAGTCTTCTTTTTGTTTGGTTATGTCTGTCATTGATATAAATTTTTAATGATGAAAATAACAACATTTCAGTTTAGAAAACAGAAAATTTCCCCCTTCCTCACAGAACCAGTGAGTGATTTTATGTGGCTGTGTGTGCCCAATTTTGTTTCTATTGCTTTTTTTTTCACCCAGTGGTGGCTGTATCATGGACATTTATCTGTGCGCCTCACTGTTATTATTGCTACCTAATATTCCATAGCATATCATGTGAACATACTATAGTGTACTTAACCATTCCCTTCCTATTGGACAATAGGGTTACTCCCAGTTTTTTGTTATGTTTTTTAAAAAGGATGTGTAAATTGGTATAACCACTTTAGGAAACTGACAGTAAAGTTGAACCTAGGACTGTGACATCCTCTGTGCCTCAGCAGTTTCGTTCCCAAAGTCTGTACTGAACAGAAATGCAGGTGTGTCGCCCAGAGATCGGCACAGAAATCTTCATAGCCCTCTTGGTAATAGTGCTGAAATGTACCCAAATGTCCATCAACGGGTGAATGAATTTTGTGGTATATTCACACCTTACATCAAAGAGGACGAAGGGACTCAGATTATATGCAACAATGTAGATAAATTTCACAAACATAATGTTAGTGAATGAAGCCAGATATTAAAGAGTAGATATGGTGTGATTTTATTTATATAAAAGTTCAAACACACAGAAAACTCATCTGTGATATGAAAAGCCAGGAGAATGGTTATCCTGGAGGTAGCAGTGGGGGCAGGAAGGGGACAAAGGGGGATTTCTGAGAGCTGGTAATGCTGTTTACTGATGTGCATATGGCAACGTGGAAGTTTTCAGTTTGTAAAGATTCCATCAAGTTAGGGATGTCTGTGCAGGTACTTATGCATAGGGATTTTGTTGACTTATTTGCTATGCAGTTAACTATTCGGCTCAAGAAAATTGCAACAGTTGTCCTGCTGATTATTTTAAATCTGACTACTGTTTTCCTGCTCCAAAGGACAGGTCTTTCATGAACCAGAATGTCACGTGGAAGGTTTTGAGGAAGGTATTTGCAGTCCTCATACTCTCTTACAGCAGCCAGGATTTTTGCGAGCCCTGTCATTACTACAGTGAAATTCAGGCTAGATATCTCGTGTCAGAAAATTAAGTGTAGCAAAACATACTTTGTGGTGGGCTTTACCGCTGAAAGTCTATTTGCCTCTTCCCAAATAACAATTAGCCTTTCTTCAGAACTTGTTCTCTAAGGGTGTTACCATGTTCTTACCCACAAGTATGTCATGGATGACCTTTGTCCCATTTACAGTTAAGAATGTGAAAAGACCATAGTTGCATGATCAGGATTCCTGAAATGCACTTGTCAATATTAGGGCGTGATGGAGTTGATAATCGGTATTGTGTGACCAGTGCCCAGGAGAAAATACAGTTCTGCCCTTAGTACTGATAAAAAAAATTGCTTTACAGAATTCCTACCCTACAGCTTCATTGCCTATACAGTTTGGACCTTAAATCAGCACAAAGGTAATTCTGGATGGTCAAAAAGGTAGTAAGTCCACTGGAAAAGTAGATCTGATGGGCAAAAAAAAAAATCTCAGTTTGCCTTAAAAAGTGACTTAACTTATGTGCAAAGACCTGCTGCTCTTCTTAGAATCCCATTCATCTCCTTGACATCTATGGATACAGTAGAACTAGTACTTTAGTCAGCCATTCACCTGTTTAACTGGGGCAAGTAATGATTTTGGCCAGATGGGTTATAAAAAGAATGTCAGTTTTATTTGTACATAACTTGGAAGGGAAGTGGCAATGCAGCGATTATTGCATCTTTACTATTCATATCCCATCCAAGCATGTGACACCTAATTAAGATCTCCAGGGTAGTCTTGCGAATGAAAGCATTCTCTCTGAATTAAAGATTAAATCTTCAAGATGAAGAGAGTCAGCTTCCATTTGTGGGCGGCCCCATTCTGGCCGCATCCTCACCGTTGGGGTGACTACAGTGGGCTTGGAGTTGTTGGCTGGGCTCCCTTCTTAGGCATTATGGGTGGCTACAGGATTGAGGTGGGTCACAGACCAATTCTTTACCCATCAGACAGCATCTCAGGGCACTACTAGTTGACATTTAGGGTCTCTGAAGTATGGGTGTTTGCCATCTTTTTGGTGCTAGAGTGGGGCAGTGGGGGCAGGGCTGAGGCAGCAGGAAGAACTTCTGAGCAGTGCCACAAGATGCCATCTGTGGTTGTAACTGTATATGGCGTTGCCTTGGGTTGGGCCTGGCGTTAGGAGAGTAGTTCCCAGTGTTGTGCTAGAAGGAAGACCTTTTTGGTTCAAAACATTCACTTTTGAGACAGGTTTGAGACTGCATGGCCTGCTTCTTACTAGAGCTCTCTGTCGTGAGGACATCACATCTCCCGCATTGCTGAAAGCCAGTTTGTTTTTGTGTTTATTAAGTCCCCGGCCCCTCGCCGCAGTAACTTAACACAGCTGTACCGTCTCAAGAGACAGTCCTGTGCTGGTAAACAATTTTTCTTGTGTGAAGTGTTTATTGTTGACAGAACTTGGTGATGCACAGAGTTTGGGAAACTTGTACTTCAAACAGTAACTAATATTGGGGACTTCAGGGCCTGGAGCTCGGAGTGTCAGGAAGCTATAAAGGAAGGGTTAGACAGAATCAGGCCATAACAACCTGAAAAGAAGTTTCCATTAAGTTTGGTAATTTTACCGAAAGGTCCCATCTTTTGAGAAAGTCACGTTGTAGGTAAAAAATTTGGATCTTTGGCTAATATTAATAGCATTATCTTGTATTTTTAATTTGTTCACTCTCCCATGCTGTGGTTCTTCCTTCCTGGGTAGGCTAACATCTCTTCATGTGCTTTTGATACGTATTCTAGCTCATTCAGACCAATAAGCTGAAGCACTACCCCAGCATCCATGGAGACTTCAGCAATGACTTCAGACAGCCGTGTGTGGTTTTCACTGGACACCCTTCCCTCCGATTTGGGGACGTGGTCCATTTCATGGAGCTCTGGGGAAAATCTAGTCTCAACACTGTCATATTCACAGGTAAATAAACCAACAAAACAAAACCCTGCCCTTCCCACTGTGACCATCCCTGCATACCTGGTAGGATGTACCTACCAGGTAGAGATGCTGGGAAGAATTTGACAGTAAGGTATAAATGTGATCACTATTCTGTTGTATCCAGGAAGAATTTGACAGTAAGGCGTAAATCTGATCCCTATTCTGTTGTAAATACTAAAGGATAAAGCAACTGGAAGGGAAAGGGTAAGAACAAAGCAAAATGTCCTGTTAGATCACTGTGCACTGGACAGAGCTTCCATGTCTGTGTTTGTAGATTTTCCCCGAGACAGATTTCTGGTCTAGAGCTACTTTTGATAGGATTTTGTAAGCTGTTCAAGAACTGCAGGAATTCTAGTAATCAGTCTTGCTTTACCCTTTAGGACTTACTTACAGAGATGGATCTCTCTCCTTTGGTTATAGCTTACTCTGGCTTGCAGTTTTTCTTGTGGAGACCAACCCCTCAGAATAAAACTAATCCTTAAACGAGGGCACGTTAGGGGTTTTACTTAATCACTGTCTTATTTTATCAATTCATGGTCTTCAGACAGCCTTGGGATTTGAAAATCTCAGGGCAATGAAGTAAAAAAACCTTGATCTGAAATCTGGTCCGAGTTGCTGTAACCTCAGCCACGTGACTCCCCGCTCTGAGCCTCACTTTCCTCTGTCAAATGGGATTGTTGGTCGCTCATCCTCAGGCAGCTCTGTGCCTTTAGTGAAATGTTATAAGAAAGCACTCCTTATAGTGCCTGGCACAAAGGCCTGTTGAGAAAGTACCAGTTGCCTTCTTAGAGTTTTCTAATTACCTTTAAGATGTGAGCCATGGAGGAGAGTCTAGTTATGCCCCGAGCTTTGGGGTCAGGGATACTTGGGCCCTTCCCTGTGCTCAGCCTGTTGTGAGGACCAACCAGAGGCCACCAGGAACGCACCAGTAATGGAACAAAGTTGGGGTACTGACTCCTTGCAGTGAGGGGGTACCGCCGTGGGGAGGCAGGAGGCATCGCTGGGCACGTTCAGAAGAACTTACGGGCCTTGGCTTAGGTGATTTTGGAGGTGGGTTCATTGTTCTGGCTTGGGTGCCATCAGGAAGCAGTAGTTCTCTGGTTGTGTATCTTAGTGATTCTTGTCTAGAAGGCGAGACGAATGGAGCCAGGAGAGGGCAGTGTTTGCTTATGTGGTGGTTCGGACCGTGCTGTGGTCATGTGTTCAGGCATATGATTAGGGAGGGTCTCGTTTTTGTCTTGATCCACCGTGGTCACTGCGTGGCCTGTTCTCACGTCAGCGTCACGTGAGGTAGTTTATGTCCAGTAGGCGGGGGCACCGTGGCCTGGCCGTGAGTGCCGGGGGCGCTCAGAGAGCAGCTGTCAGGCGCTGCTGTTCTCCCTCGCAGACCCCCTTTCAGCCACAGGCAGAGGAAGTCAGGCCCTAAGACGTTGATTCACGCTACCCAGAGCCTCACCGTTGCCAAGTTCTGCTAAGCAGGAAGTCATCCAGAGAACGCTGTCTGTAGTAGGACTGAGGGGGGTCTCTCCTGTCCTTTCTGAGGAGATGTTGGCTCTGATGTGACAGTGGTTACAGTATTACAGAGACACAGAAGAGGCGTTGCTATACTGCAAACGTCCCTCCAGCCAGCTAAGAAGAAAGCAAGGGCTACGTGATTGTCCATGGCATTCATTACCAGACATTCATCTGGGTAAGGAGTATACATTTAAACTGGTGTGTTGAACTTCCAGAGCACAAGTTGTGTCGTTGACAATGTCTGCTAGGTTTTGGGCCACCTTATCTGGTTGTATTACGGCTGTGGGAGTTGTAGCTCACACAGTATCCATACAAAGAGAGGCGCTTATCCCTCAGGCAGCCGTGCTGGCCTCATTTGGGTGGTTTCTGGGTTCTTCCTGGGTAGACAGGATCCACTGCAGGGGAGGTCATTTAAAAAATCTGGAAGTTCTATGAGTTGCCCTGAGGTCACCGGGTAAGTTCCTGGGAGCGGTGTGTGGAAAGCTGGGGCCGTAGGAAGTGGCGTCCTCACAGGGCACAGACTGTGTCAGGAATGTGCGTGTCGTTTTTCACGCCAGGAGTGAGCCACTGCTTTTGGCCCGAGGTGGGCAGCTTCCTCCAGCAGAGCAAACAGTCCCCGCCAGGCCGGCCGTGGTGAGCGGCTCTGCAGAGAACAAACCAGCCAGCGTGGCAAGGACGGTTCCCAGGCGCTGCACTGGCTCTGCTGATGGGGCATCGCAGCCTCAGCACTAGCATTTTGTTGACATGCGGTCAGGATCCTTCTTTTTTTCCTTCTGGGTGCATCCTGTCAAGTAGGAGGCACGTGGTCTGTCTCCTACCTGGGGGTGATCTTTGAGTGCTCAGTTCGAGTGGCCTGTGCCGGATTTCTCCCCTGTGAAGTCACCGCTCTGTGTCAGTCAGTATCTTGTGGGGGACACTTCGAGCCTATGTACTTATCCTGGTCTTCCCCAGATGTTTATCTAATTTTTTTTAGCATCTATTGATGATTCTGGTCCAAATTATTACTGTGATGGTTGCCAAATGGTGAATTTTTTTTTTCAATTTCATCGCTTCTTTTACATTTATTAGTTTGCATTTTGTTGTAAAGAAGAGCTTTCCTCTCTCCCCCATTTACTTATTTAGCCCCTCATTTGTCTCATCTCTCCCTCCATCTGTGTTGAAAACCTGGAGCTCACACGCGTCCTTCCAATTCCACATCCATCCTGCGGCGTTCAGTCCAGCCTCCCCCTCCTTATTTGTAAATCACTCCTCTCTCCCGTGATGGGGAATCTGGCTCCCGTAACCTTCAGTGCCTTTCCTGTCCTGCTGCCCGTCTGCTGGGCCTCGACCATGCCAGCTGCTTCCTCACTGGGCCGTTCCTATGTTGCCTGCATTTTCAATTTTCTTTCTTGTGCTCCCCTTAGAACCCGACTTCTCATACCTGGAAACACTGGCTCCCTACCAGCCCTTGGCCATGAAATGCATATACTGCCCCATTGATACGAGACTGAATTTCATCCAAGTGTCAAAGCTGCTCAAAGAAGTGCAGGTAATGGGGAAACTGTGCTGGTGGCTCCCGCGGCCCTGGCATCTCTGTGCGGATCGTGTCTGCGGTGTGGGGGCCGGGATGGCGAGCTGCACTGCTTGTCTTCCTCACCCGTCCTCGGCCTGCAGGGTGCTCAGCTGGTACCCTCCAGACGCCAAACCAGTGGGCTTTACACCCTGAAAGAAGTTTCTCCTCTAAAGAAATCAGAAGTGGGAGGAAAAGAAAGTGTAAACAGTGTCTTATTTTTGATGGGGACCCTTTGTGTCCAGTTAAAAGCAAATCGCCCCCTCCCACCACCAAAAAACATCATTCTAGAAACACACTTGTCAAGATGAAAGACCACTGAACTGAAACATATTGGGCCCTTTTTGCACACATGGATTAGTACCGCAGTGTTATGCTTTTGTTAGCGGATTGTTTTGGTTTGGTGGTTGTCGCTTTTTTGTTTGTTTCATTTTGCATTTTCTGCCTTAGAGAAAGGGAAAGAGTAGTCGGGGTAAAGCATAGGCGAAAGGAACACTGTTGGCCCAGAAGGAGAACGGGGAGGAAAAACTCCCCGCCCTGGGTCACTTATCACTCGGGTGGCCCGTGTTTCGGGGTTGGAAGGGTGGTGGCAGTTGGTGAGGAAGACAACTCAGAACGGGCGAGAGGAAGGGTTCTGATGTCCCATCACCTCGGTGCGCCCGGGACCTTACGTGAGCGCCGGGGTGCCCTGGACCCTAGTCGCTGAGCGAGGTGTGGTTGGCTCCCTGCATTTCTCGGCCTGAGCTGGGAGGTCACTTTCCTCCTCTTCACAGAACCCCTGACCTCAGGAGGAGAGGCGCTAACAGCAAACTCTAAGGAAGGGTAGCAGGAAACAGAGAAAGCTGGCGGCCTCTGGAGCGCAGGGGTAACAGCTGACGGTGACCCCAAGCTTGCTGGCCCTTCCTCTAGACGTGGTTGGAGCAGTTAAGCCACTTCCGATTTCCATGAGCAATTTCATACACCACCGTGTGCCTGTCAACTTGCTGGAAGAAACAGTTACGAGCCTGTTGTTTTCACTCCTGAGTAATGTCACCCTCGGTCCCTGAACCACGGCACACTCCCCAGCCCCTCGGTGGTGTGTGAATAAGGGAAACAGGAGGCTGCCTGGTCTCCATTGCAGGGGAGGAGAACCTGGGGAGAGTCCTCGGGCAGTGACTGTGGAGTCGACTGGCTTTGAGACAGAGTTATAAGATGCTGACCAGGCAGGAAGGAGGGCGAAAGGCAGTCTGAAGAGGAGGAGAGGTGTCAGTCCTAAAGGACAAGTGCGGTTTGAAACGCAACCCGTCAGGTCTGTTGGAAGCCTTGTTCTTCCGGGAACTTGAGGCTCGGTCCAGACTCTTCAGTAAAGGCGGTGACAATGCTTTGACTCTCTGGGTGCCACATTCGGTTGGCAGTTGGGTGGTATTTGGCCAAAGTAAACATTGGTTTACTAATTGGTTTTCTCTCAAGATAATAAAAAGAGACATTTGTTAAAAAAAAAAATTCTATCTGATTCAGTGTGTCCTACACAACTAAAGATAAGGCCTGACCATTGCCCTCTGCCTAGTACCAGTAGACCTGCAGATCCAGACCAGAAATCCAAACTAGCACAAAAAGTCACAGTTCTTGCTAATCAGCCAGTAGCGGTACCAAGTCGATGACGGTGACGAGAAGACTGCCCTCAAGGGGCTTGGAGGCCATTTGAGGGTAGACCCATGGATGTCACCATCAAAGTGACTTGAATATAATGAAAAAATAAATACAAACCAAGGCAGTAAATCCCTTGCTCATCAACATGGCCGGCAGATCAGGGCTTTTCCCTGAAATTTTTGATCTTCTTTCCCCCCACTTCGCTCACTGGTTACTTGGGTTTGACAGGATGAGAATTCGAAACGGCCAAGTGGTGAGCCTGAGCCCCGCAAAGGGAGGATTAGCTCAGGACGCGGCCTCTCCTGCCTCACAGCCTCCTCTTGTTTCCTCCTCCCCCTCCCCCAACCCTGCCCCTGTCCCGCCGGTTCCTCAGCCCCTCCACGTGGTCTGTCCTGAGCAGTACACCCAGCCGCCCCCAGCGCAGTCCCACCGGATGGACCTGATGATTGACTGCCAGCCACCTGCCATGTCCTATCGGCGCGCCGAGGTCCTCGCCCTGCCCTTCAAGCGTCAGTATGAGAAGATCGAAATCATGCCGGAGGTGAGCTGTGCTGCTTCCCAGGGTCACGCCCGGGTTTTCCACTTGAGTCTGCAGAAGACCGTCCCAGCAGTAGCTTTCTTTGGGGTTTGTATCACACGTGGATGAACCAAAGCACATCGACCCTTAAGCAAGTAACTGGGAAGAGAGGTGGGATTTTCAGAACCTCCGCATTTTTCCAGTAATGAAGTAACAGCTGTCAACATCCGGCCTGCTGGAGCACTGCTTATATTAAAGCTTAATGTGTGTGGGAGGCCAGGGCACAGGCCATAGCGTGGAGAACAGGTAAGCCAGTGTCAGCTCCTTCCCTAACCGCCTGAGGATGTGGGTTTTCTCCTCCCTCCTGGACCCCATTTATGAGTGAGGGCCAAGTTTCACCGAGTTCAGAGATAGATGGAGGAGATGAGAGTAACCAAAAAGTAAGGAATGTAAACTGATTACTATTTGCATGCATTTTAGTATAACTTAAAGATTTATTCTACTGAAGTCTACATATTTTTTAGTTCTATGATATCTGAGCTTGTTTTAATAGGGAAAAAAGGTAAAAAGCATGTCGTGCATGTGGGACAGCTGCGGTGGGTTGCGCCTGAGTGACAGGTGTGGGGAGGGGCAGTGGGAAGCGTGTGGCCCAGCTGCCGCAGTGACGGTGTGCCGAGCTCTGAGGACACTGCTTCTGGCTTCCTGTTGCCTCCGGAGACGCTTGAACGTGTTTTTAGCAAACAGGAAAAGGAAGTAGGAAAACTTAAAAGCAGCGTCCCCTGATTCTCTCTGGAGCTCAGCAGAGTAGCCAGATCTTGGGCTTTGAAGGCTAAGCCCCTGAATGTTGCCCATTTCCACGACCCTAACAAAGGCTGGTGGTGGAACAAGGCCAGGTGCCATCAATGGGGACCCAGTGTCCAGTACATTCAGTCCTTTCCACAGTTAACCTGAGTTGTTCTTTTTTAAATTAAGAGCAATAGACAGGGGCTTCCCTGGTGGCACAGTGGTTTAGAATCCACCTGCCAATGCAGGGGACATGGGTTTGAGCCCTGGTCCAGGAAGATCCCACATGCCACGGAGCAGCTAAGCCCGTGCGCCACAACTACTGAGCCCACGTGCCACAACTACTGAAGCCTGCACGCCTAGAGCCCGTGCCCCACAACAAGAGAAGCCACCGCAATGAGAAGTCCGTGCACCGCAACAAAGAGTAGCCCCCACTCGCTGCAACGAGAGAAAGCCCGCGCACAGCAACAAAGACCCAGTGCAGCCAAAAATAAATAAATAAATGTATTTTTTTAAAAACTAGAGCCATAGACAAAGGAGATCCAAACAAATTTCCATAACTAATTTAGATATAATTAATGCAGCAAGATAAAACTAGCAAGACTTGTTTGCTAGATAAAACTAGCAAGTGGTCGTGTTTTTCACTAAGACACATAGAAGTAGATGATCGTTCACATTTCGCATCCATTTTCATTTCACTCTTGGTTCCTGGGGAGGGAGCCGTCACAGCACGTGTCCCCTCAGCAAACAGCATGTGGCCGGATCGAGGGGGCAGAAGAGCTGCCTGTGAGCCCAGGCTGGAGAGGTGAAGTGGGGAAAGTTATAAAGGTGATTTTTTTAAAGGGGCAGTTTATCGCTTATTGGTAAGCAATAAACTGGTGGAGAGATATGTATAGTTCCTCAGGTTGACTGCTTTGAGCGTCATTGGGACGTTTGTGGTCTGCTAGTTCTTTAAAAGGAAAATAGCCATTTTTCGTTGGAGCTTGTGAGAGCAGCGGCTCACACCCTGGTATCTCGGCTCAGCAGCTGACTTGCATTTCTCTCTGATAACAGCTCCTTCACAAGAGAGGTGGCCAGGGCTACCTGTGTCAGGAGTTTCCTCACGACCTTAGTACACCTGACAGTGAGCACGGAGCTGGCCTCTCCTCTGCTCTTGCCTTTGAGGCCACGTCCTACCGAGACCCAAGAGAATGAAGAAAGTTCTTTCAGCTCTGAATTCCAGGTTATCCTTTCTCCATATTTCATTGGCCCAGCCCTTTGGCTCCCCCATTTAATTGTACTGCAAACAGTTTGTTTATTGAGCTGTCACTATGGGCCAGGATCTGTACTCAGCACTTTCCAAGGACTGTCTCACCCATCTTATGAGATAGGTACACTTACTCAATTAGACCTGGTCTTTTCCATCTCTGAAGAAACCTAGGTGATCGCTAATATGTGCCCTTTGTGCCCCAAAGGTCATTCCTAACATATGTCACAGATTTTGTCCTTTAAGTGAGAGTAGAGCCCCCAGTTGATCTGTGCCGCTGCGGCGATGGGGCACCCAGCCCACGGCCTTCCTGTGGGGATCGCAGTGCGGGGCTCCGTGTAATCTGCCACCAGCCGCAGCAGCCCTGGGGACTCGTTAGAAGTGCACCTTCTAACCTGCTGAATCAACACTCCAGGGTGAGGCCCAGCAGTCTGGGTTTCAGCCAGCCCTCCACGTGAGCCAATGCTCGCTAAAATTTGAGGACTGCTGGTGTAAGAGACCTATTTCATATGTGCCAGTTTTCAATACAGAAGGCAAAAAGAAGGCAGAATGTTGAGTTTTTAAAGACAAAAACAAAATTACTAGCCATCTACAAAGAAACAGTCTTACTAATAAGCTTCTGGCATTTCCCATGCCCAAGTGTATCCTCACCGTTAAGCTTGTCTGTTCCCATTTTAAATTACCAAAATAAAAGATAAATCTACCTCTTTTATACCTTCTGACACTGAGCCAGAGAAGGAAGGGATTGGCTTTGGGGAGTGCCCAGCACGCTGTTCTGTCTTTCGTGAAGCTCCTCCCTCAAGTCCAGTGGGAGTAGACCAGCAGCCTTGACCCTGAGACCTGCCCCACGCCCACCTGTGTGTCACTGCCGGTCTCTGGGGGACCACCTCCATCTTCCTGCAGGTCGGCCAGGGCTCTTTTTGACCAGCTGTCCTCCTGAAGCCTCCTGCTAGAACGTTGAAATAATTGCTCTTTGCTTTAGACGTCCAGTTGCCTAACCCATGAGGTTAATATTGCCTGTGTTGGAATTTTTTGTTTCGTTTTAGTAGTTTGGCGTTGATGATGGATTTTTTTTTTTTTTTTGATTGGGAGGGAGAGATGAAAGCAAGTTTCCCTTCCAAAAAGGGGCCAAGTTTTTGTTTTGTGGTTTGTAGCAAAGAAGTGGCACTAACCATCCCCACTTGTAGTTATTTGGGTTGTTTAATGTGTTTTTATGATTGTGCTTTTCATTTTCTCTGCATTTTACTCATCTCAAAGTGAAAGGCTCTGACCCAGTGTCTTTGCGTTGTTTTTGTCTGGTATTTACCTCTGGCCAAGGTCTTACTTACAGTGGCTGGGCTTGAAGGCTTAGGGTTAGATTCCAGTACTCTCAGCCAGCAGTCCTCAAACTTTTTGGTCTCAAGACTTCTTAAAAATTAGAACCCCAGAGAGCTTTTGTGTATTTGGGTTGTATCTATTGATATTTGCTATAATAGAAGTTAAAACTAAGACATTTTAAAAATATTTAACTCTTAAATGAATAATTAATGAATTATTAAATAAAAAATAATGTAAACCCATTAGATGTTAACACAACTAAAAGATTTTTTTTAAATTTTCATTTATTTTTGGCTGCATTGGGTCTTTGTTGCTGCGCGCAGGCTTTCTCTATAGTGGCGGAGAGCGGGGGCTACTCTTCATTGCGGTGCACAGGCTTCTCATTGTGGTGGCTTCTCTTTGTTGTGAAGCACGGGCTCTAGATGCGTGGGCTTCAGTAGTTGCAGCACGCAGGCTCAGTAGTTGTGGCTCGCAGGTTTAGTTGCTCCACAGCATGTGGGATCTTCCCAGATCAGGGACCAAACCCATGTCCCCTGCACTGGCAGGTGGATTCTTAACTACTGAGCCGCCAGGGAAGTCCCTAAAAGGTCTTTTTTGAAAAATGTTTCAAAAAAAAAAAAAAGAGAAGGGCACTGTTTTATGTCAGCAAATCTCTTTAACATCTGCCTGTGGAAGACGGCTGGATTCTCCTGTCCCCTTTTGCTTTCAGTCTGTTGTGATATACATGTCATGTAGCCTCTAGAAAATTCTAGTGAACCCTTGTGAGAGAATGAGAGTGAAAAGGCAAAACATCTTATTATTAATGACAATCATATTGACCTCGACGCTGCAAAAGAGCCTCAGGAGCCGCAGGGGCCTCTGCCGCCACACCTGAGAGCCAGCGCTCTGGATGGTCTTCTTTTGTTTTTAAGGCCCCTCAGGCTTCTCGAGCTTTTATGTTTATGACTCTGTCGTAAGATTCATTTTTCAATAAAAATAAGCCTGTTCATTCTAGAAAACTTGGAAAATCAGGGGGAAAAAAAGGACAAAGACAAAAAAAATCAGTCCTAATCCCAATACCAGACGTAATTACTGTCCAGTTTTTTTGTATTTGCTTTGTGTGTTCACTCTGTGTGTGTGTTTGAATCATACCTCGTATAATATCTTTGTAAAGTAACAGTATATTGTCGTTAAAGATATTTCAAAAGCATCTTAGGTATATAATGGTCTATCATAAATGCATCGTAATTTAACTGTTCCTTTACTGGTGGACATTTATTATTTCTGCTTTTTCAAACTATAAATAATACTTTGAGAAACATTCTTTTACATAAATCTTTGTATGTGGAATGTAGATACAGAACTAAAAGTATCACTTGGTTTTGCCTGGGAAATGCATGTGGGAGATGAAGGGGTTAAAATCTGCTGCTGTTCTTTAGGTTTTGCTACTACTAATGGATGCTTGTTTCTCCCCCAAATGAAAGTGTGCCCTCTGCAGCTTCCTTGTAAATCCTCCCTCTTTGTCCCTGTAAGTGCAAACTGGGAGAGCTGACGTCAGTCCTCGTGGGCCTGCGCTAATAGAAACACTGTTTCTGGGGTGGCAGGTGGATGCACCCTCCTTCCCAGAGGTGTCTGGCTGAGTCGTCTCGTGGGCTCTAGGTAGACTTCCCTTGTGGCAGAGCTGCCACTTCAGAGAGTCTTCTTGGAGATAGGATTTATTCCTGGGGCTGCCCAGGGAGAGTCGCTCACCTGCTTGGTTCCCACAGTGCTATCTGCAAACCTCCCAAGCCAATTCTTTGGCTTTAAAGTTCTGCCAGACAGCTGAACTTTGATCCTTTGCTGGGAACAATACAGTGTAGGAAGGAAAAGAATATTTATGGATGGGCGCTGTCAGGAGCTCAGAGCACACACGCATCTCAGTGGGAACATTTCACACTGGTTTCATGTGTTTTCTCTTGTTTTCCCTTTTTTTTTTTTTTTTAAATTGAAGTATAATTGACCTACTGCTGTGTTAGTTCCTGGTGCACAACATAGTGATTTAATATTTCTGTACATTACAAAATGATCACCATACTAAGTCTAGTTACCATCTGTTACCATATGAATTTATTACAATATTACTGACTATATTCCCTGTAATGTACATTTCATCCCTGTGAATCAATCTCTCTTATCTATTTCACTCATCCCCTCACCCCTTCCCCTCTGGCAACCACCTGTTTGTTCTCTATCTATGAGTGTATTTCTTTTTTTTTTTTTTAATGTTTGTTCATTTGTTTTTTAGATTCCACATATAAGTGAAATCATGGTATTTGTTATATTATTTCACTTAGCATAATACCCTCTAGGTCTATCCATGTTGTCGCAAGTGGCAAGATTCCATTCTTTTTTTATGACTAAGTAATATCCCACTGCATATACACACACACACACGTACATCTACACACCACATCTTCTTTATCCATTCATCTGTCAGTGGACACTTAGGTTGCTTCCATATCTTGGCTATTGTAAATAATGCTACAGTGAACATAGGGGTGCATATATCTTTTCAAATTAGTGTTTTGTTTTCTTTGGGTAAATACCCAGAAGTGGAATTGCTGGATAATATGGTAGTTCTATTTTTAATTTTTTGAGGAACCTCCACACTGTTTTCCATAGCAGCTACACTAATTTACAATCCCACCAATAGTGCACAAGTGTTCCCTTTTCTCTACATCCTCGCCAACACTTGTTATTTGTTGTCTTTTTGATAATAGCTATTCTGACAGGTATGAGGTGATACCTCATTATGGTTTCAATTTCCACTTGCCTGATGATTAGTGATGTTGAGCATCTTTTCATGTGTCTGTTGGCCATCTGTATGTCTTCTTTGGGAAAATGCCTATTCAGGTCTTCTGCCAATTTTTCAGTCAGGTTGTTTGGGGTTTTTTTATGTTGAGTTATATGAGTTCTTTGTATATTTTGGGTATTAACCCTTATCTGATATATTGTTTACAAATATCTTCTCCCATTCAGTAGGCAGCCTTTTTGTATTGATAGTATCCTTCACTGTGCAAAAGCTTTTTGTTTGATGTTGTTCCATTTGTTTATTTTTGCTTTTGAATCCCTTGTCTGAGGAGACATCCAAAAAAAAAAAAAATTGATAAAAGACCGCTGTCAAAGAGCATATTGCCTATGTTTTCTTCTAGGAGTTTTGTGGTTTAAGGTCTTAGATTTAAGTCTTTAATCTATTTTGAGTTTATTTTTTATATGGTATGAGACATGGGACTTTTGCATGTGGTTGTTCAGTTTTCCCAGTAACATTTATTGAAGAGGCTGTCTTTTCCCCATCGTATATTCTTGCCTCCTTTATCATAGATTTAATGACCATATAAGCATGTGTTTATTTCTGGGCTCTCTATTCTGTTCCATTAACCTATATGTCTGTTTTTGTGCCAATGCCATTTTGTTTTAATTACTATAGCTTTGTAGTATAGTTGAAACTCAGGGAGTGTGATACCTCAGGCTTCGTTCTTCTTTCTCAAGATTGTTTTGGCTATTTGGTGTTTTTTGTGTTTCCATATAATATTAGAATTATTTGTTCTAGTTCTGTAAAAAATGCTATTGGTATTTTTATAGAGTTTGCATTGAATCTGTAGATTGCCTTGGGAAGTATGGTTATTTTAACAGTATTCTTCCAATCCATGAGCACAGTATATCTTTCCATTTGTTTCTGTTGTCATCAATTTCTTTCATCAGTGTCTTAGAATTTTCCAAGTATAGGTCTTTTACCTCCTTGGTTAGATTTATTCCATGGTGTTTTATTCTTTTTGATGCAGCTGTAAATGGGATTGTTTTCCTAATTCCTCTTTCAGATAGTTTGTTGATAGTGTATGGAAATGCAGCAGATTTCTGTATATTGATTTTGTATCCTGCAACCTTACTGAATTCATTTATTAGTTCTAATAGTTTGGTTGTGTCTTTAAGATTTTCTATGTATAGTATCATGTCATCTGCCAACAGTGACAGTTTTACTTCTTCCTTTCCAATTTGGATTCCTTTTATTTCTTTTTCTTTCTGATTGCTGTGGCTAGGACTTCCAGTACTATGTTGAATAGCAGTGTCGAGAGTGGGCATCCTTGTATTGTTCCTTATCCTAGAGGAAATGCTTTCAGCTTTTCACCATTGAGTATGATGTTAGCTGTGTGCTTGTCATATATGGCCTTTAGTATGTTCCCTCTATACCCACTTTCTTAATAGTTTTTATCATGATTTGATGTTGAATTTGGTCAAAAGCTTTTTCTGAGTCTATTAAGATGATCATGTGATTTTTATTCTTCTGCTTGTTAATGTGGTGTATCATGTTGACTGTTTCGTGAATATTGAACCATTCTTGCATCCCTGGGCTAAATCCCACTTGATCGTGGTATATGGTCCTTTTAATGTATTGATGAATTCGGTTTGCTAATATTTTTTTTTTTTTTTTGGTTTGCTAATATTTTGTTGAGACTTTTTTCATCTATGTTCGTCAGTGATATTGGCCTGAGATTTTCTTTTTTGTGTGCTGTCTTTGTCTGGTTTGGGTATCAGGGTGATGCTGGTCTTGTAGAATGAGTTTGGAAGCATTCCTTCCTCTTCAGTTTTTTGGAATGGTTTGAGAAGAATAAGTGTTAACTCTGATTTAAATTTTTGGTAGAATTCACCAGCGAAGCCCGCTGGTTCTGGACTTTTGTTTGTTATTACTGATTCAGTTTCATTACTGGTAATCGGTCTGTTCATATTTTCTATTTCTTCTTGATTTAGTATTGGCAGATTGTACATTTCTAGCAATTTATCCATTTCTTATAGGTTTTCCATTTTATTGGCCTGTAATTGTTCATAGTAATCTCTTATGATCCTTTGTGTTTCTGTGGTGTCAGTTTTAACTTCCCCTCTTTCATTTCTGTTTTTATTTGTTTGGTCCCTCTCTCTTTTCTTGATGATTCTGACTAAAGGTATATCAATTTTGTTTTTCTTTTCAAAGAAGTAGCTCTTAGTTTCATTGCTTTAGAATTTCTTCTGCTAACTTTGGGTTTTGCTTTTTCTTTTTCTAGTTCCTGTAGGGATAAGATTAGCTTGTTTGAGATTTTTCTTGTTTCCTGAGGTAGGCTTGTTCACTGTAAGTTTCCCTCTTAGAACTGCCTTTGCTGCTTCCCATAGATTTTGAATTGTTGTGTTTACATTTTTATTTGTCTCCAGGTATTTTTTAAATTCTTCTTTGGTTTCTTCATTGACGCACTGGTTGTTGAGGAGCATATTGCTCAGCCTCCATGTGTTTTGTGTTTTTTGAAATTTTTTTCATGTAGTTGATTTCTAGTTTCATAGTGTGGTTGGAAAAGATGCTTGATATGATTTCTGTCTTCTTAAATCTACTGAGATTTGTTTAGTGGCCTAGCATGTGATCTATCATGGAGAATGTTCCATGTGCACTTGAAAAGAATGTATATTCTGCTGCTTTTGGCTGGAATGTTTTATATATATATATATATATATATATATATATTTATATATATGCCATTTGGTCTAATGTGTCATTTTAAGGCCAGTGTTTCCTTATTGATTTTATGTCTAGATGATCTATTCGATGATGTGAGTGGGGTGTTAAAAGTCTCTTAATATTATTGTATTGCTTTCAGTTTCTCCCTTTAAGTCCATTAATGTTTGCTTTATAGATCTTGGTGCTTCTGTGTTAGGTGCATATACATTTATGTTACATCTTCGTGCTGGATTGACCTGTTTATCATTATGTAATGCCCTTCTTTTATTACAGTCTTTGTTTTAAAGTCTATTTTGTCTGAGTATAGCTTTTCATTTCATAGAATATCTCTTTCCATCCCTTCACCTTCAGTCTGTGTCTGTCCTTATTTCTGAGATGAGTCTTGTAGGCCACATGTAGATGGGCCTTATTTTTTAATCCATTCAGTACTCTATGTCTTTTGAGTGGCAAATTCAGCCCATTTACATTTAAAATCATTATTTTATAGGTATGTACTTATTGCCATTTTCTTAATTATTTTCTGGTTGCTTTTGTACTACTTTTGGAAAAGTTAGCTAATAGTCTTATGGGAGTTCCTTTGTATGTAACTAGTTGCTTTTCCCTTGCTGCTTTTAAAATTCTTTACCTTCAATTTTTGCCATTTCAATTACAGTATGTCTTGGTGTGGACCTCTTTGGGTTCATCTTAATTGGGACTCTCTGGGCCTGCATGTGTTTCGTTTCCCAGGTTAGGGAAGTTTTCAGTTAGTATCTCTTCAAACAGTTCTCTGCCCCTTTCTGTATTCTCCTTTTAAGTTCCCTATTATGTGAATGTTAGTGCACTTGATATTGTCCCAGAAGTCTCTTAAACGATTTTCTTTTTTCTTTTCTTTTTTCTGTTCAGCTTGGGTGATTTCTACTACTCTGTCTTCTAGTGCACTGATCTGTTCCTTTGTGTCAACTAATCTACTCTTGATTCCTTCCAGTGTAGTTTTTGTTTCAGTTACTGTGTTCTTTAGCTCTGGTTCTTCTTTATATTTTCTAACGCTTTATTAAAAATTTCTAACGTCTCACTGTGTTCGTCCATTCTTCTCCCAAATTCATTGAGCATCTTTATGATCATTACCTTGAACTTATCAGGTCAATTGCCTGTCTCCCCTTTGCTCAGTTCTTCTGGGGTTTTATCTTATTCCTTTTTTTGTAACATATTCCTCAGTCTCCTCATTTTGCCTAATTCTGTTTTTATTTCTGTGTGTTAGGTAGGTTGGTTACATTTCCCAATCTTGGAGAATTGGACTTTTGTAGGAGACATCCTATGGGGCCCAGCAGCACACACCCCTCTGGTCACCAGATACATGCTCTAGGGTCACCCCCTTTGAGGGCTGCATGGGCCCTTCCATTGTGGTAGAGCTGACTACCACAGGAACACTGGTAGGTGGGGCTGCCAGGTCACCTACCCAAGTGTGTGGGTCTTGACTCTACCGTGTCTCTGCCCCACTCCTTCTCATTGTGACTCCTTCTTCATATCTTTAGTTGTGGAAGATTATTTTCTGCTAGTCTTCTGATCATTCTCATCTATGGTTGCTATATCTACAGTTGTAGTTGTGGAGTGCCCATGGAGGAGGTGAGCCCAGGGTCTTCCTACTCTGCCATCTTGGCCACCCCCCGCCCCCGTTTTTTGGTTCATGAAATAGTCCTCACATCTGTTTGCCAGTCATTTCAAATATCCTCACCTGCTTCCTCTGCCCATTTGATACTGATCTTCATGTTTACATAAATGGCATCTTGCATATTTGTTTTTTTATAAAGGAGGCTTGGATAGGTTGAGGTCTGCATGCGTTTAAGAACAGTAGTCAACTAAACTCGAGTGTTAGGGCCTCTCATAAGATCACACGTCACTGCTGGTGGCTGGGTCAGGGGACTCTGAAGTTGCAGAGGAGAAGGTGTACACATCAGACTCTGGTGTTAGAGAAAGAGATGGCCCACAGGTAAAAGCTGTGTATTTTACCTTTGGGAGAAGTCAGATTCCCAGGAATTAGACGGCTCACTCAGTCCGAATGCTGCTGTCTCTTCCCTTCCTGCCTGTCACTAGTCCCCTGGAGAAGTGACAAGGATGAAGGCAGAGGCTGGCATGGAAAGTCGGCACTTGGTGTATATTTTGAGTAAGGAGGACGTGTGTGTGTGTGTGTGTGTGCGCATCTATACAAGAGTGTTAGGAGACCTGCAAGTTGGATAGAGGTTGTGCCAGGTCACACAGTGAGCTCTTGGCGGGGTGTTGGCATTTCATGGTGTGGCAGCTGACTAATGAAAGGGGCAGCAGAGGGGGCAGCACCCAGGTTCCAGCACGTGGTGGCACATGCCTGCGCTGGGTGACTCTGGAGTCTCAGGAGAAGCAGCGCAAAAGACATTGTACCTCAGAGCACTGGGTCGGCTAGTTCTCTTCCTCTTCTCAGCCTGTTTACCTGCTGCCACCACCCCCTTTTCCTCTGTCTGCTCTTCTCTCACCTCCTTTCTTCATCACAGTTGATTGTGTGTGTGTGTGTGTGTGTGTGTGTGTGTGTGTGTGTGTGATGTATTTTTGATTAAAAATGATTGTTTTAAGTTTTTTACTTCTTAAAGTTATTTGGTCATTTTAGACTGCAGTGATGTAAATAAAAATTCAAAAGAAAACAAATAATGGTGATCACTAAAGGCTCAGTTTTGACATTTGACGTCTGGTACTGTTCCACCAGACTGGCAGGGGCACGTGGTGCTGCGGGCCTGCTGGCCAGGGTGACCCTGACCCTGGGCGTCACCATCCAATCCTGAGCCATGCACGGGGGTGGCACTGCCACGCAGCGTGGCCTCCTAGCCCCTGCCTCTGCACAGCACGGTGGCAGCACCCTCATCCCCCCAGTTTACAGGGAGCCTGACTGAAACCCCTCTGTTTGCTCCCAGCTCGCGGACTCGCTGGTACCCATGGAGATCAAGCCTGGCGTTTCCTTGGCAACCGTCTCGGCCGTGCTGCACACTAAAGATAACAAGCACGTTCTCCAGGTATTGTCGGGGAGGGTGAGGGCCCTGAAATACAGCGGACCTGTGGGAAGAACCCCGTGCAGGTGGGGGCCCTCCCCCCGGTGCCTCACGCCTCACTTCATGGCACGTGTGTGCCTTGGGGGGAGCTCTTTGGGCCCTTGTCTTCACCCCCCATGAGAAAAACCCCTTTCAGGGTTGGGCTGTGTCGCTCTTGTTCCTCCACATCATGTGTCCATAGCGACCACTTAAAGTGCGCTGTACCCCAGGCCAGGGCCTTACCAGGCATTGTCTTATTTAATCCTCACAAAGTTCTCTTTACTATCACCGTCTTAGAGGCCATCTCTCTGCCCTTCATTTTCTTGACAGAAGGACTGTAGCCAGTCAGTCTGACCCCACAGCCAGTGTTCTCGGAGCTGCTGCCCCACCTGTGGTCACCAACACGGGTTATGAAGACCTTACGCAGACAGCACCGAATTCAGTCAATTGAAAATTAAGAATAGATTTTGATAAAAGGAAGATATCTTTGCTGAATAAGGTGTCGATTATATGTGGACAGTTGGCTTTAGCTTGTGTGCATTATTTGGAAATCCAGCTGGAGCCCCAGCTGATGGTGACCCTGAATGCAGGCCCAGGGCCCTTCCAGGAAGCGGGTCCCGCGGGCCGGGTAGCTTCACTCGGGCTCCCGGGTGACTTCTTGACGAGATCCCTGTTTTCCTCCCACCCAGCCCCCGCCCAGGCCCGCCCAGCCCACAGGCGGCAAGAAGAGAAAGAGGGCCAGTGACGACATTCCAGACTGCAAGGTTTTGAAGCCTCTGCTGAGCGGCTCCATCCCCGTGGACCAGTTCGTGCAGACGCTGGAGAAGGTGAGCGGGTGGGTTGCGCCGTCTGAGGCACCGCCGTCCCGCTCTGCCCACGGCGGCCCCGCTCCCGGGAGCACGTGCTGCTGCAGTTCGCCGTCTCCACTGTCTGCGCTGCTGGCCCTGCAGCGTCTGCTTGCTCCTCGGTCATGGCGGGGACAGAACCAGGCGAGAGCTGCGGAGACTTAGAGGAGAGCGGGCCCCCCTTGCCCCAGCCCCACTTCTCATGGGAACCAGACTGAGGAGGGGCCTTTCTTTCTTCAGGAACGTAGCTGTGACAGATGGGGCAGGGGGACGGCCAGGAGAAAGAAGGGTCTGCCCCCTCTAGAGCCCCACTTTCCTATGAGAAGACCCCTCGCTGTCAGAGCCAGCATGGCCAGGTCAGAGGAGATACGAGTCTCGGGCAGGACTGGGGGCCACAGGGGCCACTGATGCCAGATCCCCAGGCACTCAGGAAGCAGAGCCAGCGATTCCCAGACAGGGTGGGAGGAGAGAGAAGCAGGCAGGCATTGTGGAGGACGGTGGTCCCTGCGCTGGCTCAGCAGCCATCCCGCCCCTTGTCCCTGGTGGCTGCCCCCCGCGAGGCGCAGATTTCACGGCTACGAGGAAAAAGAGAACAACTTACCCGGAGAAGATTTGTAATTCTGGCTTCAGTCACAGGACTTCAGAGGTCCCTGTTTTGGCATCAGAATTATAGAATCCTTGATAGAAAAGAGGAGGAATTGGCTAAAGATAATATTGTTCATGTTGCTTCTTGCAAGAAGAACTGCAACTATAGTAGATCATTACAGGAAAAGAGACTTTCTTCTGTTAAACTAGTTACTGCCTTTTGTCCAAACTGAATAACTCAGTCGCTGAGTTCTTTCAAATCTTAAAAGCTTTCTCTTTATTGGGAATTGTTTTCTTCAGTAGTCGTTTAATTTTCCCTGAAGGGAGGGCCTTCCCCGAGTTGTGTGGCTCTCCTGGCCCCTAGTGACATGGGGACACCCCATGGGAATAACCCCAGGGAGCCCCATGTGCCGTGATCACACCAGTACCAGCTTCCTCCCGACCGTGCTGCACCCCCGGCCCTGCTGACGGGACTCACGCTTGACTTGTTTCTTAAAATCTTGAAACAACTTGCTTTCCCAGAAAGACCTTGTTCAGCTCTTCTGCCTGGGCACCCGGGAGTTGACCCCTAGGCCCCGACCCTAGCTACTCCCCCCACCATTTCTGCCCCACCTCCTCCTGCAGGAGGAATATCCATGGCCACCCCAAACTACACGTGAGATTTCCAGAGCCAAGTGTGGAGAATCTCCCTAGGTCACGTTCATTACCTAGCCTGTGTCCTTTCAGGCAAATTAGTCCTCTTTCCATTTCTTTTCTTCTTTCTCAACTTGACATCTGATGTGTAAGAAAGTTCTGAGTTAGCAGTGAAGGTGGCCCCGGAGAAGTATTTGATACGCTGCCTTATCTGTCTTCTCCCTTGGGAAGGATTTGCCACATCAAAAGGTCAGTGGTATCTTGCTGTGAAGAATGGCGTTTTCCTGGGACAGGATGGAGCTTTTCCACCAGGGACCACAGGCGCGGTATGGAGGCTGGTACGGAGCAGCCTGGCCTCCCAGGCTCCTGAGCCCAGATGCTTAGACGTGCTCCTCAGATAAAAGCTTAAGCAGGTTGTAGGAATTCTGCTGTGTTTTGCATGCGATTTTGCATGTTTAGGGGCTTCAGTTTGAATTCTGTTGCTGTAGGTAGGTGCTGTGATTAGTCTGTAGAATTGTACTGAGTGTCCAAAATGCCAGTTTCTAGGATGTTCAGTTTAGCCAATTCTAGGAAGCATGATTTTAGAACTCTCAGTCGCTGAAATATCCTCCGGCTTTTCAGAGCACCCACCATCCTCCTGTCCCTTTTCTTTTGGAGCAGCATGGCTTCAGCGATATTAAGGTGGAAGACACAGCCAAGGGCCATATCGTCCTGCTACAGGAAGCTGAGACGCTCATCCAGATCGAGGAAGATTCGACCCATATCATCTGCGACAATGACGAGATGCTCAGGGTACGGCTGCGGGACCTTGTCCTCAAATTCCTACAGAAGTTCTGAGTGGAACACGAAAGCCATCTCCACGTCCCTGAGACCCTGCTGCGGTCCTTCACCGTGGCTGCCCAGCCCCCAGCGGAGGAAGGCCACGCGGCCTGGCAGGTCTCTGTGGTGCTGGCCTCTGGCTTGAGGGACATTCTCAGGAGTTACGGCCAGAATCTCCGGGTCTGGCTTCTTAGCACTGTTTCAGGCAAGAGCTTTCCCTTTAACCTTCAGGCTTGTCTTCTTCCCAGTCCTGCCTCTCTCGGGTAGCCAGGCAAGTGAGGCAACAAGCCGAGGAGAAGGCTGAGAGCTACAGCAGCTTTCCAGGAGGTTAATAGTGGAAGGAGAGGTAAAAAGATGAGGACTTGTGACCTGTTTTTCATGGTTTCACAGGCTGCGGGCAGGGGAACTAGTCTTTGAGTTTGTTTTATTGTCTACAGTGCTGTACCTAATAAGAAAGATGATCCCCCAAAATTAGCAAAATGAACCCATCTATCTGTATTTTACCATGTGAGCTCATTTTGTTAATAAAACTTATTTTTTATAGAAGTAGCTGTGTTCTGTTGAACCTACAATTTATACAGCCATTTAGTATCTGAAAGAATATGAAAATATACAGAACTGAACTTAGAAAACACCACAGCAAATTTTAGTTTGGTGTGTGCATTAGTATATTTCTTAAATTGTACGAACGGGTGCTTAACTTCATCTGAGCTGCGTCAGTATGAGAAACACCAGCACAGAGCGCTGACACCGACATTGACCTTCTGAACCTGAACCAGCGTCTCAGTCTCCACTCACAACCTCCGCTCACCACTGCCTCCCCGACAGATGATCAGGATTCTCCGCGTTCCTGAGCAGTAAACTCAGACACCTGTGTTTGAAAAAATGGAATTGCTTAAAATGGGTATTTACATCAACTCTGAGATAGCATCAGTTGTAACACACATGCCAATTTGCAAGTATTAAAATGTGGGGAGTAGCATGCAAGTCTTAGAACTGGCCAGCAGTGGAAGTAGATGCTTACCGTCTTTTCAGACCAGTTGAAATTCAGTCGGAAGTCAGTCCAACCTGGCCAGCAGCAAAGCATCACAAAGGGCTTTAGTGACCCAAGAACTATAACACTATAGAACTACTTCCTCAGGTTTCATGGAGAGTTGGCTGTCAGTTCTGTCTCTGGAATGGACATGTCAGTGGGAAGCAGTTCTTCATTAGAGGAGGAAAAAGGCAACTTCATTTTTGCCATCTCCAACTTTGCCAGCCTTGGGCCCAGGAATGCTTCAACCGGTCTCTGTTTGTTTCCCAATGTGCAGATCATTCCAATCGAGGGGCCTAGGGTGTGTCCACAGAATAAACTGCGGGAGAGGATTAACATTACAAGAGACGGACATGCCATGGTTATGAACATTTAGTTTTGTTTTTAGTAGGAGAATTGTACATATGCAGCACATGTAGGCATACTTCCTAATAGAACTTATGAGAGAAATCAAGTTTTTTAAAGTTTTCTTAACATCTTGAAAAATGCAAAAGCAGTATAAAATAGGAAGAAAAATCAAAATGGTTATTTTACTTAAATGTTCCAACAATGATATGTCCAGGAATGACTTGGATTTGTCCAAGTTGGATTTCTGTTAAGGGCTTGATTAATCCCAAGGGCTCAATGAGAGGTGGTTGAGAGGTGGTTACTAAAGAGACAAATAGTATGTAAATGCAAATTAGTCAGTAAACTGATGCGCAGGAAATAAATTATGAAGGTTTTAATTGTCATTACCACCTACTTCATGGCAGAAGCCAGAGACGGGAAGAAGCAAAGAATCATTTGTTAGAGCAGAGAAATCTAGAGCTGGCCCTCCCAAGTATTAGGAGAGAGCAGTTATGAATAACTCTACCTAGAGTTCAGGTATTTGGATACCACACCAGGTTGGTGAATAGAAGACCCAGAAGAAATGGTGGAACCTGCTGTCAGTGCTAGAATTATACCACCAATAGTGGCTTTGTTATTTGGAAATGCAGCCCGCTGACTATTCATACCGATCTGGGGAAGAGACTGACATTTAGAAAAATTTCTACTCAAGCCCAACAAACGCCTAATGATTAAATAGTAATTGAAAAACCATTAAAAATAGTGAGGAGGTGGCGCTTCCCTGGTGGTGCAGTGGTTGAGAATCTGCCTGCCAATGCAGGGGACACGGGTTCGAGCCCTGGTCTGGGAAGATCCCACATGCCGCGGAGCAACTGGGCCCATGAGCCACAATTACTGAGCCTGCGCATCTGGAGCCTGTGCTCTGCAACAAGAGAGGCCGTGATAGTGAGAGGCCCGCGCACCACGATGAAGAGTGGCCCCCACTTGCCACAACTAGAGAAAGCCCTAGCACAGAAACGAAGACCCAACACAGCCATAAATAAATTTAAAAAATAAATTAAAAAAAAAAATAGGAGAGACCTGATTTTCTTATTTCTTTTGATCTTTCTGCAAAGTAGTATATCTATTGCTGTGTAGCAAATTAGCCCAAAATTTAGTGGCTTAAAATAGCAAACATTTATTATCTCACTGCTTCTGTGGGTCAGAAATCTGGTGTAGCTTAGCTGGGTGCTCCTGGTTCAGAGGCATCTCTCCACAGGGCCACAGTCAAGGCACTGGATGAGGAAACTGAGGTACAGCTATTAACTTTCCCCAAAACCCATCGCCAGTAAGTGGCTTCTGCCTTACCTTAACGTCATGTGTGAGCATCAGGGATCAGGAGCTGGGGAAGGGACTTGAGGCGTATTGTCCATTTCTTTTTAAGTAATGGTAACAACTATTTGTCGTCTTGAACCCTGGAGAGCTTGAAGCCTTTGGGCCTCACCGTTGTCCTATAAAGGCAGAAGTTGGCTTTTCCAAACTATAGACATACCTTGGCGATACTGCTGGTTTGGTTCCAGACCACAACAATAAAGCACATTATCACAATAAAGCAAGTCACATGAATTTTTTCATTTCCCAGTGCATACAAAAATTATGTTTATACTGTAGTCTATTAAATGTGCAATAGCATTATTCAAAAAAAAAGTGTACAGACCTTAATTTTAAAATAATGCTGCTGGGAAAATGGCACTGATAGACTTACTTGACGCAGGGTTGCCACAAACCTTCAATTTGTTAAAAAAAAAAAAGCAATATCTGCAAAGCACAATAAAATGAGGTTTGCCTGTACAGTGAAGTATCAACAGAAATGAGAGCGAAGAAACCTCCAAAGCTGTATGATCATATATTCATGTGAGCCAAGCAAACTGGTGAGGAAAGGGAGCTACTTTCCTTTGGCCCAAGTCCAGTTTTTCTCCTACAGCCATGAGGAAAGTTGAATGCTGTCTCATTGTTTCATGCCATACTGTGGGAAGGCAGAAAACCTCTGATGTTCCCAAATTCACTGCAGTGGAACTATGGGTAAATAACTTTACTCTTTTTCAAACCTAGAATGAGGTAAAACTAACCAACTACGGTTCTGACGGAAGTTGCAACTAAATTATGGAGATAGGCAATGTAGAACTGAGCCAAACATGTCTAATCTTGCAGGAGGCTGCAGCCAACACTGTTCTTGGATCCCATTTTAGGTTTAATCACATCATAGAAGCATTTTACCATCTATAGATTCAATGCCTTCCCTATCAAAATTCCAATTGCATTTTTCACAGAAGAAAAAACTCTCAAATTTGTATGGAACCAGAGAAGACCCTGAATGGCCCCCCCACAAAAAACAATCATGAGAAAGAAGAACAAAAGCTGGAGGCACAACTCCTGATTTTAAGCTTTATTACAAAGCTATAGTAACCAAAACAGTATGGTACTGACATAAAAATAGACACACAGGCCAATGGAACAAAATCGAGGGCCCAGAAATAAACCCACACGTATACGGTCAACTAATATCTGACAAGGGAGCCAAGAAGACTCAATGAGGGAAGGACAGTCTTGTCAGTAAGTGGTGTTGGGAAAACTGGATAACCACGCACAGAAGAATAAAATATCTTACACCACTCATAAAAATTAACTTGAAAAGGAGTAAAGACTTAAATGTTTAAGACCCAAAACTAGAACTACTGGAAGAAAACGTAGGGGGAAAGCTCCTTGACATTGGTCTTGGCAACAATTTTTTGGCTATGACACCAAAAGCACAAGCAACGAGGAAAGTAAACAACTAGGACTACATCAAACTAAAAAGCTTTTGCACAGCAAAGGAAACCAGCAAAATGAAAAGGCAACCAAATGGGAGAAAATGTTTGCAAACTATCTGATAAGGGGTTAAGAGCCAAAATATATCAGGAACTCATACAAATCAATAGCAAAAAAAAAAGTGGGCACAGGACTTGAATATACATTTTTCCAAAGACATACAAATGGGCCAAAAGGTACATGATAAGGTGTTCAACATCACAAATCATTACCATACACATACACAATGCAATATTATTCAGCCATAAAAAAGAAGGAAGTCCCATCTTTTACAACAACATGGATGGACCTTAAGGGCATTATGCTAAATGAAGTAAGTCAGACAAGCACTATATGTTCTCACTCATGTAGAATCTAAAAGAGCTGAACTCAAAGATAGAGTAGAATGGTGGTTGCCAGGGGCTAGGATAGGAGGTGGGGAAATGGGGAGATACAAATGTCCAGCTATAAGATGAATTAAGTTCTAGGGATCTAAAGTACAGCATTGTGACTGTAATTAACAATGCTGTATTATATACTTGAAAGCTGTTAAGAGAGTAGATCTTAAAAGTTATTACCACACAAAAAGATAATCATGTGACGGGATAGAGTTAACCTTATTGTAGTAATCATTTCTCAGTGTATATGTGTATCAAATCATGTGTACACCTTAAACTTACATATGCTGTATGTCAATAATATCTCAATAAAACTGGGAAAAAATTACATGTATTAAACTTAAGCATTCTTTGCATCACAGGACCACAGATCTCTGAAAGGTGTTTTGCCCACATCTTGTCATTAAACATGTGGAGTATTTCTTCTTTCCCTTATATTGTTATCTGAGGCCACTGAAAAAAATAGGGGTGTATCCTCTGCATGATAATTCTTACGTTAGCAGAATTTATCCTTTACCCTTCTCTACGATAAGCCACAGTAATAATTTCTAAGGCATTTATAAGTCTTCGTGACATACAACTATGAAATCAGTCACAAATGAAAAGTCACTTTAATGCACATCATTACAGTAATTTGGGGTTACTAAACACATCAACTAAAAGTTTGATAATATTTTTTAGAATATCTAATATAAAATTTTAATTTAGTAACTAATTACACTGCTCACAATATTTTGAAAATAAAGAACTTTGTTCTTTATTTTTGTTACAAAGTCTTTTCCAATCATCTATAGGCCCTTCCAGCCATCAGTGAGTATTTATTAAGCACCTATTATATCCTGTGCATTGTGTTGTCTCCAATGACTTTAACTCACCAGAATAACAGACAAAATACAAGTTTCGCCCAAACTTCTCACCAGTATAGAGGAGCAGATTTCCAGGAACATGAGCAAAATATTGTTTAAATAGAAAATCATACATAGAATTAAAAAGTTAGCAAGATTGCAGAATACAAGGTTAATATACAAAATCAACTGTATTTTATATATTAGTAATAAATAATTAGAAAAAGAACTTGTAAAAAAAACAGCAATTCTACTCTTAATAGTGTGAAAAGACACAGTTAGGAATAAACTTTTGAAAAAGATGTGTAAGATCTCTACACTAAAAGTCTCAAAATTGTGATGATAGAAATTAAATAAGATCAGAACACATGAAGAGATATATCATGTTCATGGATTAGAGACTCAGTATTATTAGTATTTCAATTCTACACATTGATATACAGATTCAATACAATCTCATCAAAATCCCAGTGGATAACAAAAAAAAAAAAAGTTTGTGTTTTTTTTAATGGGCAAAGGACTTGAATAGACATTTCTCTGAATAAAATATACAAATGGCCAATAAGCACATGAGAAGGTATTGAACATGATTAGTCATTAGGGAAACGTAAATCAAACAGTCAATGAGATATCACTGCACACCTACTAGGATGGCTATAATTTTAAAATTATTAATTACAAAACAAAACAAGTAATGGCAAGGATGTGGAGACACTGAACCCTTGTGCACTGCTGGTGGAAATGTTAAATGGTACAGCTGCTGTGGAAACTGTTGGCAGTTCCCCAAAAAATTAAACGTTGAGTTACCATATGATCCAACAATTCCACTGATCAGTATATACACAAAAGAACTGAAAGCAGGGACTCAAACATGTTTGTACATCCATGTTCATAACAGTATTTATGATGGCCAAAATGTGGAAGTAACCCAAGTATCCATCAACAGGTGAATGGACAAAATATTTTATGCCATAACTATTTATACACACACACAATGAAATATTGTCCAGCCATAAAAAGGAATGAAATTCTGATAACATGCTACAACATGGATGAACCTTGAAAACATGCTATATAAAATAAGCCAGACAAAAAAGACTTAATACTCTATGATTCCGTTTATATGAATATCCAGAATAGGCAAATCCACAGAAACAAAACAGAGGTTATCAGGAGCTGAAAGGAAGGGGGAATGGAGAGTTACTGTTCAATGGGCACAGACTTTCTGTTTGGGAAGACAAAAAAGTTCTGGAAATAGCTAGTGGTGATGGTTACACATTGTGAATATACTTAATGCCACTGAATTGTACACTTAGCAGTGGCTAAAATGCCACATTTAAATTGATGAATTTAGAACACATCCTCTCACCATACAGAAAAATAAACTCAAAATGGCTTAAAGACTTAAACATAAGACATGACACCATAATACTCCTAGAAGAGAACACAGGCGAAACATTTTCTGACATAAATTGTACCAATGTTTTCCTAGGTCAGTCTACCAAAGCAATAGAAATAAAAGCAAAAATAAACAAATGGAACCTAATCAAACTTACAAGCTTTTTGCACAGCAAACGAAACCATTAAAAAACCAAAAAGACAACCTACAGAACGGGAGAAAATATTTGCCAATGATGCAACCAACAAGGGCTTAATTTCCAAAGTACACAAACAGCTCATAAAACTCAACAACAAAAAAACAAACAACCCAATTGAAAAATGAGCAGAAGACCTAAATAGACATTTCTCCAAAGAAGAAATACAAATGGCCAATAGGCACAAGATGCTCAACATCACTAGAGAAACGCAAATCAAAACTACAATGAGGTACCACCTCACACCAGTCAGAATGGCCATCATTAAAAAGTCTACAAATAACAAATGCTGGAGAGGGTGTGGAGAAAAGGGAACCCTCCTACACTGTTGGTGGGAATGTAAGTTGGTGCAGCCACTGTGGACAAAAGTATGGAGGTTCCTCAGAAAACTAAAAATAGAGTCACCATATGACCCATCAATCCCACTCCTAGGCATATATCAAGACAAAACTCTAATCCAAAAAGATACATGCACCCCTATGTTCATAGCAGCAGTATTCACAATAGCCAAGACATGGAAACAACCTAAATGTCCATCGACAGATGAATGGATAAAGAAGACGTGGTACATATATACAATGGAATACTACTCAGCCATAAAAAAAGAACAAAATAATGCCATTTGCAGCAACATGGATGCAATTAGAGATTATCATACTAAGTGAAGTAAGTCAGAAAGACAAATACCACATGATATCACATATGTGGAATCTAAAATATGACACAAATGAACCTATCTGTGAAACAGAAGCAAACTCAGAACAGACCGGTGGTTGCCAAGGGGGAGGGGGTTGGGGGAGGGATGGAGTGGGAGGTTGGGGTCAGCAGATGTAAGCTTTTATATATGGACTGGATAAACAACAAGGTCCTACTCTATAGCACAGGGAACTATATTCAGTATCCTATGATAAACCATAATAGAAAATATTTTAAAAAAGAATGTATATGTATGTACATATACATATGTATGTATGCATCACTTTGCTGTATAGCAGAAATTAACACAACACTGTAAATCAGCTACACTTCAATTTTTTAAAATTAATTTTTAAAAAGTGGCTAAAACGGTCATTTTAAGTTCTGTGTATTTTACAAGAATTTTTTTTTTTTAATTTTCAATTCCAGCAGGATAGAAAATCTTTTTTTTTCTTTTAGAAAAAAAAAAAGAAATTGACAAACTAATTCTAAAATTTATATATAGAAATACAAAGTAACTATAATACCCAAAGCAATTTTGAGAAAGATGAGCAAGTTGGAGAACTTACACTACTTTATTTCAAGATGAACAAGAAAGCTACATTAATCCAGACAATCTGGTACTAGTAACAAATCAGCATGACAGGAAAGAGAGCTCAGAAATACCCACACTTACACAGTCATTACGTTGTCAACAAAGGCCCCAACCAATTCAGTGGAGAAAGGAAATTCTTTTTAACAAATGGTGCTGAAACAACTAGATATTCATGTGCAAAAAAAAAAAAAAAGACAAAGAAAAGAAAGAAAGAGGACTTCCCTGGTGGTGCAGTGGTTAAGAATCCACCTGCCAGAAGTTGAGACACAGATGTAGAGAGCGGATGTATGGACACCAAGGGGGGAAAACTGCGGTGGGGTGGGGATGGTGGTGTGCTGAATTGGGCGATTGGGATTGACATGTATAACTGATGTGTATAAAATTGATGACTAATAAGAACCTGCAGTATAAAAAAACAAACAAACAAAACAACTAATACTAAACTTTCATTGGGTTATTTGTATGGAAATATGTTAATATAAATGTTTCAGACATTACATGAAATTTCTAAAAATCTTATATGTTCTGGTATAATGTTATAAGTCATAATCCTAGTTATTACTTTAAAATGTATATCTCAGAAATAACTAAAAAAAAAAAAAAAAAATCCACCTGCCAATGCAGGGGACGGGTTCGAGCCCTGGTTTGGGAAGATCCCACATGCCGTGGAGCAGCTAAGCCCGTGTGCCACAACTACTGAGCCTGCGCTCTAGAACCCTCGAGCCGCAACTACTGAGCCCACATGCCACAACTACTGAAGCCCATGCGCCTAGAGCCTGTGCTCCACAACAAGAGAAGCCACCACAATGAGAAGGCTGCGCACCGCAAAAGAAGAGTAGCCCCCCCTCGCCGCAATTAGAGAAAGCCCGCACACCAACAAAGACCCAACGCAGCCAAAAATAAATAAATTAATTAAAAAAAAAAAAGAATAGAACTTTGACCACTACCACACACCACACACAAATATTAACCTGAGATGGAGCCTAGACCATACAGCTTTTAGCGGAAAAATTTAAAGAATATCTTCATGACTTTGGGTAAGCACAGGGTTCTTGAGTTACAGAAAGCAATGACAAAAAAGAAAAAAGTTCTAAATTAGATCTCATCAAAATGAAAAGCTTCTGCTCATCACACGATACCATAAAGAAAATGGATAGGCAACCCCCAAATTGGGGAAAATATTTACAGAACATACATCTGACAATGGACTAGTATCCAGGGTAAACAGTTCCCACAACTCAACAATAAAAAGATAAACAATACATCCATACAGTGGAATATTATTCAGCAATAAAAAGAAATGAACTATCAAACCACAAAAAGATGGAGGAACCTTAAATGCATATTGCTAAGTGAAGGAAGCCAACCTGAAAAGGCTATATATTGTATGATTTTAACTGGCATATGACATGACATTCTGGAAAAGGCAAAACTAAAAAAGACAGTAAAAAAGAACAGTGGTTGCCAGTGGTTGGAGAGAGGAATGGGTGGGACACAAAGGACTTTTAGGAAAGTGAAACTGTTCTATAGATACTGTAAATGGATACAGGTCATTATAGTTTTGTCAAACCCCATAAGAATATTCTGCACAAATAATGAAGCCTAACATAAGCTATGACTTCAGTTAATATGTCAATACTGGCTTATCAACTGTAATAAATGTACCACACTAATGCAAGGGGAAAATGGGGGAGGACAAACTGTACTTTTCACTCAATTTTCCTCTAAACCTAAAACTGCTCAAAAAAATTAAAATCTATTAAAAATGTTTTTTGTCACACGGTGTGTGGGATGTTAGTTCCTCGACCAGGGGTTGAACCCGGGACACGGCAGTGAAAGCACTCAGTCCTAACCACTAGACCACCAGGGAATTCCCAAAAATGTATTTTTTAAATAAAGCAATGATAAAAAGGAAGGCAAACCAAAAAAAAGTTTAATGGGCAAAAATTTCATAAAGGAAATACATATAAATGGAGTAAGCACATGAAAAGGTACTTATCATTAGTCAGTCATCAGGAAAATGCAAATTCAAACTACGAGATACCATTACTCACCAACCAGAATGGCTAAAACGACAAAGCCTGACACCACCATAGGTTGGCGAGGATGTAGAGCAACTGAAACACAAGATTATTGGTGGGAATATGAATGAGTACAATCACTACGGAAAAAGGTCTGGCAGTTTCTTATAAAACTAAACATGTGTATCCCTACCTTATCACACAACAATTCTACTCCTAGGTGTTTACCCGAGAGAAAAACATAAATCCACAAGAAGACTTGCACATGAATGTTCTTAGCAGTTTTATTCATAACAGCCAAAAACTGCAAACAGCTCCAGTGCCTATCAAGAGAATGGACAAATGTTGTTAATCAAGGGAATACCTCTCTCAATAAAAGGAACAAATTACTAATATGTGCAACACTGGATGAATCTCAGAAACACACTACTTGAGTTTCTAGAAGTCTTGCGCAAAAGAGTAAAAATTGTATGACACTATTTATATGAAATTCTAGGAACAGGAAAACTAATCCAAGGTGAAAGAATAAAACCACTGTGGGGTGGAGGTGGAGAATGACTAGGAAAGTACATGAGGGAACGTCCTGGGTTTGACAGAAATGTTCTGTATCTTGATGGGGTTGGTTACACAAGTGTATGCATTTGTCAAAAGTCAAGAGAATGTACACTTAAGATTTGTGCATTTCAATGTATAAATTTAATATGGAAATTTTACATTAAACACATAGAAACTAATATTGACCTCCAGTTAACGATGTGTGTGCTTATGTATTTAGAGGGAAGTGTATTAATGCCAGTAATTATATACTTAGAAATGCACCAAAAATAGGATGGATAAAAAGGATGAAAAAAAAATGAATAGAGGGATAAAAAAATGGATAGAGGAATGAATCTATAGATAGTTTTAAAGCAAGTATAGTAAAATGACTGTTAGGTATACAGGTTTACAGTATAAAAATTATTTAAACTTCCCTGTACATTTGAAATTTTTCATAATGAAATATTAGGACCAATAGGTTAAATAAATAGAATCTAAATAGCTTAAATTCTCACATGACAACCCTACAATATGACCAAGATTTGTACTCTTTCACAATACGAAGACAAATGAAGAAGGATAAAACAATCTGCCTAATTAAAACAGGTCAAGAAACAGGTAAAATTAAACAGCAGCCCAAGGCAGGCCCTAGTGCAAGGCTTCCCACCGTACTTCATGATCTCTTCTGGAATCCATTCTGGGTGTTTAATTCTTCTTGCCATGCTCTCTTAACCCCCTTGTGTCAATGAAGATTTAAATAATAAAAATAGTGAATGTAAGACTTCTTAGCTGTTGCATGCCAACTTCCTGCAACACTCTGGTAACCACGTTAGCTATATTCCAAAAGCACCATGGTACTGATTGTTATTCAGCTTGTTGCCAGCCATGATTTCTATGTGACCCCCCCTTAATTTTGTCGTCAAATCATTTCATTCATCAAAAAACTTTCGCAAGGAGGAAGAGAGGGAGGGAAAAAACTGTTTAGCACTTAAGTGCTCTATTCTCAAGAGGCTTACAAGCTGGTGTGGGAAGCAGACCCATAACCATTACAGTGCGCGGTGAAGTGGAAGACAGGTCAGCTGCTGTAACAGGAGATGGGCCGGGGTGGTGGCGGGTGTTAGAGGGGGGACAAGCAGCGACTTCTGAGAAGGGAGGGTTTCTTGAAGGCAGTGCTTCAGCTGAGCCTGGAATGAGCTGCAATGCAGAAAGTGCCACTAAGAAGTTTCCAGTATGTTACCCCAGTGACAGTGCATTTCTGTTGTGTGCCAAACAGTGGACTCTTCACGTTTATTATGTTTACTTTCAACACATCTTCAAGACGTGGGCACAGTCCTTGCCATTTTATGGATAAGAAGTTTAGAATATAACGTGCCCCCCGCCAGTTTAATGGGTGACCCAGGATCTGAACCCACAGAGTCTACTCCAGGGTCCATATCCTTAACCACAGCATTATCCTTCTTAACCACATTTTTGCAAATATGGTGGAATCTTCTATTTCAGTGACAATAGTATCAACCGCTAACATTGACCACTTTGGCTTACCTTGTTAAGTCCAAGCCAGAACTAGCACGAACAGAACCTAAGTTAGACATGTTATCTCTGTGTTTAGTACCACGCCCATTTCGACAGCCTCATGCAACTTCAAGTCTCTCTGGCCCCAGCACAAGTTGTAACAAGGAGATGCACGGCTGGAAGAAGAGGAGCCTCGCAGCTCCAGCTCCAGACCCAAGTAGGCATCCCCACCCGATACGACGTCATCTTCCCCCCTCACCTGCCGCAAACCTACCGCATCAGTTGTCAACCCTAGTTTCAGAGTAACACTGAACTGCGGGTCCCAGGCATTCTTAGGCTTGTTAGTACAAACCAAACTCCCAACTGCAGAAACCAGGAGAGGAGCACCCCCAACTCAGCTCTTCTCTGCCTTCCATCCTCCTTCCTGTCTCCATCCGTCTTCTCCAAGCCCGTGACTCGGTGCTCGCTCCCTGAGGTTGGCGCTGATCCCACAGCTGAGCAGAAGCCAGACATCAAAAGGATTGGACTCTGAGAGTTCAGCACCAACTAGACGCAGGCGCTTTCTGCGACTCCTTGGAAGTCAGCAAATAACCCCCAGACCGACGGGGCCATTCTAAGCCAGCCCTCTCCTCTGGGCTGGGAACACGTACACTTGAGCTCCCCGGCACCACACCACACACGCTGAAAAGTTACCGTGAAAAAGTAAAGGTGGCCAACACGTGCCACATGCCATCCCACATTCCGCTCAAACCAGTTCGGTGACACCTACGTTCCTCTCTACGTCATCAAATGACTAATCGCAGAGACGGACGCACACAAGGCTGCCCGTGTCCATGCACGCTGGCAGCATCAGCCGGGCTCAGGCACGCAGGCTGCCCCAGGACCAAATCACAGCCTACAGTCGTGCTGGGAGGCGCCCGCTGGCCGTGCACGGGTGGCTCCTGGAAGCAGGCAGGCACCTTCCCTCAGGCCACTCGAGCGTCCTGCAGAGGAAAACCACAAAAGACTTCCAAGCTGCATGAGTTAAAGTCTCCATTTTATTTTTTTTACAAAAATCCAACGTAAGACCAATTGTGCTCATGACTGGAAAAGGGGTGGGGTGGATGGACATGGCATGAGTATCAGAGAGCTTCCCCCTTCAAACACCAGCACTGCGAACAGAAGCTCCCCGAGCACACACGCAGGCAGGCCGCTCCTGAGGGGACCGCTCCTGGACCACTCCTGCACGCCCAGCGCCCGGGCCCTGGCTTGAGGTGCAGGCCACACAGGCAGAGGACACAGCACAGGTGCAAAAGCCCAGAAAGGCCTGATGAGCACCTTGGGGGCTCCCCCTCATGTGGGGGCCTCTCAAACCGGCCAGCTGGAGAGCAAAGACACGCCAGGCCCTGGGAGCAAAGACGGCAACGGGGGTTCTCAGGACAGCCGAGGAAGCCCACGTGCATCTGCAGGGCTGTCCCGTGCTCCAGGTGAGTCAATCAGGTGGTGCAGGTGACATCTGGGCTTCCCAAGGTGACCGATCGGCATCAAAGGCGTTCGAAGCCTGGACCTGGGCCTCTAGCTAATCCGCCTTGCAAGAAGCAGCGGCCATTCTCCAGGAGAACTAACCAAGCCTCCAAAAGCTCTAACCGCCCTCCCTCTCACCACGAGGAGTGTCCTTTACGAACGTGGCCAGTGTCCATCAGAGACTGCTGTCTGGAGTCCTTCAGGCCAGTGTCCTGTTCAGGTCCAAACAGTGCCACCCTCGTCTGTGCTCGGACATCACCACCCCCCCCCCCACAGTGCCCTGTGACATCATCCACACAGCCTCAGAGTACCAGCGGCTCTGGATCTGCCGCCAGCGCTCAGGGACCCCGCGCTCTGGCTCCAGTGCGGGGGATCCTGACACAGCTCCTTTCTCACCAGGCCCGCTCAGAGGCAGTCTAGGAGTTCCTCACATTAAAAGAGACAAGATAAAAATAGCAGCCACATTTATAGCTCAAAACACCACACTCTTTGGCTTCCCAGAGGGAAGAAGGCTACTGCTAAAAAGAATAAAGTCCAAGGTCAAAGAAGGGGGAGTTAGAAAGTTAGGAAGCAGGGGGTCTGGACCCCTTCGCTGGGCTGCTGAGCCAGCAGAGCTCCATTTCCTAGGTAGCTGCCTCAGCAGGGGAACCACAGGAAGATGCCAGCGGGAATGTCCGGAGGACGGAGCCCTGGTCCTGTCCACTGACGGGGAGAGTCCCTTAGGTCAAGCGGCCCTACAGGTGGGTGTTACCCACAGGACAGAGCCCGGCTTCAAAATGATACTTGAAGAGAACCCATCTGGGGCAGGCAGGTCAGAAGAGGATGTGCCCCCTGGACACAGGAGCACAGGACGTCAAGGTCAGGGGAAGACGGAGCTGGCTTAAGGCATGTACGTGCCCAGGACAAAGCTGAGCCTTTGTTCAGTCAGTTGTGGGGAACCTCCTAGATTCGACTTCACTGGAGGAAAGTGGGGACCAGAAATACGGTAGAGGCCACGGGCTAAATCCCTGCCAACAGCCACGAACGCCCTCTTTGGTTCCCCTACTGCTGCCACCACCAAAAAAAAAAAAAAAAAAATTAGCTTACTTCTATTTCAGCCCAGGACATAGAAATTTAAACCCAGAGTGGAACGTGGTAATGTGGGGTGTGAATGCCTATTAAATTGCAGGCTGGATTTGAGCTTAACTTAACAAATCCAATCCTCCCAACATTCTGACACATACCAAACCTCAGGGGGTCCCGGAACTAACCCGGCGTGAGGGATCCAATAACTATAGGATGTGGGTCCAGACAGGGGTCGGGGAAGGTGAATTTCACCAAGGAATTATCCCAAGGCAGGTGCCTTGCTGAGACTCCCCGGCCAGCCGGGTGGGGATGGAAGGGTACTCGCTTGCTCTGCGGCAGAGAGAGTAAGCCGACCTGCAACCACGCGGACCACACCTGAAGTGCAGCCCCCCAGGCTTCTGTTCTCGGACGTGAGAGAGCCCGCAGGGAAGTCTGTAGCCAAAGCACAACATGTCTTTCAAAGGAGGGCCGAACAAAAAGAGCCATTTGGGGGTCTGTCTGCAGGTCTCGGTCCTTCCTCAGTCTTCTCTCTCAAACAGGGGGTAGGGAGAGAGCTGGGCCGAGTACCCAGACAGCACGACCCAGCGGGGAGTCCTCAAACCCACCAAGTCCTGCGCAGGGAGGCTCCACTGCCCCCAAAGGTGCAGATCCCCCCACCTCGAGCTACAGAGCCCTGGCTGGCAACAGGTCTTATCTTGGGCAAGGCCCTGTAACAGGGCCACGCCCAGCCCTTTGCTGTTTCTGCACACAGATAGATGCCCCTGGGGAGGACGGAGATGATCTGTAAAGATGAGCCAGATACCAGGCCAGGATCCATCTCCACCAAAATACAGACCACCGAGGTGCGTCCCTCACTTTGTGAGACGGGCAGAAATGCCAAACTCCCCCTCAAATATATATATATATGTATATGTGTGTGAGTGTGCGTATATACATATACACGCACATGTACGTACACACACACGTATGTGTATATATATACACATGGATATAAATAAACCTCGAATGGCAAATCTGAAACTTTCTTTTTAAATAATAATAGTAGTTGTTAGTGAATTAAAAACCACAAACCAGCTGCCCTGGGCTTCTGAGCTGCGTGAGTGGCTCTCCAGAGTCCCTGTGGCCCTCAGTGTAAGCTATCACCAGTGCCCTGTGTAGGGAGCCCTGGTGTCCTGGGACCAGGGCTCCGGCCAGTGTGGCTGATTTCAAGAGCAAGGCAGCTCTGTCCCTGCCACTCTCCCTGCCGGCTCTCCCAGCAGAGGGTCTGGGCCACCCGCCCGGCGGGCATCCCTGAGGTCCTTCCGTGTCTAGGGGCCTCAGGAGCTGCCTCCCTCACTCTGCTCATCCTCTCCCGTACGCGCAACGCCCCTAGATGAACTTGAAGCACTTGGTCTTGTCGTGGGGCAGGCGGGTCTTGAAGAGCACAGAGTCCACGCGGAACTGTGTGTACAGCAGGGGCATATAGCCGTACACCTTGACAAAGAAGTTGATACACTTGTGCCGCTCGTGAAAGTGGGAATCGTCGTGTGACAGAGCCTGAGGGCATCCTGGGCATCGGAAAGTCCACCGTGACGTCACCTGGGAGCGGGGAAGAAAGAGCACAGAGTGAGAACCACGGGTGCTGAGACAGAGACCCTGGAGCTTAACCAACCGATGCCTCCTTTTCCACAGTGACGACACCGAGTCGATGGCTACACTCACTCACAGAGCAAGTCGGGAGCCAGAGCCCAGGGCTCTCTTCCTGCCACGGATGGATCTACATTATTATTAAGGACACGCTTTCCAAACGGCCTATACGTAACCGATATCAAAAGCCTTGAGGTGTTCAGTGGTGCTTATCTCAGTAACACTACTTCTACTATTTATCTTGATTGCACAGCAAGATGTAGGTATAAAGTTGTTCATTTCATCAGCGTTTTTAATAGCAAACTACTGGAAAACTACCCATCAAAAGGGGATAGATAAATAATTATAAAATACTACATGTCCATTAAAAAAGATGCTTAAGAAAGTTATATTTAAAGACATGGAAAAGTGGTCATATTATATAGTTTAGTGGTTATTATTATGATGAAATTCCAAGCAATTAGAAAAGTATGAAGAATAATACAACAGCTTCACTATCAACAACATGGCAGATTAAATAACATAAAACCCCCTGAGCACAGAACCCCTGAAAAGGCAGGATGAAATACAGAAACCGTCTCTTTAAATATATAGGCTGAGCTTATAATGAAAGAAATGAAGTCCTCAGAAGCCAAAGTAATGAAAAGGCCTGAATCCAGCAAGACAGCCACGAGCTTGGGTTTTCATGAGGCTGGAGTGCCCACAGTCAGGAAATCAGATTGGAGACTTTTTGAAACCCTGGGACCCAGTGGAAGGCCACAAGGGCAGGAGGCAGCCCTGCAGAGAGAGGTGGTGAAGCAACATTTCCTTCTCAGTCTGAGCTCTAAGTGGAGGAGGAAACATCCCCTCTGAGAAACTGATAACCACAAGCCGGCCCTCACACAGCTGAGGCTGAATTTATGCCACCTGTGTGTCCTGAAAAGCCCCAACATGCTAATTTAGCTTAAATAGGTCTCAAGTAGGTAGTGAGCCAAGGCACATAGAAGAAGCAAGTACAAATCCTCTCAGATTCAGGCCTCAAAGAAGTGCTGTAAGTAAAACCCCAAAGAATATGACCTCACAATCGAAAATCACAAAAAAGGGGATGAGTCACATGAAGGAGACTCTGCAGAAAGAAACAATAGAACCAGACCCCAAAACACTGCAAAACAGCAGAAATATCAGATAGGGATGGTAACAATAAATGTGTATCATACCTACAATAAAATTTTGAAAGATTACTCAAGGTTTGATGGAAGAAACAAGGGACTATCAAAAAAAATCCTTGTGGATATGAAAAAGAACCAAATAAGGACTTCCTTGGCAGCCCAGTGGTTAAGACTCTGCACTTCCCATGCAAGAGGCGCGGGTTCAATCCCTGGTCGGGGGACTAAGATCCCATATGCCGCATGGCACTGCTAAAAAAAAAAAATTAAAAAAAAAAGAAAGAACCAAATAGGACAATAGAATTGAAAAGTATATTAATCTTATTGTGGTCATCACCTCACGATGGTTTGTAACAAATCGTTATGTTGTACACCTTAAACTTATACAGTGCTGCGTGTCAATTACATCTCAATAAAACTGGGGGGGGGGGAAGTATATTGAATTAAATCAGATACTCAATGGATGGGTGAAGAGAAAATGAGTGACGAAAAGTATACTAAAATTATTACCCAGAATGGAAAATATTGAAAAAAAGCTTTAAAGAAATATGAAAGCAAGATTAAGAGACATGGAAAGAGATACTGTATGATTCCATTTATATGAAGTTCAAAACTGATCCTGGAGCAGAAGACAGCCATCATTCTGGCAGCTGGGCACTCCTTCCCGCTCTGAGCCTCGCCCCAGCCTCCGGGGCCCAGCACACGCTCTGCCCTGCCCGCCCCCTGCCGCAGGCGCTCAGCCCCGGCAGAGAGCCTCCGCGGCCTCCGGGGTTTCCACTCCATCGCTCCAGGCTGGGAGGATTAGGCCGGGGAAGTGAGGGCAGATGCGGAAAGCAGGAAGTGCAGAGACGGGGCCAGGGCAGCAGAGCGCAGCAGAGACTACGGCGGAGCACGCCCCACCCCGACACCCTCCCCTCTGTGTCCTTCTGTGCCGGGCACTAACTGGCGCTTTGGAATCTTTTACCTGTTGTGCCCAGTTCTGCTCGAGCCCACCTGAGGAACATGTTTTGTATTTATCCTTGTTTACCGAAGACCAAACACCGGCTTGGAGGCAGTCTCGCTCCCCCACCTCTCCAGCTAGTGAGAATTTGCCCGTAGTCTGGTCTAGGCTTTTTATGTGTCTCAGCCACAGAGGAACTAAACCTCTGAGCTCTCCCTGGTCCAGCGATCCCTGCCAGGTGTAGGGCCTTTGTGGGGGGCGCTCCTTTTCTATCGGCTCATCGGGGAGCAGGTGTAACTTGTCTGGCTTCATTCCACGTGTGTCGCCTGTGCCCTGGGCCCACGTGGACCAGTTAGGCAGTCAGCAGGGAGATCCTCGAGCTCCAGCCAGCCTTTCCGCCCCAGAGAATCATGGAATGTGTTCCAAGAATATGGGGAATAAGAGTTCCCAACCCCAGGCTTGAGGGCACAGCTTTCTCTCATATGGCTTTGTGTTGTATTCTATGTTATTTTGCTACCTGATCATTCTAGTTTAAAAAAAAAAAAAAAAGACTCAGCAAAAATTAAGGAAATCTGAATAAAGGATAAACCCTGGTAATATAAAATGTATCAATATGGATCCATTAATCGGGACAAATGTACCATACTAATGTAAGATGTTAATAATAGGGGAAAACTATACGGGGGTATATGGGAATTCTGCACTGTCTTCGTACCTTCTATTTTAATATAAAGAGTTTGTTTTAAAGGTAAGCCATAGTGTTTAGCGATGCATACTTAGGTGATCAAAGTGTAAAGAAAAACAACAATGAAGTGAATACCATTAAAGACATGACAGTAACTGTATTCATCTCCTAGGGCTGCTGTAACAAACTACCACAAATTCAGTGGCTTTAAAAACCAGAAATTTACTCTCTCACAGCTCTGGAGGCTGGAAGTCTGAAATCAAGGTGTCAGCTGGGCATCCTCTCTCTGAAGGCTGTAGGGAACCACCTGTTCCATGCCCTTCCCTTAGTGCCTGGCCCTGCCGCAGTCCTCGGCCTTCCCTGGCTTGTAGACAATGCTCCATCATCACACAGCACTCTCCCCTCAAGTGTCTGTGCCTCTGGGTCTCTTCTTACAAGGACATCAGTCATAATGGACTGAGGGCCCACTGTACTCTACTATGACTTCATCTCAACTTGATTATATCTGCAAAGACCCTATTGCCAAATAAAGTCACATTCACACATTAACAGGGGTTAGGATTTAAACATATCTTTTGGCGGGTCACAATAAACAGCCTGCCCTCTGGCCTCAAAAATTTTGTCCTTCCTCTATGCAAAATACATTCATCCCAGCATCTCTTAAAACTCTTAACCCATTCCAGCCAGGATCAACACTAAGTCCAAAATCTCATCCAAATACAATCAACTCAGAAAGTCCCAAATCTCTTCTCAATCGTCTAAATTGGATATGGTTAAGACTCTGGATACGGTCCATCCTGGGATAAAATTCCTGTCTATCTGTGGACATGTGAAACCTAGAGGACAATTATCTGTCTCAAAAATGCAATGGTGGGACAGGCATAAGATAGACATTCCATTTCAAAAGAGAGAGACAGGAAAGAAAAAGAGGCCATGCATCCCGAACAAGTCCAAACCCCAGCAGGGCAAGTCCCATTAGGTTTCCAGGCACAAGAGCAACCCTCTCTGTCCTCCTGACTGGGGGGGGGCAGCAGCCCTCAGGAGGCGGCCCCGCCCTCCGGAGCCAAGGGGGTGTGGTCCTGCCTCTGGGCCCTTAGTGACCGCAGCAGCCCCACCAGCCTCTGAGCCATTCTTCCCATCACCGGAAGCGAGCAACACATTCTCAGCCAACTAGCTCTACCAGCCCACTTCCTGCTGGTAGAATCCCAGGAGTTCCTTCCTTCAGTTCGCCCTGTCTCTGTCCCCTTCGGTTCAAGCTCGCAGTGGTCCTGAGTTCTGGAAGCTGGAAGTCAGAAATCGAGGTGTTGGCAGGGCCCTGTGCTGCTCTGTGAGGGGCCCAGGAGGAATCGGTTCTACGCCGTGCTCTCTGGGGTTCCTTGGCTCACACACCACTCGCATCTCTGCCTCACGTCACACTCCCTGTGTGTGCGCCTCTGGGTCTCTCCTCCACCTCTCGTAGCAGGACACCAGCCATACGATTAAGGGCTCACCCTACTCCAGTTTGACTTCATTTCAACTTGACTATGTTTGCAAAGACCCTATTTACAGTTAAGATTACATACACAAGTACTGGGGTTAGGACTCAAACATATCTTTTTTTTTTTGCGGGGGCGGGGGTAGACACAATTCAACCCACAACAGTGATTAAAACTGGGGCTGAGGAAGGAGGTTGAGATTGGGAAGGGGCATGCAGGAGCTTCTGGGGTCCTGACACCCCATGTTTAATGGGTTGTTTTATAATAATTAAGCTGTGTACTTAAATTTTATGCCTTTTTCTATATGAGGATTATATTTTACAACTTAAAAGTTTGAAAAAAATAAAAAATGAAGAAACAAGCAACCTGAAAATTTCTATAATCATTAAAGAAACTGAATCTATAGTTTAGTACCCTCTCACAAAAGACATGCAAAGCCCCAAAAGATGTCAAAGGTTGAGTTCCACCAAGCCTCCTAGAAAACACAATCCCAATTGTGCACAAACTCTTCCATAAAATCGAAAAAAAGGGGAACTTGCCCCAAACTCATATAATGAGACTAATTACAATTTTCGTACCGAAACCAGAAATAAATAATACTAGAAAGGAACTTCCCTGGTGGCGCAGTGGTTAAGAATTCGCCTGCCAATGCAGGGGACACAGGTTTGATCCCTGGTCCGGGAAGATCCCACATGCCACAGAGCAATGAAGCCCGTGCACCACAACTACTGAGTCTGTGCTCTAGAGGCCACGAGCCACAACTACTGAGCCCGTGTGCCACAACTACTGAAGCTCGTGCACCTAGAGACCATGCTCCACAACAAGAGAAGCAACCACAATGAGAAGCCTGCGCACCGCAATGAAGAGTAGCCCCCGCTCACCGCAACTAGGGAAAGCCCGCGCACAGCAACGAAGACCCAATGCAATCAAAAATAAATAAATAAATAAATTTAAAAAAAAAAAAATAATACTAGAAAGGAAAATCATAGGCTCACTTACTCATGAACACAAATTCAAGTAATCCAAACAAAATACTGGAAAACCAAATCCAGAAAATTATTTATAAAAAGAACTGTGACCAAATGTGTTTATCCAAAGAAAGCATGAATGTCAACACAAGAGATTAAAGATAAAACACACGACTGTATCAATGGATAATAGGAAATGCACTCAATAACATTAAAGAATCATTCATAATAAAGATCCTTAGCTAATAAGGAATAGGAAGAAACTTCAATAAGCTGAAATGTAAAGCAAGCATCACACCTAATAGCACACTATCTGAAGCATCCCTTTAAAATCAGGAATAAAACCAAGATGCCCATCATCACCATTTCTATTCAATACTGTACTAGAGGTCCTGGCTACGATAAAAAATAAAATAAAATGGCTTATGAGGATTGGAAAGGAAAAAACAAAACAGTTCTTTGCATGAGAGATATATGACGGTCAACACAGAAAACCCATATCAATCAACAAAAATTTTTAAATGGAGTTTCAGCAAGTTTCCTAGATATAAGAAACAAATAGTTCTATAACAATGAAAGAAAATGTAACTTTTGGAAAATACCATTTAAAATATCAACAAAATATACAGAATACCTAGAAATAAGTCTAACAAAAGATGTTCAGAGACCTCTATTGTAAAATTATTGTGGAACTTTATAACCTGGGGATTATATAATATTCGATAATTTTAAAAAGATATCAATTTTTCCCATTTCACCTACAGATTCAATTCCTATCAAAATCCCAACTCTGTGTGTGTCTGTGTCTGTCTTGACAAGCTAATGATTCCAAAATTTATGTGGGAGGAGAAAGGGCCAAGAATAGGCAAGACACTCTTGAAATACAGGATTAAGTTAGAGGGGATTTGTCTTAGCAGAGACAAAAAAATATTTCTAAAGATATGACAATTAATGTGATTTTGGCACATGAACAAACTGGACCAACAGACCAGAATAAAAGAATCCTTAAATAGATCCATGTACACACAGACATTTGAACAATGACAGACCAGCACTGCAGATCACTGGGTATGGATGAACTAAGTGTGCAATGAAAACTGCTTAGGAGACAAAAATGAAATTGGGACCCTATCTCACATTATACACAAAAATCACTTCCACAAGGATTAATGATTTAAATACAACAGGGCAAAACCTAGAACTTTTAGAAGAGTATGGGGGAGAGCATCTGTAAGACTTTGGGACAATGAACATGAATAAACTATAGTTACAAGCATCAACACTGACTAAGCGCACAGATTGAGTTTTTTAAAAGCTAAATGCAGAGGAATGCTTATAGTTTGACTTCATTTACATAAAGTTTAAAAGTGCCAATCATTTAGCGATGAATACGTATATGATAAAAGCATTTTTTTTAAGGGAGGAGGGGAAGGGGATTTTTAAAACAAAACTCAGGATAGCAATTATCTATGGAAGGAAGAAGCAGGCTGGGATTATGTCGGTACATATACAATAGATGGGTATTTAAAATGTTACACCTTATTTTCAGTATCATTTTTATTCCACGGGTATTTGTTTAAAGACAGTATGTATTTAAAGAATCATATATGACTATATATGTATGAAACACATGCTACTAGTTTAAAATACACAAATGAAATGCTATGCTTAAAAAAGGGGAAGAATATAACAAACAAGCAAACCCACCAGTTGTGTCAAATATTGACACTTTGCCCTATTTGTTTCAGATTACATATATATTTTTCTTCCTTTTTTTTTTTTAAGAAACAAAACAATACAAATAGAGTTAGTCCTTGTGCCACCCTCCCTCCTTCCTTTCCTCTCCTGCTAGGTCATGGGGAACATGACCTTTAATTATACTTGATAAAATCAAACTTTCTTCAAAACAGATATCCCAATGTATACACCCACCAGCTCTGTATAGTATCTGCAATTTTAACACATCCTTACTAACACCTGGTACTATCACTTTCATTTTTGCCCATTTGATGTGTATAAACTACACCCCATTGTTTTAACTTACATTTCCCTGATTATTACAGAAGTTGAGCATGTTTATTAGTCATCTAGTCATTAGTCATCTAGGTTTCTACTTCATTGAAGTACTTTTCTACAAACTAAATGAATCAATTGAGTAGTCTTTTTTTCTCATTTGGAAATTTTTTCTGAGTATTAATTCTTTGTCATTTATCAGCATTGTAAATGTCCCAGTCTGTGGACATAGAGGTTTGCTGAACAAAGGTTTGAATTTTAATATATTCAAACCAATCAATCTTTTCCTCTATATTTTGCACTTTTCATCTCTCTTGGTCTATGATCACAAAAATACTTCTGTACTTTTTGTTAGAAGTTTTAAAGCTTGCATTCACATTTGGTTGATTAACCCATCTGGAATTTACTTTGTGTATGGTATGATGACATGTATTTCTGTTTCATACAGAAAACCAATTATCCCAACATTCATTTGTAGATGCCACCTTTATCATGTAGCAAGTTTCCGCACAGGCGTGGGTCTGTGTCTGGGCTCTGCTTTGTACCACTGATTTATCTGTCAACCCCTGTGCCAATATCACCTTGTCCTAGTTATGTATTTTATTACCATGTCATGATTTCTGACAAGGCAAATCCACATCCTCTTCACTGGTGTCTTGGCTATTCTGGTCCTTTGCCTTTTGATACAAGTTTGAGGATCTGTGTGTCAAGTTTCACTCCGAGCCAAATTAAACCAAATAAAGTACCCTAATAGGATTCTGATTAGAGTTACACTGACATTTTAGATTTGGGGAGAACTGCTATCCTGATGATATGAATGTGGATGTGGTCTCTATCTCCATTTATTTAGTGGGTAACCTTATCTTACTACTGACTTCATTGGGGATCTTCTAAACTTTCACGATTCAGCGTGATGTTTGCTGTAGTATTCAGGTTTTCAATAAATTCTGGAAATTCTCATATTTTTCAAGACCGCCCCTCCCACTTTCTCTCTACTCTTCCCTTCCTGGTTTTATGTTACACCTTCTCCTTACAACCTCCATGTCTCTCTCTCTTTAATTAATTAATTAATTTATTTATTTTTGGCTGTGTTGGGTGTTCATTGCTGCTCTAGTTGCGGTGAGCAGGGGCTACTCTTCGTTGCGGTGCGCGAGCTTCTCATTGCAGTGGCTTCTCTCGTTGCAGAGCACAGGCTCTAGGCGCGCGGGCTTCAGTAGTTGTGGCACGTGGGCTTAGTAGCTGTGGCTCGCGGGCTCTAGAGCGCAGGCTCAGTAGTTGTGGTGCATGGGCTTAGTTGCTCCATGGCATGTGGGATCTTTCCAGACCAGGGCTCGAACCCGTGTCCCCTGCATTGGCAGGCAGATTCTTAACCACTATGCCACCAGGGAAGCCCCTCCATGTCTCTTAACCTTTCTTATTTTCCATCTCTTTATATCTTATATCTCTGTAATACTTTCTTGGAAATTTCTTCACATTTATCTTATAGGTCATTAATTTTGTCTTCAGCTAAGTCTTATCTTTTTATCCCATTCACAGAGATTTTCATTTTAATAACTATAATTTTCATTTCCAGTAGTTCTATTTAGGTCTTTCAAACCTGTTTGTTCTGTTTTCTTTCTGAATATGTCTGTCTTTTCCTGAATAATTTTACAATTATTATTACTATTATAAATTGAGAAAAAAATTAAAATTGAACGGCCCATCCAGTTAATTATAGCTGAAGAATAATCATCACATACAGCCAATATCAGCCATCAGAAGCCAGGTCTCTAGAGTTGAAACTGAGGAGTGACCATGATCACAGGCCAGGCTCCAAGGGACACACCTCAGAGACAAAACTCTGAGGGAGTCACAACCCCCAGAGGTCCCTTCACAGGACCCCACCGGTCCCCTTCCTTCACCCTCCCACCCATCGGCAGTTCTCTAGAGCCCTTCCAGTTTACAATGAGTCACTTACTACTATTCCCACCAGCTTTCACTGAAGCAGGAGACAGATGTCAAGGACTTAGAGAAGGATATAATCAAACAGCATCTATGTCCAGTATTCTACTTTGTTCTCCCCGTACCTAAAAATCTTCCTCCTCATCTCAGATGCCAGCATTTAATCTCAGGGGGAATAACCCCTTAACCTGCAAATGACTCCACTTTGGCACAAAAAAGTTATTTTATACTGTTGTTTTCACTGAAGCAGTGGTTTCCAAATAAACGTTTTTAATCATGTAACCCATCAGTAAAAAATTTTGAGATTGCAACCCCAGTGTATTTATTTTAAAAATATATATATATATAATATTTATATATTACATAATAAAACATACAAAAAATTAAGAGGAATAAAGTAACAACTATAAGCTGAAGCTTGAATATTTACTTAAGCAATACCATGGACTATATTTTACACGGGAACATTCCAGGTAATTTTAGTCTAAGAGAAGTTATGCTTAGTAACAGTAAGGAAAATCATTAATAGATGTTGAGAACTTACTCAACATTAATATTAAGATGCTTACCTATGCGTCCTCTCTCTACTTCCTTATCCCCTAAGCCAGCCATCTATCTTCTCAATGCTTTATGAGTTTTTAATCCTTTATTCTGAATGAAGCCTATTTACATTCTAGATCTTTCTCCTCCTCAAAAAGATAACAGTACATTATTCAAAGCAATAATATGAAATTAACTCCCTGTTTATTTAGTCAATATTGTTAAGATATTAACATTATTGAAAGAATACTGGTATCATATAAAACAGTCATGCCTTCCTAATTATAACAAGGGAGGGGACAGTGACAATTTGAAGTATTTAAAGCAAAAAAAAATTACTATTTTATAACATAAAATAGTACATATACCTGATAAAATTAGGTAAGTTAACGAAAATATTTAGCTTAACTGGTTCTATAATATGAAGTAAATAACTGGACTCAGAATTTGAGGGAATTAACTCAGAATTTGAAGACAGGCTTAACTTATTGAGCCTTTGATTTTAAAAAGTCATCCTAATCTTGAACTGTTCTTATATTTCCATAAGATCAAGAAAATGCAGAGGCTACTTACTTTTCAAGTTTTCACTTGGGAAGAATTATGTATACCATGTGCAAATTATTTCCATCTCACTCTCTACACTGAAGAGATGTTTAATGAAACACTGGCCTAATAATATAACAAACACGCTTCCATGAAGATGAAAAATACACCATGTCTGTGAGTGCTTCAAGTGACTGATGATATTATTAGGTACCTAATCCCTCATATACTTTAAATTCTCATGGATAATGTTTTCTGATCTACTAGGGCGGTATAAATAGAAAGCATACATCTTGGCTGGAGTCCAGTCCCTGGCTACACAAGAAAGGATAAGTAAAGAATAGAAAACTGCACTAGTCATTAATTTCTAAGACCCTTGCCTCCCTACCTTAAAGTTTACAAAGAAGTGTGCTTTTCATTGTTTAATATCAGATCTACCACTGTACCTGGAAAACATGCTATTTTTATATAAAAAATACTATCATCATTCACAGTTTTAAAAAAAACACACACAATCTGGTGCATCATTTTGCTAATTATTCTTCTTTTGTGAGGCTTTAGCAGAAGGCTAAGGAGTCAAAGAAACCATGGGGTAATTCAGGAGTTAAGTTATAACCCTGAGCCACACTAGTGGTTACTCAGTCTAGAACTTACTTTCAAAATCTAAGAAGAATGAAATATGCACCCAATTATTATTTACTCATTGGACTAATGATATCCATGAAGGTAAACTTATTATTTTATAAAATTAAATAATACACCTTTTTGACAATAACCTAAGGATACCAGGTGTGAATCCATAGCATAAACACTGACAGAGCCTAGTCATAAATACTATTAATTTGAATGGACAGATTCTCTAGTATTAATTGTTACAAGGCCTTTACCAGGCCTACCCTAACCCTCACCAGGGGACCTTTCACTTGTCTGAATCTGCAGTAATGACAGAGAGGGTGATGGAACTGGTCTTTCTGTGCACTGAGTATGAAATTGGTTATATTATGGTCAAATCTATTCACCAACTCAAAGACAAAAAACAGAACTCAAACATCTAGAATTTTGAGGGTACTTTTGTTTTTGTGTAAATACCTTATAAAGTACTTATGTGCCAGGCACTATTCTTAGAGCTTTACACACCTTAACTGAGAAATTCTTAAACTGTGTGTGCCATGGACACCGCTGCCACTCTGGTTTGGCAATCTGGTGAAGCCTGTGCACTCCTCAAATGCTTTTAAATGCATAAAATATGTGAGATTACAAAGGAAACAAGTTATACTGAAATATAGAAATATGTGCACTCTTTTATTATTTTATCTTATTAAGTAACAAGATCTAGGGTAAAGTTAATAACTACCGTAATTTCAAAGCAGTGATGAACATAAACAATACTTTGAGATGTGGCAACAAATGTAACATGATATGAAAATACCTGTGAGCTCTGCTGGTGACAGATCACAGTTACTGCAAATACTCTTATGAATTATAGCCTGTTTCATAACTGATAAAAAGGGTAAACTCCAGTTCGAGATTAGTGAAAATTAAAGATGCAACATTTTTCCCATTCAAGTTCCAAACCCTCTGATTTCTATCCACTTACGCCTACGAAGTGAAGAGCCGCTGTTATGAACAGCTCATTTAACCCTAAGATGATCCTCTTTAGTTGGTGGCGTCATCGTCCCCGTTTTATGGATGAGGACTCTGAGGTATGGGTGAGTTACCCACCGCACAACTACAAAGTAAGTGAATTAAGTACACGTGTGCCCCCAGTCCCGTAAGTGGGCGGACCTCACCTTGATGGGGGGTTTCCGAGTGATGTGGGAGACGAGGAAGTTCATGGCGATGTCCTCACAGTTGATGTATTCGTCCACCATGTCTCGGATGGCCTGGGGCATCACGTAAGAATACAGGTAGGCATAATACTGTCAGGGGCAGAAACAGAATCACATACTTTGTCAGAGGCCACAGTTCTTTAGCTTTCAGCAAAAATATGCTCGGAAGGAAGGGTGTTGTGGTGGGAGGTGGGGTATGGCAATCACCGAGAAGCACCACTGGCATTTAGGGAGTCGGGTCCAGGGACGCTAAACACCCTGCAAGGCAGGCCTTCTGCAGTGAAGAATTAGCCCGTCCAAACTGCCCTTATCCCCCCCTTTGAGAATCAAAACGTCGTGTAATCTCCTTGGTACCACAGTGATTCTGCAGCAATCTAAAGATTTATCACATTAGGTGGGACACTAGTTGAACCGTGTTCTCTCTGACAAAGGCAAGAAGGGACACGCAAGGGGGAAAGCCTGGTTATCTTCTCAGACCTCAGTAAGTCACTGAGCCATGAGACGTCCGATCCCTCCGTGCCTCACTTCTCACTATTGGCACCGGCTACCCCCTGCTCCAAGCCACCATCACCTCTGGCCCGCATTATTCATACAGTCCCCTAAATAGCCTCCCCGCTGCCATACTTTCCTCCCTACAGTCCATCCTCAGCACAGCAGAGCGATCGTGTTAAAACACAAGTCCAACTGAGCTCATCTCTCCTTTACTCCAAACCCCTCAATGGCTTCTCATCTCACTCAGAGTAAAAGCCTAAGTTCTGAAAATGCCCTGCAAGGCCCACAGAATGGTCTGCGCTAGCTCAAACCTGCCAGTGAATGTCGACTGCTAAATTTTCAGAGGTTTTGTGAGACTATTTAAGAATTCTGTGAGCTTGTTATGAAAAGTAGCCATTATTAAAAATATAATTACATATACTTAAAATTAAGTTATACTAAATGTTATATTAAAAGCCAATAAATACCTAAAGCTCATCACTTCTTAATTAACTAATTAATACATTTTACAATTACTTATTACATTTACTGTCATCTTTTTTTTGTTTTTTAATTGTTTGGTCATGCCTCATGGCATGCGGGATCCTAGTTCCCTAACCAGGGATCAGACCCGTGCCCCCTGCAGTCGAAGTGCAGTGTCTTAACCACTGTACCGCCAGGGATGTCCCACATTAGCTGTCATCTTGAGGCTGTTTATGTCTATCATATCCGTATGGTGAAAATACTATATCACTGGCATGGACCTGCCCATCTCTTCCAAACACCATGTTCATTGACTCATACTGATAACTTGAACTCAGCCATGGTAAGAATATTTACACCACAGAAATGGGCAAATGCCGTGAAACAGAGCAAATGTTAATGGTGATGTGTTGCAACATGCTGACGATGAACAGGTGAGGTGCCTAATAAAAGTGATTTACGTATCTTACCACCTTAAATAGTAGAATCTATATAGCGAAATAATCATAAAGTTTTTGTACCACAAAGTGTTTTGCTGGTTATCTTGTGGCAAAGTACTTAAGAGATGGTGAACTTAAAAGATGAATTACACATTTTTCTTTTACAAAAAGACAGGTGATTAAAATCTGTGTACCCTTTAAATGGTCAGTGATTGTCATCAGTATGCTAATGAGAATATTTATTCATTGAATACAATCCATATCTTTATCAAGGGAAACGTGACATCATAAAAGGAAAAAGAAAGAACTGACTTAAAAATATATGGAGAAAGCGTTATGAAAACAAATGTTTAGAAGTATTTCCACTATTATGTGATTTTTTCATGCCAAAAATCATTTTTAAAATATAGAAAAACTTTTGTAACCTGTTTAAAAATCTTCTAAATGAAAAGTTTCAGTGAATTTAGAACCTACTCTAAAATATAAAAATGTAACACCTTCTCATTAGTTTGCTAAAAAAAACTGAACACATTGTAGAAGATGGAAATTCTAGTCCAATTTCAACAAAATGCTACCAAATTGGTGGGTAAGTATCACAACTTAGGAAGCATGGCAATAAGGTATGTCTTCCAGGGGCAGTGATTAAAACCAAGTATCAGAAATATGCTTAATTTTGGATATATATACACTACCAAATGTAAAATAGATAGCTGGTGGGGAAGCAGCCGCATAGCACAGGGAGATCAGTTCGGTGCTTTGTGTCCACCTAGAGGGGTGGGATAGGGAGGGTGGGAGGGAGACGCAAGAGGGAGGGGATATGGGGATATATGTATACATATAGCTGATTCACTTTGTTATAAAGCAGAAACTAACACAACACTGTAAAGCAATTATACTCCAATAAAGATGTTAAATTTAAAAAAAAATGCTTAATTTAGAAATAGACCTCTGAGTTGCCATAATACAGTGTCAAATCAAGATTTTCAAAAATAATAAAGCATATTCAATCATATTGCTTTCACTAAAATTTAAGAATTTAGTGAGAATATTATTTTGAAACTGTTTCATCTTTATCTCAACCTTATAAAAATTTCTATAAGTATAGTAGTACGCATATTATAATTTATAAATAAATATATACATTTGTGAGATACCAGAGCATTTTACTGATAGGCACTTAGGATAAAAAAAAAATACTTGATTGCTCTAGATTAGGGATGACCAACTTAGCTGCTTTCAAGGGCCAAACAAGGAAGGCAAATAGATAATAAACATGCTAAAGAAATGGGTGTAAGAAAAATACAGTCATGGGACAGATAAGCACACACGTGTCCTCCTCCAGGGAACAGTGGCTACGCAGCTCCAGCCAGCGGGTGCCAGGCAGGAACCCTGCTCCAGTAGGACCTGATCTTCATTTTCACTGAGGTCCAGATCTTTTTGTAAAATTCTCTGGTTTTTAAAACCTGGCAGAGTATGGGACGGCACCAGGGGGCTAAATAAACATCTGTAACCACAGAAGGCTTCAGGGCAGCTAGTTTTTAAACCTTGCCTTAGATTTTCAAAGAGAAAAAACAACAAACCTAAGTTTTATTAAGTCAATTATTTATTACTTAACAGTAAAGGGATCTGGGACTTCCCTGGCAGTCCAGTGGTTAAGACTCTCTGCTTCCACTGCAGGGGTTGCGGATTCGATCCCTGGTTGGGGAACTAAGATCCCACAAGCTGCGCAGCGTGGCCAAAAAAAAAAAAAAAAAACACGAAAAGACAAAAAAAAAAAAAAAAGTAAAGGGATCTGACTATTGTCATTTTTAAAGAGCAATCAGAGATTTGATAAGGTAGACTTTCCAGAAGACAAGTAAATTCTCACGGTGTGAGTATGCACTGCTAAAACTGGGGGCTCTTTCTCAAATGACCAGTGTAAAAATAAATGACTCCTAGTTAGGTGTGGTTTCTCAGCCCGATGCTTTCCAATTCTACTCGCAATCCCCAGCCCAACCAAAGCCCACAAGTTTGGAAAATAATCATGAGAGCCAAGTTCAAGAATGGGATGAGCATATCAGCTTCACACATTAAATTTTAAAAAGAAAAAAAAAACCGAGAGTTTAATGACCTCCTAAGGCTGGTTCAAAATGTTCCTGGTAAGATGACTTTTAAGGTAAAACTGAGGAGACTTGCAAGATGCCACCTCTGAGATGTGAAATATATGAGGGACAAAAGATTTGAAGGTGGGGTGGGGGGAGAGATAATCAGCTTTTTGGGGAAAAGTTCAGTTTGAAGTACCAGAGGGACATACAGGGGATGTCCTGAAAACAATTAAATACACGAGTAAAGCTCTCAAGGAAAGGCCATGGCTGGAATATAAGGACGGAAATCACCAGCTTACGGATGCTGAGAAAAGCCACAAGACATGGAGAGTACAAGAGAACATTTAAGGAAAACACAAAGTAAGAAGAGCACTAGACAGCTATATATAAAATAATCAACAAGGACCTACTGTATAGCACAGGGAACTCTAACTCAGTATTCTGTAATAACCTATATGGGAAAAGAATCTGAAAAAGAATAGATATATGTATATGTATAACTGAATCACTTTGCTGTACACCTGAAACTAAAACATTGTAAATCAACTTACGCCAATATAAAATAAAAATTAAATTAAAAAAAGAAGAGCACCAGACAGAAGTAGAACCCTGTGATACTTCAACAATTACAGGGAGACAGTGTGCTGGATAGGTCTTCCAGGAGGGCATGGAGTGGAGATCAGGATGATGGGCCAGGTGCTAACATCTTTGATGACCATGAAGGGATGATTAGTAGGAGGCTGGCAGATGGAGCAACAAGACAGACACCATGAACCTCAAATGAGATCTTACATGACAGGTGAGAAGTAACTGTCTAGAAGTGTCACCAGTAAGCAGTGAAAATGGTTCTCTACACCTTGCTCCAAAGTACAAATCGGGGGAAATGAGTAGCCTCAATCACTGGCCCTGGAAGGAATAAAAGGAAAGCACTGTCCTCAGAGACAAGTCAGGTTTCAATCAGATCAAGGAGATGGAGGAGGTACTCTGTGAAGCGGGGGGGTGTGGGCGGTTTGGCGATCTCAAAATAGGGATTCTTCAGAACCCAGAGGGAGGACTTGGGAGGGAAGGTATAGAGCAGCAATATCCAACAGAAATACACTGTGAGTCACAATTGTCATTTTAAATTTTCTAGTAGCCATGTTTTTAAGAAATAAAAAGAAACAGTAAAATTAATTTGTAATATATTTTATTTAACCCAGTGTATCCAAAATAATTGCACTTTCACATACAATCAATATAAAAAATTACTGAGATAGTTTACACTCTTTCTTTCACGCTAAGTTTTCAAAGTCTGCTATGTACTTTATACGTGGAGCACATCTCAACGCTGACTAGTCACATTTCAAGCGCTCAGCAGCCACATGTGGCCAGTGGCTACTTTACAGAATAGATGACAGGTAGAGGGAAGATGAGTCAGGAGCAAGGAAACAGAACAGTTCAGCGACAACAGTACAGGAGAGGAGTCATGACTGCAAGGACTTGCACAGTGAATTTTCAGCGAAAACCAGGATGTGAGGCAACATGACAATTAAAAGCTCTAAGGAATCAAATAGAACTTGCAGAGCCCCAACAGACAGAGGTTTGTGGTGGGGCTTGGGATAGAGGTGGCTGAGTCAGAAGAGGGCCAGGTTCAGCCTTCTGCTGACCAGGTCACGTCTGGAATGGTTGTGGGGAAACTGGACCCCATTTTGGCCCAATGCCCTCAATTTTACAGAGGGAGAGCCAGGGCCCGGGAAGATATACTGATTTTCCTATTGACCCATGTGCAATTATACAGGCAGCCTTCTCATCCGGACTTTTTATTCTAGCGTTGCTCTAATCATCTTGATCACTGTGTTTAAAAATAGAAATAACTTAATTCTAGCAGAGAAGGAATATATGAGAAGCATTAGCAGAGCTAACTTTAAAGCAGCATTTCACTGCCCCACAAAGGCTCAACTCCTACCAAGTTCATGCCAATCCTACCAGCTTTTTCTTACCTTGTGGAAGAAGGCAGCACCTGTCAGCACCATGGACAGCTCACAGGAGTAGTTGGAGTTGTAGAGCCAGGACTGATGAGGGATGTCCCACGCGTGGTAACGGCCAGGGAAACCCACAATGCGGTCCCGCGCTTCTCTCCACACCCTCAAAAAACACAAGTATATGCACACTCCTGAGTACAAAGCTCTAAGGTTATCAGAAACGTTTAAAATTATTGCCTCTATTTTGCAGACGCTGACTTTTTGAGCTGTTACTTCTTTAAAAAAAAAAAAAAAAAAAAAACTGTATATACCAAATCAATCACAAGATAAAAAGGATAAAAACAAACAGTGTCAGGAATTCCCTGCGGTCCAGTGGTTGGGACTCCGTGCTTTCACTGCTGAGGGCGCAGGTTCAATCCCTGGTTGAGGAACTAAGATCCCACAAGCCACATGGCCATAAAAAAATAAACAAACAGTGTCACCCACAGCTTCCTTAATAAGTACTTGCTTATTGATCCTCTAACTTCTGGCAGCCAGCATCTCTCCAGCCCTTATAGAAGGAAAAAGTTGGAATAACACAGAAAGGATCTAAGGATCTAAGGAGTCTAAGGCATTAAAGGTCTCCAGAATGGGATAAGTACAGCAATCTGCTAAGAAGCAGGAAGAAGATGATTTTTATATCTATTTATTTTTAATCTTATTTAATTTCTAAAAGTTTTATTTTTAATGTGTACGACATATTAGGACTTATATATAATTTATGTGTATTGCATACTTAACTTCTCTTTTACTGAGCGGGTACACTATAAAAAAAAGCTTAGAGGGGAATTCCCTGGCGGTCCAGTGGATAAGACTGTGCGCTTCCACTGCAGAGGACTGGGGTTGGATCCCTGGTTGGGGAACTAGGATCCCACATGCCGCATGGCACGGCCGGGAAAAAAAAAAAAAAAAAGCTTAGAGACCACTGGTCTAAACAGGAGACTGCTGCCTGGAGTTAGGTACAACAGTCTTAATTCCTGATTTGAGCAGAGCTCAGGTAGAAACCTACAGCATGAAAAGAAGTGGTCTACAGAACCATACAAATGAAAGACTTCATAAATGCAAGAAATAATTGAGAATTCAACGTTTCCAGGATAAACTTTTATAACATCCTCAAATTTTTTTTTAAATTTATTTATTTTATTTATTTTTGGCTGCGTTGGGTCTTCGTTGCTGTGCACGGACTTTCTCTAGTTGCGGCGAGCGGGGGCTACTCTTCGTTGCGGTGTGTAGACTTCTCATTGTGGTTGCTTCTCTTGTTGCGGAGCGCGGGCTCTAGGTGCGCGGGCTTCAGTAGTTGTGGCACACGGGCTCAGCAGTTGTGGCTCGCGGGCTCCAGAGCACAGGCTCAGCAAATGTGGTGCACGGGCTTAGTCGCTCCGCGGCATGTGGGATCTTCCCGGACCAGGGCTCGAACCCGTGTCCCCTGCATCGGCAGGCAGACTCCCAACCACTGCGCCACCAGGGAAGCCCCACATCCTCAAATTTATAGGTAAGGTACAACAAATAAAATCAGTTTCACAGGCTAAAATCATAGAAGTGAAAGCACTTATGTTCCACAGCACCCTACATCCTTGCAGAAGTGCTTTGGGGGTCCCATAAACAATGGACCATCACCTCCCCACTCCACCTCACCCCAACGGAGATTTAAACTGCCTAAGAAACTCCTTCATCACCCCTGGAACTTCAACTCCTAAAACACGTAAGATTTCAGTTCAAAAGAGTTCTTCTCCTATTAAGTTTGAAAGCGACTAATCTAGTTAAACAGATGAGACACTACAACTCCTATCACAACTTAGCAGCTGTCTAAATGGGCTTTCTGCCACATCCCACCCAAATCCCTACCTCTGTCCTGATTTATCTCCTAAAACTGACTCCCAATTACTAACCTAAAAAGCTACAAGGTGTTTTAATAATATATTTTGACATTTACAGAATGTAAGGATTGCTAATAAATACCAATGGCATATCCAAATGCTGTATCAATACTCCTAAAAATACTGATCTCTTCAAATGCTTATTGATCCTACTAGCCCAGAAATATCAGCAGAAGAAAGAATGGGAAACAATATTTTAATTATCAGATTTGGCTGATTTAAGTCAATATATACAGTTTTTAATAAGGTAGAATACCCTTTGCTACATATCAAAAGGCAACACATCCAATTTGTTAAAGGCTGTCCATGCCCAACTAGGTATTAATTATCTGTTAAATAATAAGGAAAAAATCAGCATGGAAGCACAAGCACCAGACAAATGCAAGTAAAGGCTCAAGTCCTTGGGATGAGGCATCAGGAGTTTTAGATATAAGGTCTCAGTGGAATCGTAAAGTTAGGCATGTTAAAATGTCAATTATAAATAATGCTATCAATTTAAGTATAAAAGTGTTACACATGACCAGTTCCTTAACATTATATTCAAATTATGCTGCACTAAGTATTTTTAACCTATGTGCAGTATCATAGATCATGCTTTGGTATGTATACCTTATCCTCTTTTTTTTTTTTTTGGCTGTACCACGCGGCTTGTGGAATCTCAGTTCCCTGACCAGGAACTGAGGGACCCGGCAGTGAAAGTGTGGAATCCTGACCACCAGACCACCAGGGAACTCCCAGTACATCTTATCTTTAATGAATTATTTTTTAACTGTGTTAATGTTCCAATTACCTACAATATACGTTAGGGAAAAAGTTTCAAAGGTAATTCTATAGCTCAAACTTAAAGAAAATTCACTGGATAAATTCAACTTTGCCAAACAACTACAGAGAAATTTTAAAATAACGAAATCAAGATACTATTCCACTGAAGAATGTGAGTCACGACTAACATTCTTCTGTTAACATTTCAGATTTACATACTATCACCTTTGAAATAAGTGCATCAATTCAACCTTCTCATGGCACAAACTGTGGCACATCATTTCCATATTAATATAGTCAAGTTAAAAAAAAACCTGACAACTCAAATATTTACATTATTTTAAATAACGATGATTTCTTTTTCTTGCAATCCTGTGAGACTCAAAACGATTTAATAAGTTACCTGAATGAAGCAAAAGGTCATGTTACTACTAATATTTAATTTAAAACTGATTTTTCTGATCTTCAAAACTTAGGAATATGGTTTTGAATAAAGATCAGTATATTAAAGATATTGAGCACATTAAAGTAATACGGACCACGCCACACAAAGAGACAGTGTCATCCTTCCTGGTTGTATTTCCATGTTTCTCCCTCTGGTTCATTAAGAACCAAATGATTTGAAATGCAGTAAGAAAATAAAGTGTAAAATCAACTAATAATCAAAAAATGTATTTAAAAAATAAGGTGAGATTTTGCTTCCTGACCATCTAAAACAATAGTCTCTTTTCCAAATTCCATGTTTCTGTGATATTATGTAAGCCTTTTCCTCCTCTCCAAAATAAAATATTAAGGAACGTGTACCAAACCATGATAAAGGAAAAAGGTTTTGGTTAGCTCCCTTTGGAAAAGAAAACTCAAAGCAGAGCAATGGAATACAGAGAAGAAGATCAATATCAGATCCAGTGGGGGAATGCACAACTTCTGGGCCAAGATAACAGAGATACTTGGATCCAGGAAGAGAAACCTACCTTCCAGTCCACAATCCCATCCCTCCTCATACAGCTTACCCTATCACCTTTTTAAAAAATAAAGTTTACTGAGACATAAATCACATACCATAAAACTCACTTGTTTAAAAGTGTACGACTCACTGGGTTTTAGTATATTCACAGAGCTATGCAACCATCACCACTACCGAATTTCAGAATATTTTCATGACCCCAAAAAGAAACTCCATAACCATTAGCAGTCACTCCCCATTTTCCCCCTCCCCATCCCATGGCAACCACCAATCTACTTTCTGGCTCCACAGATTTGCTTACTGTGGACATTTCATATAAATGGACTCATATATTCTGTGACTAGCTTATTTTACTTAGCCTGTTTTCAAGGTTCACCCATGTTGTAGCACGTGTCAGTATTTCATTCCTTTTTTGTTGCCAAATAATATTCCATTGTATGCATATACCACGGTTTGTTTATCCATTCATCAGTTGATGGACATTTGGGTTGTTTATTACTTCTTTTGTTTTAGTTTTTTTTGACAACTGATTTTTTGGTGTGTGGCAAAATGTATGTAACATAAAGTTTACCATTTTCATCATTTTCAAGCGTACAGTTCAATGGCATTAGGTATATTCACACTGTTGTATGATCATCAATCTCCAGAACTTCTTCACCTTCCCAGCCTGAAGCTCTGACCCACTGAACTCTAACTCGGCATCCTTGCCTTCCTCCAGCCCCAGGCGGCCACCACCACCTTTGTCTCTATGAATCTGACTACTCTGGGCGCCTCACGTAAGCAGAATCATGCTTATACTCATTGACTCTTATAAATAATGCTGCTATGAACATTCATGTACTGCTTTTGTATAGACATATGTTTTCAGTTCTCTTGGGTCTCTTTATCTGTCCCTTAAGAACATACCTGTTTCTTTCCTTGCTGTGTAAGCTGAAGTTAGCCAAGATCCATATTACCTTTTGCCAGAGGGAGAATTTCTATTTATTTATTTATTTAAAATCAAAGTGCAGTTGATTTACAAGTGATTCAGTTATACATATATATATATATATATATATATATATATATATTATTTTTCAGATTCTTTTCCATTACAGGTTATTACAAGATACTGAATATATCTCCCTGTGCTATACAGTAGGTCCTCATTATCTATTTTATATATAATAGTGTATATCTGTTAATCCCAAATTCCTAATTTATCCCTCCCCCCACTTTCCCCTTTAGTTACCATAAGTTTGTTTTCTATGTCTGTGAGTCTATTTCTGTTTTGTAAGTAAATTCACTTGTATCATTTTTTTAGATTCCACATATAAGTGATATCACGTTATTTGCCTTTCACTTCACTAAGTATGATAATCTCTAGGTCCATCAAGGTTGCAGCAAATGGCATTATTTCATTCTTTTCTTATGGCTGAGTAGTATTCCATCGTATATATATACCACAGCTTCTTTATCCATTTATCTGTTGACGGACACTTAGGTTGCTTCCAGGTCTTGGCTACTGTAAACAGTGCTGCAATGAACACTGGGGTGCATTTATCTTTTTGAAAAGGGGACCCTCCTACACTGCTGGTGAGAATGTAAATTGGAGCAGCCACTATGGAGAACAGTATGGAGGTTCCTTAAAAAACTAATCTGGAAAAGATGAAAACTCTAATTCGAAAACAAAGTTTTTAGATCAAAGGATGCCCAAACAAATGAGAAAAGAGTCAGGGCAATAAAAGGTTTAGAAGTCAAGCCAGAGATAATTTACCAGTCTTATAACCAGAGGCTAACCCTCAAATTTCAAATGACTGTTAGGAGACTCTTACAGCTCAATAATAAAAAGGCAAAGGATCTGAATAGACATTTCTCCAAAGAAGATATACAAACAGTCACTGAGCACATGAAAAGATACTCAACATCATCAGTCATAAGGCTTCCTTATTATTCTCTCACCACTTGGAAATCTGTTGACAAATGGAAAAGATAAAGATCTTCCTAGGGACTTGCCTGGTGGCGCAGTGGTTAAGAATCCACCTGCCAATGCGGGGGACACGGGTTCGAGCCCCAGTCCGGGACGATCCCACATGCCGTGGGGCAACTAAGCCCGCGAGCCACAACTACTGAGCCTGCGCTCTAGAGCCCGCGAGCCACAACTACTGAGCCTGCACACCACAACTACTGAAGCCTGCATGCCACAACTGCTGAAGCCTGTGCGCCTAGAGCCCGTGCTCCGCAACAAGAGAAGCCACTGCAATGAGAAGCCTGCGCACCACAACGAAGAGTAGCCCCTGCTCGTCGCAACTAGAGAAAGCCCATGCGCAGCAACAAAGACCCAATGCAGCCAAAAATTAATTAATTAATTAATTAATTTTAAAACAAATCTTCCTAAATCAAGAGCCATACAAGATAGCAAATGCCAGCTATCTTAATAAGCTTCAAACTCATCAAAGCAGGACCCCTTATCTAATCATTCCTGGGATCTAGAGCTGATTGGCAATTCTCCTGTTAACATCCCATGACTCTGTTCACAGCTCCCAGTCCTTTAGCATGGTCTAAACTGCATCATGCTGTATCAGAAATATACCACCTTCCCTTCCCTCCCCACCACCGTCAATAACGACAACTGTGATGGCAAAAGCCCATTTCTGGAACCATCACATGGCTTTTTTTTCCTTTCATAAAAACCAGTAAATAGAGAGCTGGCTTCTTACTGTCATGGTACAAAGGAACACACTTCAGTGGGATTTTTATCACTGCTAACAACAGACTCCTGCCTCAATAATATAGTAGGAGAAAGAAGTCAAAGGAAATGAGAGGCTGGGTGAGGGAGAGTAAGAACAGATGTTCTGATTTGTCAGAAATGTGTCAAATAATTCTTTATAGATGGACCTAAGACAAATACAGCAATAAAGCTGCTCCTTTCATCTGAGCATCTGCACTTATCCACTTAAACCAAAGGAAGCCTGAAAGCTAGGGGTCAGGCCAGGCTTTCAGTGAATGCAACAAAAGCACAGAGAAAAAGAGTTCTCCATCCTGGATCTATACTTAATTTGAACAAGATCTCCAAGGATATCTACTCCAGTGCTTCTCAAACTATCTGTGGCAAACAAGTAATGTTCCCCTGGCTTATTCATGCTTTTGTAAAATACAATAAATATGAATCTCATGGTTTCTTACATATGACACCAAAAGCACCAAGTAACCAAAGAAAACATAGACAAACTGGACTTCATTAAAATGAAAAGCTTTTGTGCTTTGAAGGACACCATAAAGAAAGTGAAATGACAACCCACAGAACAGCAGAAAAAATTTGCGAATCCTATCTCTGATAAGGGACTTGGATCTAGAATATACAGAGAACTCTTACAACTCAATAATAAAAAGACAACCCAAATCACAATGGGCAAAGGATCTCAATAGACGTTTCTTCAAAGAAGATACATAAATTGTTATTAAGCACATGAAAAGATAGCCAATATCACGAGTCATTAGGGAAATGCAAATCAAAACTACACTGAAATACCACTTCACACCCAGTAGGAGGGCTATAAATAAAAAATGGAAAATAACAAGTGTTGACAAGGATGCAGAGGAAATGGAACCCTGTTCACTGCTGGTGCAATATAAAGTGGTGCAGCCACTTCGGAAAACAGGAGTGTCGTCCCTCAAAATGTTAAACGAAGAGATACTATATGATCCAGCAATTCCACTCCAAGGTATATATCTAAGAGAAAGGAAATGTTCATATACAAACTTGTACATGAATGTTCATAGCAGCACTATTCTCAATAGCCAAGGAGTAGAAACAACCCAAATGTCCATTAATGGATAAATGGATAAACAAAATGTGTACATCCATACAAAATGGATGAAGTACTGACAGATGCTACAAGATGGATGAACCTTGGAAACACTATGTTAAGTGAAAGAAACCAGTTACCAAAGAGCACATATTATATGGTCCATGTATATGGAATGTCTGTAACAGGCAAATTTATAGAGAAACAAAGTACATTAATGGTTGCCAAGGTCTTAGAGGAGTTGGAGAAAAATGGGGAATGACTGCTAATGGGTACAGGATTTCTTTTGGTGGTAATGAAGATTTCTAAACTAGATTATGGTGATGGTTGCACAACTCTGTAAATATACTAAAAACCAATGAATGGTACACTTAAATGAGTGAACTGTATGATGTATGAATTATATTCAATAAATGTTACCCAAAAAATGAATTACAAGAAAAAAGTTCACACTTGGATGTCATGGTAAATATCAAATCATTTTAAAGTTTCTAAATGCCTACTCTGAATTTTTGTACTTACCTCACTGTGGACAGGTAATAAACTGTTCACGGGCCAGCATACCAGTCCAGGACACACTTTGAGTGGCCCTGATCTACTCCATTCTCTCACCTGTACTGTTCCCTCAAAGTGGGATATTTAAGCCCAATAAGATGTCTCAGTTACTATCAGCTATGAAATTCATTTGGCTGCCTAATCCAGGTTTTGAGTTAGTTTCCTGTCATTTGCAAACAAAAGTGTTTCATGATTGAAAATCAGCTCCTCACCGAAACCCAAACATGATTTCATCGTGGCGGAGGTGAGCGTCATCATCAATAGACAGGATGGCCTCTGTCTCGATTTCATTCCAGGGCAGGAATCGATTGTTCAAACTGTTCTTCTCAGTACGGACCACCTGTAAAGAGGAAGGAAAAACACTTAACGGTCAATGCTGCATCGTTCAATGCAAAAGCAAAACCGCCTTTAGGTCAAAGCAGACTGTGGCTAAACATCTTGAACAATTTCGCCTGCTTACCTACCACTTGTAAAATCTAGCATATGCCTTTTAGGAACAGAAATTGCCTCATATTTCGGCAAATGTATAAAGATTTCACATTTTAAGCTGTATTCATTTGCTACCTAATTTTCCTGTGAAACAAGCTAAAGCTGAGGATTATTTTAAGTATGCAATAAACACAGTCTAGGGAAATTAAAAATAAGTTTCCCAAGAGAACACAAGGTGGCAGAGTAGAACTGAGATTATGATTCTCAGCCCTGGAATCCCCTTTAAAACCAAACTCAGAACTCCCTTAAGTCTATATAATTTCTGACCCCCAATTTTAAGGCCTTTCTTTTTGGTATAAAAGAACAAAGGACAGTCCATCTGGTTGAGGTTAATTACTTACTTCACTTTTGCAATTGCTACCTGCAACACTGACTACACTTACAAGAGGTTTTTCTTTCAAGGTGTACCTGATCCAGTAAAACTAACAGCTTTTGTGTCCAAAGAATCTCTATCCAAAGTGACCCACTATGAAAAGCAGTAATTTCTTCACAAAACAAAGATTAGTGCCCAAATGGTAGAACTACATTATGATTTTAAAAATTATTTAAACCTGCCTCAGATAAGCATAGTTTACCATAACATAGGTAGTAGCTTTATTATTCACCTTGTCCCTGATACTCAAACAAGGATGAACATACTCAGTACTTTGATAGCTCATTTTATTTTTATGGTTTCTATACCTAATTAATCCAGCTAGTGAGGAACCATCATTTTATTCTCAAAAACCAGAAACAGAGAGAACTTCTTGAGCAATCACCTTTTTGGAAAGCCAAGAAGGGTCATCTTACTTTTAACAGAACACCTTACCTGTAATGAGGCTAACCTCCACGTAGCATAAGGAATATAATTTTATCCAGGGTCTAAAAGTTTATGAATGGTTTCAAAGGTACTCCCATGACCTCACGAGTATTGTCCCTTCAGCTTAAAATACTCTTTCTCCTATTCCTCTACCACAATTATTCTCCCCCTGGAGACCCAGTTCAGATGCCTCTTGTCACTCCCCAACCTTGTCAAAAGTAATCACTTCTTCTGTGTTCTTAAGGCAGAGTCCTCATATTTCAATTAATTCATTCTAGCATACTTGGAATCCAATTAGTTCAGAGCCAGAAGGTCCTTGGAGATCAGTCAACTTTCACTTTACACGTGGACGACTGGCAAGTGGCAGAGCTAGACTCTAATATTCCCAACTCCAAATCAGTGCGTCTCTGCTAAACTTCGATTAAGTTTATAAGTCTCATCCAACGAAAGCCCCATGGAAAATGTATAATTAATTTGTGTACCATCAAGAAATAAAAATACTGGCCTTCCCTGGTGGCGTAGTGGTTGAGAGTCTGCCTGCCAATGCAGGGGACACGGGTTCGAGGCCTGGTCTGGGAAGATCCCACGTGCCGCGGAGCAACTAGGCCCGTGAGCCACAACTACTGAGCCTGCGCGTCTGGAGCCTGTGCTCCGCAACAAGAGAGGCCGCGATAATGAGAGGCCCGCGCACCGCGATGAAGAGTGGCCCCCGCTTGCCGCAACTAGAGAAAGCCCTCGCACAGAAACGAAGACCCAACACAGCCAAAAATAAATAAAGAATTATTCTAAAAAAAAGAAATAAAAATACTGCCAAACAAGAAAGATGTGAAATAGCTTATCATTTAGAATGTTTAATAAAGAGCTTTTTAAAACTCTGCCTCAGTCCTGGAGGAGTTCCTACCAAGACAAGGAAAAATCTGTAACGGATTTGCTACTACAGAGAGCCAAGCAACAGGCAGAGAAATCCATCTTGCCCTGCAGCACTTTTGACCAATATAAAAATCCCTGAGCTTGTAGCCCAGACCTCCCAAGCTCGGGTTCAGCAGTGACAGAACAAAGGCACTGAACCCTGGGCCAGGAAAAAGAGAGGAGCAAGAAGGGGGAGAAGGCCACGTGCTCACCGTGGTATCTGCCCGGCTCTACCTCAGGGAGTGGGAGGGTGGCCAGAAGTAGCCGAAGACAAATGCCAACCTCGGAGATGGTAAAATGCTGTCTATCTCAGGAAACACCCAATTTCAGAGATGTGGAAATGTAAACTAACGTCCACCCCAGAATCAGTAGACTACAGCAGCTGTTCACTCGAACACGTGCCCCATAAGCTACCCTCGGGTCATTCATGTTACTGTCCTAATGTGCCCAGCATTCACTTAACACAGACCTGCAACGCTGCCAGTTCAGGTGAGTATAGCTGTCCCTCAGCTCTACCAGGGAATACACACAGCTTAAAATGAGAAAAAAAATCAGTAAAACATCCAGTTCTTGAATATTCAATTGTAGATTACCAATTTTGTGAGTTAACCACCAGGAGGATTACCTACAGCACAATTAACAATCCATGAACATAGTACAGAGCTCCAGTACTCAAAGTATAATCCAAAGACCAGCAATGCGGGCATCATCTGGGACTCTGCTAGAAATGCAGAAATGCAGCCCTCCCTAAGCCTACCAAGTCAGGACCAACCTGCATTTTAACAAGATCCCCGAGTCCTATGCACATTAAATTTTGAGAGGCGCTGGTACAGAGGAAAAAGCATGGCTTTGAAGTCAACCAGAAAAACATGCGTTCAGATTCCAATTCTACCACTTATCACGTGTATGAACGTAAGTAAGCAACCTCTCTGCTAAATCATCATAGCACCATGTTATGTGCAAAAATGGAAGTTGTGGGCTTCCCTGGTGGCACAGTGGTTGAGAATCTGCCTGCCAATGCAGGGGACACGGGTTCGAGCCCTGGTCTGGGAAGATCCCACATGCCGCGGAGCAACTAGGCCCGTGAGCCACAACTACTGAGCCTGCGCGTCTAGAGCCTGTGCTCCACAACAAGAGAGGCTGCAATAGTGAGAGGCCCGCGCACCGCGATGAAGAGTGGCCCCCGCTCGCCGCAACTAGAGAAAGCCCTCGCACAGAAACGAAGACCCAACACAGCCAAAAATAAAATAAATAAAATTTAGGACTTCCCTGTTGGCGCAGTGGTTGAGAGTCTGCCTGCCAATGCAGGGGACGCGGGTTCGAGCCCTGGTCCAGGAAGATCCCACATGCCACAGAGCAACTGGGCCAGTGAGCCACAATTACTGAGCCTGCGCGTCTGGAGCCTGTGCTCCGCAACAAGAGAGGCTGCGATAGTGAGAGGCCCGCGCACCGCGATGAAGAGTGGCCCCTGCTTGCCACAACTAGAGAAAGCCCTAGCACAGAAACGAAGACCCAACACAGCCATAAATTAATTAATTAATTAATTAATTAATTAAAAAAAAGAAACTTTAAAAAAAAAAAAAAAGGAAGTTGTTTATCAGCCAAACTTGACAACCCTACAAAAAACCTCTTAATCTAAAAACAAGATACAAGCGCTTCCCTGGTGACGTAGTGGTTAAGAATCCGCCTGCCAATGTAGGGGACACGGGTTCGAGCCCTGGTCAGGGAAGATCCCACATGCCGTGGAGCACCTAAGCCCTTGCACCACAACTACTGAGCCTGCGCTCTAGAGCCCATGAGCCACAACTACTGAGCCTGTGTGCCACAACTCCTGAAACCCACGTGCCTAGGGCCCATGCTCTGCAACAAGAGAAGCCACCGCAATGAGAAGCCCACGCACCGCAACGAAGAGTAGCCCCTGCTCGCCGCAACTAGAGAAAGCCCGCGTGCAGCAACGAAGACCCAACACAGCCAAAAATAAATAAATAAATAAAACAAATTTATAAATAAATAAATAAAAACAAGAAACAACAATTAAAAACAAAAATGATCATGATTTGATACCTAGAACGTAGCCAAACTTTTTGTCTAATTACAGAGTAAATCCAATGAAGAGGACCTGCTTGTCCTTTGGAAGACTTAGAGCTGAAGGCCTCATATCAAATGTGTGTTGGCCTAGATTTCACAGGCAGCTTTTCTGAGAAAGTCTCTTAAAGTCCATTAAGGGGCAGGTCCATTAAGAACAAGTCTTCTGGATTCCAGGAATACATCACAGGTACCATCATCTCTGCTCATCCCGGCACAACTCCTCTGGGATGACAGTAAGATCCCCAGGATTAGGGAACTGACGCGACAGCCATCAGAATAAAAGAAAAACTTTTAAGGATTCAGAGAAACACAACGTCAAGTACGGCAGCAGCTTACTTGTGGTTAGCTCACAAACAACTGTGGTCAGTAGGTCTGCTTTAAGGATTCGGAGTGGTGGTTCTCAGCTAGGAGTGATTTTGCCCCCCAAGAGACATTTGACAATATCTGTGGACATCGTTGGTTGTCACAACTTGGGGTGGCGGTGGGGGGGTTTCTTGCATCCAGTGGGCAGAGGCCAGGGATGCTGCTAGATCCTACACTGCACAGCACGGCCCCCGGAAACAGAGAACTATCCAGCCCGAATGTCACTGTGCCGCTGCTGAGACACCCCGATTCACAGTCAACCACCAGGAGACAGTAAAGCAAACTCTGAATAAATGTAACTCGTAATTTAAGCACAATCACCTTTTCCCCATAAACCGAAAGAGATTTCCGCCTTACAAAGTTTGCAAATACAAACTAAAATTAAAGGGTAAGGGGAGTAAAATCTTTCTTCTACCAGTTTTGCTTCAGAGCTATAGTGCTTAATGTCTAGACAAAAGCCGAGCAAACCAACCGTTATCTATTCTGGCACCACAATCAGAACAACGAAAAGATTCCAATATTTGTAATGCAGACATGCAGATCAGCGCTGGCCTCTAAGGATCTGAGAAAGGATCTGAGAAGAGGCAGATCTGAGAAAGGGCAGATCAAACGTGAAAGAAGTGAGTCAACCAGAAGTAATATGTCACATTTAGGAAATATTCTCATTTTTGTTGATGTTATTTTGTTTTTTTCCAAATTAAAACAACACTCCCCCCTCCCTCAACAGTGGCTATTTTTTTCATGCCTTATGATTATAGCTTAGTAACTTGTGAACATGAAGACTGACCTTCAAGTTATTGACTTAAATACTGGTATGACACTGACTAGAATGTATAGAGCACAGTGCCTGGCATGCAGTAGGTGTTCAACAAGTGTTTTATAAATGAATGAATAAACAGGAAATAGGACCTAATTTGGCCCTGTCCATCCTATTTTCAGAATACAGAATAAAGACTTGAGAAGCTTATATATCAAAACTATAAACACTGGATATACTGAAACCTCTCAGTATCTAATCTAGTTTTCTACAGCAAAAAAATCCATCAACCTACCACAGGCCAGAAGCGGTGCTCATTAACACTCATTTTTCCTGTTCCACACACAACACTCCCTGATGATGTCTCCCTAGTTCTCTGTTCACCATCATTCATGAAGGCGCCCTTCTCATCATCAACGGAACAGTGCAACAAGCACGGCCTAGAACCCTACCATATGCAAATGTATAAAGCGTATGCACGATCAAAAATCAATCAGTATCTTCAATTAACACTCAACCTGGTTCTTGAGGAATTCTGGAGTTTATGAATAATAAAAGAACTGCTACTCGAATAGGGTCCTTTCTCCTAGTGTGTTAACCAGGCATTTGGTTTCTAAATCCAGGCAGAATCAGCAAAACCACATTAATTAGCCAAGTATCAATTCACATCATAAGTATTTAATTAGCTACCATGATAAATCTGAGTCCCAATTAATAGCAAATATCTCAGTGTCTAAGGGATGAAAATGTAAGTAGTTATTGCTATTTACAAGGAACAATGGAACATTTCAACAATTTAGTAAGTTATAGTTGCTCAAGTGAAGCAGAATAATGAATCTGGATTCAAATGGAAGAACTACCTAAATATGGAATCTTTTTGAAAGCAGCTCATGATGAGCCATAGGCAGGTCTCTGAAGTTGGTAGGAAAGAAAATAGGACACGAAGAGATTAAGTGAAGCAACCTAAGTCATACAGTAGATCAAGAGCAGAGAACACTAAAAAGTAGAACGTTACCTGAGAAGTAGTAAAATTTGAAAATGTACGTGGATACTATAAAGCACCATACAAACACATAATGCCACCTACTAAATTCATCAACTTAAATACACGTATAATGTTGTCCTTTTTCTCCTTAAGATCAAATTTTGCCCAGCCAAACCCAACAGTCTCCAACAATACATGCACATGCATAATACACTTCTGTAATGAATCCATTTCTGAGAATGAACTTTATGTCAAGCCATCCTACAGGCAATAAAGGTAAACAACAACTAACTTTTGTCCTCCATCCTCCCCTTTCCTCTAACTTGAAAAAGTAACCCATCATAGAGCTCAGGAAGCAAGAAAATGAGGTCCAAGAGGAAACACATGGCCATGTGTACCTACTTGTGAGGACCCATGTGAAACAGAGCTTGAGGTGACTGGGTGGAGAGTTATCAACAGAGAAGACAACTGAAAAAGAAGCAGCACCAAAACTTCTTGATTTTTCAAGGAGCTCATTCATTCAATAAACAGAGTGGTAGGGGCAAAAAACTGGGAAATGCAAAGAAGGAAGGAAAAGGAGTAAGAAGGCAACACAGCAAACTGGTTTTCCATTTATAACTTTAAATTTGAGTCTAATGCACTATAAAAAAAAACAGTATATGTTTTAGGTTATGAGATAAGACTGTCTCAACTTATAAGAGAAAGTTGCCAATGATCCCTGTGAAACTGTAGGTAAAATAGCATAGGTTACAGGTTCACCACCAAATGAGAGAATGCATGTAAACAGCATGACACAGTGCCTACCTAGCACATTGAAAATGCTCAAACAATGTTAGCAATTACATGAGATTAGTAAAACCTCTTCCTACTTTAATTTGTAAAATATATATACTATGTATCTATGTATGTATGAGTGCGTATGTGGGTATATGTGTGTGTGTGTATATATACATACACACACACACACACACACACACACACACACACATGCTGTGCCTTTCCAAGAAACTTAGATTTGGTGAAAAAAGAAAAATATGCACTGAACTAGGAATTAATACCTAAGTTCTAATTTAGGTATTAATTAGTCAAGTGACCTAAAGCAATAAAATTCTCTGTCTCAGATTCCTTACTTTGAATTTGTAAAAAAGAGAACATATAAACTAAGAGGGGGGACATTATCTAAAGAACTGATTTACTGCAGTTAGTAAATCATTTATGCAACATGACTTTTCAGCAATTCCTTTATATCACACATCTATAATATTTGCTATTAATTTCTGATTTCTGGTAACTTTGTTTTATACAATTCTTCACAGCCATAGCCCATTCTCAAACAGAAAAAGAGAGCTATAACTGTAGCCACCTGATTATTAAGTAAAATATTGCAAACAAACAAAAAAAACCAGGGCTTCCCTGGTGGCGCAGCGGTTAAGAATCTGCCTGCCAATGCAGGGGACACGGGTTTGAGCCCTGGTCCGGGAAGATCCCACATGCTGCAAAGCAACTAAGCCCGTGCACCACAACTACTGAGCCTGCGCTCTAGAGCCCATGAGTCACAACCACTGAAGCCCATGAGCCTAGAGCCCGTGCTCCGCAACAAGAGAAGCCACCGCAATGAGAAGCCTGAGCACCAACGAAGAGTAGCCCCTGCTCTCCGCCACTAGAGAAAGCCCGTGCACAGCAACGAAGACCCAACGCAGCCAAAAATAAATAAATTAATAAATTAAAAAAAAAAAACCCAGACATACCAATACCTGGTGAATTCACCAGACTTTGTACAACCTTGGACCTAGAGAAACTGGACAAGGTTTTTCCTGTTAGCTTTGCCTAGAAATCACAAATTTAGAAAATTAGTATCTGACACATTCAAGTAATATTTTTAAAAGTAGAGTGGGCACAGACAAAAAAAATAAAATGTATCAACTTTCTAAAGAATAAGGCTTCAGAATTATCTCTACTCTTGCCTGAGGTCCAGCCAGAAATAAAGCCTTTAACTGCCCGGCTGGCAGAGGCCCAAGCCTGAATCTTAATGACTGAGCTGACGACACAGCCAGCTTCTCTTCCAGTCTTCCTTAGTAGACTACTGGGGCAATAGTACTAAAATAACTACGCTGGCATGACATTAAGTTCCCAAAACAGAACTCTCCTTGTTCAATTCTAGTACCAAGGGCTGGGAAAGAGGGAAAAGGGCTAAAAAATCACCTCGTATCTCTACAGTTTTCATTTTGGAAACATGGCACATTCTGGCCTCACCTCCAGAGACCTCGGAGTCTCCCAGGGCGGCGTGACAGCTTATCTCTGAAACACCACCTCCACCACGACTGCCCCGTCCAAGCCGCCGGCACCCCTCACCTGGGCTACTGCAATAGCCTTTGAACTGTTCCTGCTCTCTTCCCCACGGTCCCACACATACCATATTTCTCCCTGCTCAAAACCCTCTGCTGGCACCCTAACGCGCTGAGAATAAAACCTGGAATCCTTACCATGGTCTACATGTGCTGGCCTCTGCCTCCTCTGACCTGCTCAAACCCCCCACCCCCAATACACTGGGTCCTCCTGCCATGTCCTGCACCCAACAAGCCTCTTGCACTTGCCGTTCTCTGTATATTCCTCCAGAATTTACGTGGTCCGTTCTCTCACATCCTTCAGGCTTCTGCTCAAACATCACCTCTTCAAAAAGTCCCTCCCAGGCCCCCTGTGTAAATGAGCTGTACCCTTTACAGAGAAGAGAACTAGAAATTAAGAATCAAGGGCCTGGCTGTCACAAGACTGAGAAACAAGTGAGTACGCAGCGTAGAGATGGGCAATGTTTTGAGTGGGCAAGACTACACTGTGAACGACAACGTCCCCTTCGTAACAGCCCACGTTTTAAAACTCCAAAAGGACCGATTTTCACGTTCTCATTTCCAGTCAACGCTCTAACAAGGCCACCCTATTTAGTACAATTTTCTAGACTATAAAAGCAGAGTGAAGAAGATGTGTTAACTGGTCAGAATAAAATAACAACTTGAACCAAAATTCTGGGCGGGGCCGTGTATCAAAAAAGAGACCAGCTGGAGGCTCCTGCTTCCAGGATGGCTGAAAAAGCCCCACCCAGACCCAGCCTCCTGCAGACGGTAACGTAAGCTCTGGACAAAAATACCAAAAAAGCATTACCTGAGAGCACTAGATAGTGAGCAGAAGACAACAAACTGTGAAGGGGAGCTGAAATTTAGGGAGGAGTTACTGACACGGGGAGAATCACCGTCACTTTTGCCCTGAGAGTACGCCAAAGTCGGTACCATGCAAGACAGCTTAAACTCGCATACAACACCCAAGTCTTTCTGGCCTGAAGAATGAGGAAAAGAGTTTGGGGCAACCACAGCCCCTGGAAGAAAGGAGATTCCAGCATGGAGAGAGCCAGACAGGGGGAGCTCCATGGGCTGGGTATAAACTGCCCAGTCTCCGGGCCACGCCTGAACCACGCATGCTTGGCCCTGTTTGCAAGCAGACCGGCTAAAGACAAAAGGGCTGAACTAGCATTTGCGTTGCCACTCGAGAGAGGGAACGTGCAGTCTGAGTCCAACCAAATTAACTGCCTGCTAAAACTAAAATCTCAACACTTTTCAGACAAATAAAACAAAATCCACAGCCTTCAGAACATTCACAATGTTTAATACAAAACTGTTTGATGCGATGTACAAAGAACCAGAAAAACATGACCCAGTCCTCAGGAAAAAAGAAACTCAATTACAACAAATACTCAGGGCTTCCCTGGTGGCGCAGTGGTTGAGAATCTGCCTGCCAATGCAGGGGACACGGGTTCGAGCCCTGGTCTGGGAAGATCCCACATGCCGCGAAGCAACTCGGCCCGTGAGCCACAACTACTGAGCCTGCGCGTCTGGAGCCTGTGCCCCGCAACAAGAGAGGCCGCGATAGTGAGAGGCCCGCACACCACGATGAAGAGTGGCCCCTGCTTGCCGCAACTAGAGAAAGCCCTCACACAGAAACAAAGACCCAACACAGCCAAAAATAAATTAATTAATTAATTAATTTAAAAAAAAACAATTTGGTAAATTAAACATTTAAAAAACAAACAAACAAATACTCAAATGACCCATATGTTGGAATTAGCAGACTAAGATGTTAAAGTAGCTATCGTAACTGTGCTCAATGAAGGAAAGCATACTCTGGGAAAAAAACAAAAACAAAACAGGAAATCTCAGCAGAGAAACAAACTGTTATTCTTAAAAACATGGAAATTCTGGAACTGGAAAATACAGTATCTGAAATTTAAAACTGACTCAATGAGCTTAACAGCAGTGTAGACACAAGTCAGTAAACTTGATGACAGATCAACAGAAATTATCAAAGATAAAAAATTTTTTCAAAAATGAACACAGCCACTGAAAACTGTGGGACATCAAAATGTCTAATATACATAGAACGGAGTCCCCAGGGAAAAGAGGGCAAGAATGGGACAGAAAAATATCTGAACAAATACTGAATAAAAATTCCCCAAAATATGATTTAAAAAAACATAAATTACTAGACTCAAGAGGCTTAGTGAACCCCAATCAAAACACAAGTCAAAGAAAACCATGCAGAGGCATATCACAGTCAAACTGCTGAAAACCAAATTTAAAGAAAAAGTCTTGAAAGCAGCCAGAGAATAATAACACATTACATACAGGGAAACAAAAATCTGAGAAATCACTGACATATCATTTCAAAGAACGGACGCCTGGAAACAGTGGAAAATCTTTAAGATGCATGAAAGTGGTGGCCTCCCCACCTAGTAGGGAGTTTTTCAAAAGACAGGCCTTCAAAACCCCCGGCACAACGCTACCCTCCATCTGACTTCCATTAAACATTCATGTCTTCCGCTCCAGGAGCTAAGGAACCTGATTCGACTGTTCAGAAAACAGGCAAGAGACGGCGAGAGAGCAGTCACCCACTGTCCCAGCCTCTGTGCAGCCGTCCCACACCATTCAGGTGAGAGACCCCTGCAGCTGGTGGCACGTACCCCATCTCCCTGGGGGCAGTGCTGTCACCACGCCCAGGCCCTACCCCATTTGAACTGCAATTCTCTTTACATAAAGCATTTGGGGCAGGAGGGTGGCCGTGAAGATCACATTTACTCTAAGCCAGACCCGATGTAGTTTCCCCTTTGTTATGTAAGTAATAGAAAAGAATGAGGGATTTTAACATATTAACCCCAGCAGGTACCCCCTAAAACAACGCCTCTTTCCTTACACAAACAGCTAGCATTCATGCCCATTGTGCTGCTGGCACCCTGAGCAGAAGAGAAGCACAAACTGCCCAGGATTTTCTGAAATGGCATGTAGGTTCCTGGGTTGATTCTTTTAGTCACAATGCTCATTTCAAATCATTTTCCCTGAAGGACTGGAATCGGACAGATTGCCTGGGAACCACTCTGCTGCTAACTTTACAAAGACCTGTTAACTGCAACATAATGGATAGGTCACGTCTGCACCCTCGGTGGACAATCCACTCTGAGATGCTTCGTAACAGTGCCATTCTCCCACAGGGGAGAGCTGCCGGTCCCTTGCAGCCCTGATACCTGGGTAGTGTAGACTCTATGCCCAAGAGGTTGGCAATTCAACTGCTGCCCAAAAAAACTGCCTCTCTTAAATAGAAAACAGTCCAAATATTTAGAGAATGGAGTGAAACTGTCCAGCCTGAAAGTGTTTTTTCTTTTTCCGAAGAACTTGAAAAAAATGTGTTTCACTAATACAAACAAGCTGTTCAAAACTGCCCCTCATTTGGAAAGTCTCTGGCATTTTCTGACTAGGCATTGTATTGTTGCAATGAGCTACGCAGTAATCAAAGAGGACTACTTATTTCCCACCAGAGTTAAAAGGAAGGATTAGTTCTGGTAAGTTCTCGGACGAATTTCAGTCGCTGTTAACTGTGGTGGCATCGGGTTCTCTACATCCCTATCAAATTCAAAGAAAACTCAGGAAAACGGAAAACAAAGGCTGCTTTATTATTCTATTTGAGCAGCATCTACCTTTCACAGAACAATTTTTTTTAAAAATTTCGATGACATTCAAAAAGTTGTAACTAAGAAAATAAGTGAAATGTATTTGGGAAGACGTCAATAAAAATAATCTCCCCGTTCAACACTTTCTTAATATACTCGATAAATTCTGGGATCAAAAGTTTGTAGAACCCTACAGTGTTTGAATAGCCTCAGATTATAAATTCAATTAAATAAAATACAAGAAAAGATTAGCAGCAGTAGTAAGAGAGTAGCAGGATTCCTAAGAAAGAAAATTTAAAACAAAGATTTGTGCAAGAGAAGAAGGAGTGGTAACAGTTATGACACAAGGGAAATTATACAGCAGATACAAGGAGGCTTCATCAGTGAAGTGAGTCCTTAACAGAAGCAGACGTCCATGCTGCGCTCCACCTCCTCTGACAGGAAGGAATAAGTAGGAATCAAATAATTTTTGGGCACCTTTCTAGATTCCTTACTTGTATTATCTTAGATTCCTCTTTAATCCTGAAGTCAAAGGAGTTAATTAACTTACCAAAGATGACAAAATGACTACTTAATCCCAGGTCTATATCACTCCAAAACGCATACTTTTCCATTATACCATGATGCTGCTTAGAAAATATTTCACATGAATTAGCTCCTTAATGAAATAAATTTTAAAAAAACTGGTGTAGCCTAAACATTCCTCTTCTAGGCAAATTCTTCCTAAATACTACACTAATTTTCTTAAGCAAGCTTCTAGCAATGATGGCCTATCAGACCTTTACCCTTCTTTGCTACCTTTTTCTGGAAAGTACCTAAGCTGCAGGGTAAGTAGTTGCCAGGTGGCTTAAGATTTGCTCTAAGGCCTCACATTTAAGAGAAATGGGTAATCTCCCTCTAGATTGACAAGTTTACATCAGAAGGTGGATAAACAAAGTACTCAGAACTAAAGCTCTATCCTGCATATTTGGCTATTATTTTTGCTGTAAAATACAGCATCCTAACCATAACAGATGGAGTAAAGAATGAGAAAGAACCTGCAAGAGACTACAGAAAAGGTTCAGGATCTCCAACTCCAAAAATATCAAACCCCCGACTCCAGTCTCCCAGAGGACTTGTATCCGATCCTGTGAAATGAAACAGATCGCCTTCCTAAATCCTTTGGGAGGTGATTAAAACCGCAGCTTCTGGAATCAGACACACTAAAACTCAGCTCCTCCATGATTGCTAATCATGACCTTGTGCAAAGTAATTAACCTCTCTAAGCCTCAGTTTCCACAGATTTAAAATGAAGAAACCATACTAGTTCATTATATAAGTTCCATAAATGCTGAATTACAGTGCCTAGACTATGAGTGCTTCTTAAGTGTTAGCTTTTCATTATCATTCTCATTATCAACATCTTTGTGATGACATAGAATAAGTCCATGAGGTCAACGAGAGGGTTCTGTAAACCTTCACGGGGCCAGTTTCAGTACTGGAGCGTCTTAGGAGATTTCTGACGTAAGTAGCAGAGATGGAACTGGCAAGGCCTGAAAGGAATGAAATAGGAGCAAGGAGAAAATTTCATGGGGAAAGAATCTGTATAGGTTTTTTTTTAAAAAAAGCATGTTTATGGAAAAGAGATTAAGAATGAATTCCTCTCTCATGCAGTAAAACAAAAGGCTCATGTTTCTATTACCATGATGGGGACGCCAATGTCAGGCCACAGAAGGTCCTCTGAGGGCAGCTTGGGGGAATTCCACACCACCACGACCTTGTTCAGGTAAGGGAGGCCATTCAGCCTCTCGAGCGAGTTCATGAGCACCTCCTCCCGCTCGTAGGTCAGCATCACCACTGTGAACTGCTCCCGTGGGACGTTGCCGCCCAGTGAGGCCTGGAACTCCTTGCCGGAGCCCCCGGCCCCGCCACCAATAGGCCGAAAGCCAGTCCCGGAGCCCAAGAATTTGGCCTCTGAGGGCAGCACAGGGTCAAACGGTGTGTGGGGGAAAAGATGGAAAGGTCCTGGCGCAGAGTTCCAGCTGCGATAGAAGTCCGTGACGGTCAAGGTGAAGTTGCGGAGGTACTTGGGGGAGGCGTAGGGCGGCTCCGTCTCCACGGGCCCCAGGTCCAAGTCCCCGTTGTCGGCCATGTTGGGGTCGGTCCCGGCTGCCTTGCCTGAGCGATGGGGGATCTCGGCCGCCGCCTCTTCCCGGATGGGAGCGGCTGGGATCTGGATGCGAGTCCTAATCACAGCCAGCACGGTACTGAAAATACTGTCCGCGGTGGAGAAGTAAGTCTCCCAGAGGAAGCGGCCTTGCCGCCTCATGGCCAGGAGGTCGCTGTCGGAGAGGCTCCGCAGCAGGAAGTGGACCTCGGTCACTCGCGGCTTGGGCACCACCAGCGCGGCCTCGCTCCACTGCAGCACGTCCTGGTAAGGAAGCTGCACGTGCTCCCCCAGCACAACCGGGACAGCACCAACCTCCAGGGCTTCAAAGAGCCGTGTGGCACACCCAGAGGAAATAACCAAGCGAGGGTCCCCGGGAGTGATAATGAGGGCGAAGGTGGAGAGCTTCAGTAATTCTAAGCGGTCTTCCCGCTCCCCACACAGCGCCCACTCAGTAGGCAGACTGGGTTTGGGCTGGTTTTTGCAGGTAAATTCTACCAGGACCTGATCTAGTTTGCTGTCCTGTACTGCCTTGAGGGTGGCAATGATACGATCATCGTAGTCGGCTGGAGGGTCGCCCTCCATCTCCTCCTCAAAGGAGCGGGCCTCCTGAAGGCTGGATCTCAGCGACTCAATCTTCTCACCCTGGAAGGTGAAGAGATATTTCCGCTTCACTGGCACCTGTGGTGGGATTTCCATGAAGTTGGGCTCTGACATGGCGTGGACTAGTGGCGACACCACCAAGTCAAAGCCAGGCCGGTACTGGGCAGCATAGAAAGTGGACTGGGCCACCATGGCCCGGCCTGTACTGACATTGTACAGCAAATTCTGGGTGTCTGACTTCCGAGACAGACTGATGATGACGTGGTTGTGTCCGTCTGTCCGCCAGTGTGGTAGGGAGTACAGCTGCTTCTCCAGGTCAGCAGGCCGCAGCACTCCCAGCTCCTGCATTTCCCCCACTAGGATCACATAAAGGCAGGCAATATCTGCATTTTCTGTAACATAAACATTGGCTCGTGCTGTGGCCTGAAAAGCCTGCTTGACCAAGGGATCCAGGTAGCTGCCAAAGGCAAACTGGTCACTGTCATAGACGTAGACTGGGAAACCAGAGGTGAGAGGGCAACGAGAATAATCAAAACAGTTGTGCAGCCGGCAGCTCCGTAGGACCTTTGGGGGAGGGAGGCCGATATCGTCCTTCTCTGGGAGGAGTCGGATGGGCAGAGAGAGTTTGGGCTGATTTTGGGCCATCAGTTCTTTGTAAGAGTGCTCGGTCTGGCTGATGACGTTCTTGAGCTGAAGCAGGTCCTGCTTGGCATTCTCAATGCTCTTCTTACAGGCCTCGATCTTCAGGTTCAGCTTGGCGATTTCACTGTTCAGCTCTTGCCGCTTGGCTTCCAGCTGCAAGAGCTCTTCACTGACAGACTCCCGAATGCGGCAGAGATCCAGCACGTGCTTCACCTCGCAGAGCTCGTTACCAGCCCGTGGGCCAAAGATCCGCTTGCCTGCCTCATCCGCTTCGTCCAGGGTGGTGAGATAATAGTGGGCGATGAGGGGGAAGAACACTAGAATGACGAAGAGCGTGAAGCTGAGCCACGTGAGCCGAATGCGGTTGGACCACCGCAGCATGCAGGTCTGACCTCCGTTCCCCACGCCCCCATTCCGCAACATGGTATAGCCCGTCATGAGTTCCTCTGTGGCTCCTGCCCTGCTGCTCACGTTGGGTCACTCGCCATAACCATGAGCTGCTACCAGACAAGACTCGACCTCTTCTCACTCACGTGTTTCCGGAAGAGTTAGTGTGCTCCCTGGACAAGGCACCAAATAAAACGGAAATTTCATTTTCCTCAGCTGTGACTGAAGTAGTCTCTGACCCTACTCCAGCAGACTTTAAGTTCTGGTTGTTGACCAAAGAACATGTCCTTAATCTTTATCAAACAGTAAAAGGTACCACATTGCTGATGAGATGGAAGGGAAGAGGTCCCTGATGGTGGAACCCAGGAAAGAGACCCAGGAATCAGACTGACTTTGTCAACTGCCATAGCTCTCGTTCCTTGGTTTTGCTGACCAACACATATGCATAGTTACTATTCACAGTTATAAAGTAGCTGGTTAGAACAGAAATAAATGCCAGCCTCTTAACAGTGTCATTGCCAACAATCAGGCCTGCAAAAGAAAGAGAAGCATGTCAGTCTTGAAGACATTATGTTCAACAAGCCTGCTCTCCCCCTGTAACTTTCTGGAAAATGCTTAAATCTTATAAGATGGAACAATGGTTGGATCATTGGTGTGTGTCTCACAGAACATTTTAAGTCCAAGATAGGTTTTGTTTGGTATGGATATTTTACTTGTGGTTAGTAAGAGATGGATAAGGTAAGTGTCCAAAAACAGTTTCAGTGTTTAGACACACACACCTTCTTCCTATTTAATTGGCTATAGAGCAGCATTAGAGCCCTATAAAATGATTACCAGCTACATTCAACAGAGGGCAAAAATGTTCACAACAATTTGTTATTCTAGACTTAGGCATCATCATTAGACAAAGAGAAACACCCTCCTATCTATGTTCATTCCTGACATGAAAGTTGCCTTTTGAACTAGTGGAAAACAAACGAACAAAAAAACACCTCTGCGAGAAGCTCCATTTGTTATATTCAGAGTTGAAAAAAGCTGACGAGAACTCTCTTGATCTTTACCCAGCAGTGGGTGCAGTAATCCAGAGATAAAATGTATTTTTCAGTTTGCTTCTCATTTATCTACTGTTAGCACACATCATGTGCTCCTTCTTAAAATATAAATAGTAACTTGGTCTTTCAGAAAGAACACTATACTTCGAAATGAGGGGCATTATTTCTTATCCTCGGAAGAGATTTGCTGTCAGACCTTACGCCCCAGGTTTCTAATCTCCCAAAATGGAGATAAGTGTACGGAGATAACAACATATATTGTGTTGCTATGAAAATAAAGGACAGAGGATGTGAAGGTACTTCAGGCTAAAAAATCTTGAAACAGCATTCCCAGTCCTATTCTCTTACCAAACTTTACTATCACAGGTTACAAAAGCTTTTCACTTGCTTTCACCTCAAATTCAATACATCTAGAAGTGAATTCGTAATGTTCTGTGCCAAAGAATACCCCCAATTTCCTTCATTCATTCCCTCCAAAAAGTATTTACCATACTCTTTTCATGTCTAAGACATGCTAAGTATAACTGTGGGCGAATCTAGGATGTAAAATAATCCTCGACCTCATGGAACTTCCTTTAGCCTAAAAAGATATAAACAAATAGCAAGGATACTACCACAAGGCAGTGTGAAGTAAGTAGTACTTTTTGGATGCTCAGTCACTCTCTCTAGCTTCTACCTTTGTTAAGGATATATAACTATTAAATGTTTGATAGAGTCTTCTCTCCCTTTAAGTAAAAATAAAAAGTGATGACAATGTTACTAAAAGGTTTGAATAAGGAGACCACGAGATAAGGACAACAAAAACCAAAAAATAATCAATCATGGAAAAGCGTAAATTTGGATGATCTAAACTTGATAATTAACAGCTGACCAAATATCCCAAAGAATGTAGGTCAAAGTTCCTAAAGCATTATCCTTTTAATTCAAATGTTAAAATCTCTCTTTTTGGTTTCAGAAAAATGTTCTCTGCACTTATGATCAAATCGTAACAAAGATAGAATGAAGTGGAGGAAAAAAAGAAGGCATAATCCAGGCGACTCAGCTGATTCATTCCCTTCTTACCACATGGCTCAGGGTCCTTCCTTTCTCTGACTCATGTAGCATTACACTTCAGTATACAATTTCTGGAAATAGTGAACTCCGGGGCTTGCTCTCCTGATAGAAAATAGAGAAGTGACATGCTATTAGAAAAATACTCAATACTGAAGGTGCTATTAAAGAATTTATTTATTGCCTACTATGAAAAGGTTTCTCTTATGTATATAAGGTAAGCATAGAATTTATTGCTCAAATGGAGGCACTCTTTTAAGTGAAAAGGGGTCCTATTAATAAATACGCTGGGACAAAAAGCGTAAGTCGGCATTCTCAAAGGCAAACCATCCAGCTATATGGTTACTTATTTATGAGCTCTAAGAGGGAATAAACCAAAATGCTAAAATGTAGAAAAATCCTTACCTTTCAGAAGTATATACTGAGATATTTATAGAGGATTTATCTGGAATTTGCTTAAAAATAAACAGGATGAGGGTGGTGAGGAGTATTCTGGGATATCAGTGAAACAAGATTAGCCATGAGCAAATTACTGTTGACACTGAATTATGGGGATACATGCATATCTGCTTTTATATATGTTTAACATTTCTCATATTAAAAACTCAAAAATAAATTATACAGAGTCTAAACAAAATGTTTTTTTAAAAGTTATTTGGAGACTGACGATACTTAATCTAATATTGCTAGTGCTACCAACCTACAGTGAACAGAACTGGGAATAGAAACCAACGTTCTAATGGAAACCAGTAATTCAACAATGACTCAAAAAATTTTATCCCCATCATGTTCCATCTCTTTTACTGAAATTAGGCAAAAGTGTCATCAGTGCCCAAAAGCATGAACTTTCTTTCCTAAACAGCTAATTAAATTATTGCAAGCACAAAAGAAAAAGAAAACCCTTAGAATCTCTTCTGTCATTCTCTGGAAAATGACAACGAAGGTGTTAGGATCTAGAAATAAATGTCACCTGGAACACTGATAAGGAGCAATCTCATCAATTCTGCCATCTGCCACAGCACTGAATGCCCAACTTGTCAGCCTGCCCCCTACAATGCAGTCTACGCACAGCAATCAGAATCATCTTCTTAAAACACGAGTTAGACCAGGGATCTCCTTTCCTTAAAAATTTTCAGTGCTTTCCCGCTACACCGCCAGGCCCTTCATAACTAGCTCCCCGACCACCAAGCTAATCTCATATGACATCACTGCCATACTTGCTCATTCAGCTTTAGCTACGCTGGCCTCCTTTCAATTCTTCAACCAGCCAAGCTCTTAACTGCTTCAGAAGCTTTATACTTGCTGATCTTTTAGTCTCGAATGCTCTTGCCTAGGCTCTTCTCTGGTTGACTCCTCCTCATCCTTCAGATCTTAATTTCTTGATATTCCTGTTTAAGGTAGCCTTTCTTACCCTCTGACACTTTCTGGCACTGATCTACTGATTTCCTTCATAATATCTTTTCATTTATGTATTGTCCCTTTCTGCTTTGCTGGCACCCAGTCGTCCTCCTACCTCATATAGAAAGCACTCCTCAAGGCTTTTGACATAATCTGGTACTGAATCCATTCGTTGAAATGGCGTCAACCCCCAAAGTACCCCCAAAATACTAGCAGACCAGTATTTCCAGCTCCCTAAAGGATACCTCCCCTAGGATACACTATGGCCATTACATGATTCCAAATATTCCCTCTTTCCAATAACTTTCAGTTCTGCCCATGATATTACACTCTTCTAGTCTTACAAACTAGAAACAATGTGATATACAGCAAGGAGTATAGACCTCAGAGCTAGCCAGACCTGGATCAAACCCCAGCTTTGTAAGCTATTAGACGATCACTTAACCACTCTGAGCTGCATTTTTTTCTTAAGTAAAAGAGAACACTCATGTTCAGGATTGTTATAAAAATTAGAGATATAGCAGTGAGTAAAAAATACCCTGTACAGTATCTCACATATAGCAGTCTATTTATTAGCTACAAGTCCTGGAGTTATTTTTAGATCTGCCAAACTGCATCCATTCTTTTTTATAATAATAATAATTATGGTAATAATATATTTATAATAATAACAATTTACAATAATGTTTGCATTTATCCCTTCCTTTTATCCAACTGCTTTCAACCTAGTACTGGACCATAACAAACCATTATGCCTAATCTCACATTCCCCATCAGTTTATCCTGTGCATTACTCTAAATCAATCTTTTTTATTTCCTCTAATAATGCTTTAGCTTGAATAATTTCAACTGACCTGTCTTTGAGTTCACCAAACCATTCTTCTGCTATTTCTAGTTTAAGGTTAATTCCATCCAATAAATTCTTAATTTCAGGTATTATATTTTTCAGTTCAAGAATGTCCATTGGGGCTTCCCTGGTGGCGCAGTAGTTGAGAATCTGCCTGCTAATGCAGGGGACACGGGTTCGAGACCTGGTCTGGGAAGATCCCACATGCCACGGAGCAACTGGGCCCGTGAGCCACAACTACTGAGCCTGCGCGTCTGGAGCCTATGCTCCGCAACAAGAGAGGCCGCGATAGTGAGAGGCCCGCGCACCGCGATGAAGAGTGGCCCGCGCACCGTGATGAAGAGTGGCCCCCGCACCACGATGAAGAGTGGCCCCCGCTTGCCGCAACTAGAGAAAGCCCTCACACGAAACAAAGACCCAACACAGCTAAAAAATAAATAAATAAATAAATAAAGTAGCTATTGATTAAAAAAAAAAAGTGGTAACTCTTGGGAAGAAACAGAGAAAGATCACTTTTTATTATTAAAAAAAAAAAAAGAATGTCCATTAAGTTCTTTTTTAGAGATTTCATTTCTCTATTGAAATTCTTCATCTATTAATTTTTTCCATCTTTTCCTCCATTTTCTTTAGCACATTTATGAGAATTAAATTTCTTATCTAATTCCAACATCTAGGGCGCCTGTGGATTTTATTCTATTTTTCTCTTGATTGTAGGTCATATTTACCTGTTTCTTTGTAATCTTGCGATTTTTTATTGTGTGTTGGACACTGTTTAGAAGAACTATAAACACTGGAGTAAACACAATTTTCCCAAGAGATGGCATACTTTTCTTTTTTTTTTTTTTTTTTTAACCCTCTACCAGTCTGGCAGTTATATATTCAATTTATGACTTAAGTTGAAAATTTAACATTATCTCTAATATTTTATCCCTCTTCTTAATAAAAGATCTTTACCTATGATGACCTCTCTCTTGACTTTTACATCAATATTGACTGATATTTTAGCTCCATCTTGTTTTTACACTCTCAATGTTAGCCCTTATTATCATTACTGCAATTCATGCTTGTTTAGATTCACCCACATATTTACCAATTTCCTTATTCAGAATTCCAGTCCTTTTTGCATTTTATTCCTTCCCTCTGGTTGCTTCTTTTTTCCTGAAGTAGTTCCTCCAGTGAGAGCCTGTTGGTGGTAAACTCTTGTTTTCTTGTGAAAACACTTTACTTCACCCTAAATCCTGAATAATGATCTAGCTGGATATACCATTCTAGGTTAATAATTCTTTTCCACCAACAGTGAAGAATCCTCTGGATTCTATTATTGCTGTTGAGATGTGAGATGTCGGCCTAACTGTTGTGCTTTGTGGATAACCTGACTTTTCATTCTGGCTATATTTAAGATCTTTTTGCCTTTGGAATTCTGCATGTGTCTACATGTGGAATCTGGGGGGTGGGGAACGCTCAGCACTCATCAAACTTTCTGGTTCTTAAGATGTGTGTCTTTCATCAATCCAGAAAAGTCTCAGTCATTATCTGTTTGCTTTTTTTGTTTATTTAGTCATTATCTATTTGTATAGTGCCTGTCACTCATTCTCTCCTTTTTGAACTTCTATTAGATGACTAGACACATGTCAGACCTCCTCATTTCATACTCCATGTCTTTAAACCTTTCTTCTATATTTTCTCTTTTGTCCTTTGTGCTACCATCTGGAAATTTCCTCAGGTCTATCCAGTTGAGGGGTCAGGAAACGTTTTCAGTAAACAGCCAGAGAGTAAATATATTAGGTTTTGGGAGCCACAAACAGTCTATGTAAAATATTTTCATTTGTCTCTTTTTTTAAACAACCCTTCAAAAATGTAAAAACCATTCTTTCCATGCAGGCTGTAAAAAAATAAGCCACAACCAAGATTTACCCCACAAGCCATAGTGTGCCAACTCCTGATCTAATTCATTAATTCTCTCTTCTGTGTCAAAGTGGTTGTTTATCCTACCCACTGAGTTTTAATTTCAATGACTATTTTACATTTCCAGAAATTCTATTGACCCTTTTTAAAAATTTGTCTTATTTTTATGATAGCACCTATTCTTTCTCACGTTTTCTATTCCTTCTCTTCATGTGTTTAGTTTGTTCTGTCTGCTGATTCTTGCTCACAGAGGAATAGTAGATTGTTTCCTCCCATGCTTTATAATTCTGTATTGAGTTCATTTTTAGTTGTGCTTTATTTCTGGGAAATCTATGTGGTCTGGGTTGAAGATATGTCCTTCCAGAACAGTTTGTGTCTTCCAGATACCTCTGTCATGTTATCAGCCTTAGACCACTTTTTATGTCAATTCTCAGTCTGGAGATTCTCCCAGATCCCACAAGTACTGTAAATTTGAACACAAAACTCGTATGAAGGGAAATCCATGGTCATGAGTTCTCAGTGAATATTCCCTTCCCCAACCAGCTCTGGATCTTGCTAAGAGAGACATCTCTCTGTGTGTGCTCACAGGTAGATTTTTTTCTAGTCTATCCACTCCTTTAGTAAATGTTCAACGCTTTTAAGATCCATACTCTTATCTGATGTCTCAGTTTAACACTCACAGGCGCAAGGCTCTTTCTCTTATCTCTGTGGAAACTAAAATGCAAGTTACTAAAACTGGCAAACACCCTAAACGGCTATAGCCTCAGACTGCTCATCAGATGCTTTTTCAATCCCCAACCTCCCCTGCCCCCACCCCACCTTTTTATTTTAATAAGGATTTATCTTTCTTGAGAGTGAAATATGCATTTTGTAGCAGGGGGGGTTTATATTGATCTAGTCTGCTATTCTGCCAAAACCAGAGATCGCCTCCAGTCTTTTGTCTGTGCATGAATAAACATGCTTACAAAAACGGGGTGTATGTTTTTTGTAATCTGATTTTTTCCACTTATAACAAGAACAATGTAATGCCCCACATCATTAGATGCTATACTACATGATCATCAATAACTAAATACAGCAAGACCATAATTTATTTAACCAGTCCCCTTTTGTTAGACATTTGTTTCCAATTTTTCATTATAATCAAAGCTGTAACAACTATTTTTGTAGCTATCTTTGCATACATCCACAGCTATTTCCTTAGAAAGAAAATTTTAACATAGGTCAGAGCAAGAATATCTTACCATTTTAAAAATGACTGTCTACGAGAAAGATGACCATTTATCCTCCCACCAACAATACAGAGGGCATCCGTTCGCCAATAATGGTGTGACAGAAATGGTTATTACTCCACGAGAATGTATTTGCTCTCCTACATTTCCCACTCTGCCTTACAGTTTGGCTGCAGCCGTTAAGACTAGTTCTTGCCAAAGGGAATGTGAGTAGAAGTAAGGTATCCTTTCCAATACAAGGCAGTTAAGAATAGCTATGGATTCTTCTTCCCCCCACCACTTGAGAGATTGAAAGCAAAAAACTCTAAAACTATGAAGTGGCAAGATAAAAGCAACCCAGACCCCTGAGTCACCACTGGAGAGGAGCCACAGAAGAGCGCCACCTGAACTGTGAAGAGTGAGAAATAAACTTTTGTTATGTTAGGCCACTAAGATTTAAGAGTCTGTTGCTGCAGTTAAGCATTAATTAACCTAATTAATCCAACCGAATGCCTTTTTTAAAAAAAAGACAGTTGGATAAAATGTCATTCTATTGTTTTAATTTACCCTTTATTATTGGAGGTCGAACAATTTTTGCTCATTGAGTATCTGTACTTCTCTTTTCATGCACTATCAGTTCATGTGTTTTGCCAATTTTTCTATCTCTAAATGTTTTTTGTTTTTTTTTTTACATCAGTCTGCTGCTCATAATCACTCTTTTGCTGAACTTCCACGATCCTCTGTAATCAAGGATGGCTCTACCTACACGCCCTACTTCAACTATTCCATGTACGTTTAGTGAATCTTTCAAGCTCAACCCTACACAAAGAACGAGCTGGCTCAAGTTGTGCTCTTTCTCCAACCTTCTCCATCTCACTTGCTCAACAGACTCACTGGACACTTGGAACAGCGTTCTTCCTCTTTTCCACCTATCCCACTTACTCTCTGGGGCCATTTTAGAGTCCCACCTCTTCCATATAGTGTTCTCTAACTACACTCGATTTCTAAACTCTCTAAATTCCCACTGTATTCAGTATTAGAGGATTCAGAATTTGATCAACTGTTCATAAGTTTCATTTAAGCAATTTGTTTCTCTCCAGCTGGACTTAAAAGCTCCTTGTAGAATGAAACTATTTTTCTGACCTCTTTTGAAATCCCTCTGCAAAATATCACATAGTTCTGGGTTCCAGGTCACACTGCTCAATAAATAACAATACTAGATGAAAATCTTAGTTTTACATTTTCATTTTCAATCAAGTTTGAGATTTAGAGCCTATACAGTCTTGGTTCAAAGAAAATGAAACACTGTAAAATAAAGAGAGAGAATTTCACAGCTAGGAGGAGGCTTGAAGGCCATCTGGACTTGCAATTAGACTCTCTGGCTCAGGACTCAACTTTGAGAATTTAAGAATGTTACACAATTTCCTCCTTAAAGTCATATTGAAAATCCCTACTTACCTCCAGGGTTATTGTGAGGATTAAATAAAATATGATAGATTAAATAAAAAATCTATGGGACACAGCTAAAGCTGTGCTGAGAGGAACATTTATGCATGAAATGCTTACATTAGAAAAGAGGGAATGTCTCAAATCAATAACCTAAGCTCCTACTTCAAGAACCTAGAAAAAGAACAAAATAAACCCAAAGTAAGCAGAAGGAAAGAAAGAATAAAGAGCAGAAATCAATGAAATAAAAAACATAAAAACAAAAGAGAAAAATCAGTAAAAACAATAAGTTTGTCAAGAATTTTGACAAACCTGCTCAAGACTGACAAAGAAAGAGATACAAATTACTAACATGGGGAATGAAACAGGGGATATCACTACAGTCCCTGCAGGCATCAAAAGGATAACAAGGCTTCCCTGGTGGTACAGTGGTTGAGAATCCGCCTGCCAATGTAGGGGACACGGGTTCGAGCCCTGGTCTGGGAAGATCCCACATGCCACGGAGCAACTGGGCCCGTGAGCCACGACTACTGAGCCTGCGCGTCTGGAGCCTATGCTCCGCAACAAGAGAGGCCGTGATAGTGAGAGGCCCACGCACCACGATGAAGAGTGGCCCCCGCTCGCCGCAACTAGAGAAAGTCCTCGCACAGAAACGAAGACCCAACACAGCCAAAAATAAATTAATTAATTAATTTAAAACAAACAAAAAAAAAGGATAACAAAGGAAGACTATAAACAACTCAACACACATAAATTGGACAACTCAGATGAAATGAACCAATGCCTCAAAAAACACAAACACCACAACTCACCCAATAGGAAATAGATAATTAGTCCTATAACTATTAAATAAATTGACTTTGTAATTTTAAAACTCCCCAAAAAGAAATGTCCAGCCCCAAAGGCTTTCACTGGAGAATTCTACTACATGTTTAAAGTATAAATACCTATGCTACACGGTCTCTTCCGGGGGGACAGGGGGGAGATTCCCGGTCCATTTTACCAACCCTGATACCCAAACCAAAGAGAGCACCAAAAAAGAAAACTACAGATAAATCTCACTCATGAATATAGACAAAAAACACTGAACAAATATTAGTGAACAGAATTCAGTAATATATAAAAAGAATTAAATTATATTGCACTTAAGTAGGGAAGTGTTATTTTATATAGTTAATCTTATCCAGAAGCATGAACATTCATTGTCTCCATTTATTCACACCTTTATTTCTATCAAATAGTTCTGTCATCCTCATTCCTGCCCCAATGTCTCATATTAAGTTAATTTGTATTTTATATAATTTACTCATCCGTTCTCCTGGTTCTCCACCGCAACAGCTCACTCTCTGGTTCCTTTTGCCACTCCTTAAATACAGTTGTTCCTCAGGGGTTTGTCCCTTGTCCTCTTCTCTCTTTATCTTCATTTACTGGAGCTTGCCAATAGCTTCAATTAGCACCCCCTGATTGGATGATTCTCAAATTTACCTCTCTAACCTTGATCTCCCTTCCGATATCTCTTTTCCAATGGTCAGCAACACAGACATCTACACCTCAATGTTCCAATGGCAGCAAGGGTACATCTCCTCTGAGTATAAGGAGGTTATGTTAGTAAGTGTCTTCTCCCAATAAAGAGGGGGAAAAAGTTCAAAATACTTGTGCACAGAGATTTATCATTCAGACCACGGCGGATGCCCTACTTTTTACTTTCCCTAATCAAAATTTTTTTGCTGATAAATGGAAAGTAGAATTCTTCATGTGCTAGCCACTCACTTGAGGGCTTGAAACCAGCTATGTTCCTGGAAAGCTGAAATGGTAAGTAATTCAAGTCAGAAGTCCAGAAGATAAGCTGAGAAGTCAGCTGGGGCTTAAGAGTTCTCATTCGGAGTTCTGCATATGCTTGTCTTGCCCCTTCATCTCCTCCCTCCTATGCCTCAACACACCCGTGCCCTCTACCATCTCTACCACATTGCCTCCTCTTTGAGCACCTTCTCTGCTGACATTCCTTATCACCATGGCAAACTCTTCCGTCATCAGTGGGAACATTACCAGCAACGAGGACCTTGCTTTCAAGAGTCAATTGATATAATAACCATCCTACTGACTCGACCTTTCTTCTTTTAAAACTAAAACACTCTGATATTGAAACTTCCTATCATGGATTTGGCATATCACTGTTTATTTAGGTCTTCTTTAATGCCTTTCAACAAAGTTGTATAATCTTCCTCATTAAAAAATAAATAAATAAATAAACTGAACTAAAGTAAAACACTCAATGGAAGAGAGAAAGAAAACAGAAGGGAGGAAAGAAGGGAATAAATAGCTGGTTCCACTTGGGCTGCTGTTATGCATTACATCTGAAACGTATGAAGGGAGAATGGAGCAAGAAGCAGAGAAGCTAGACACCTTCCAGATGTTCCCAAATGAAACCTTCAACTGACTTTAATATATTAAATAACTGTAATAACAGCTAACATCTATTGACTGTTTACTGTGTGCTAGATTAGACCTACTGTATTCCTTCACATACTTAATCTTCACAAGGATCCTACGAAGTAGGTATTACTATTATTCCCACTTTATACACGAGAAAACCAAAGCACAGAGCTTAGGTAACTTGCCCAGGGGCATCCATATTGAGTAAAACTTGGATTCAACTCAAAGTTACTCTAAGGCCCACACTCTCTATGTCTTAACCATTATGATAAACTGCCTGTGATGTTAACTCAGGGAACACAGAGCACAGGCACATCATGCATAAATTAATTTTAAACTATCCATATTTACTACAGCTGTACTGTAACCACAGATAATGATAGTTATAATTAAAACACATGGTAATACTATTCCAAACCTAAAGTCAACCTTATATTCATATTTGTTTATCTGCTAAACAAAACAAGAAAACAATATACTCAGAGTGAATGACCTACCTGTGCACCTGTGCAGGTAGTACTACATGAGCCCATCCAGAAGGCAGAATCCTATTACAACCCAGGAGCAGGTGCTACAGAACCGTTTGTACACTGCTGCTATTACTGCCATTGCCGCAAGCCTTTCAAACTAGATAAAGATAGTTCTGTACAGAAAATCATTTCAATAAGGTTGTTGAAAGCAATATTCCAGAAATTTTTAAATACTATAACAACCCCAGAGAACATGATTTCCTGATTTCCTGCTAAGCACAGGCATGACAAACACCCTGTTACCTAGTACCTAGTTCAAAAATCTGGATGTTAATAAGCTAAACAAATTAAACAAACTAAAATAAATTTCCCAATACTAGCACTACTGTTAAGACTATGACTTCTCTCTTTTCTGGTTTAAAATAACAAAAGGCACTTTCCAGGGAAGCTAGCTGTTGATAAAAAATGACTCGCAAAAACTGATTGTAGGCAATTCACAAGTTACAGGAGAGCGAGTCATGTGTTTTTCACAATACAGCCACCACAGTTTATTTACTGCACAAATTTAACCTGGGTGTAAAACAAAGGAAATACAAAGTTGTCAGCAATTGAAAACCAAAATCAGGTGAGAAAAACTGGTTGCGCATTGACATACTTACTGAGTTACGAGTCAAGATTATGATACAATCACAAAGAACCACAGAGCCGAGCCACCCTTATTACAGGGCTTTGAAAACAAGGAAAAACAAGTATAACAGATGTCTAAGTCCAACGGTGTTCCACAGATGCCCGTAGCAGACGCAAAAGGAGCTCACCCGTTAGTAATAAGCGTTCCTCCCACTGCTCAACAGCGTACAGGTGTTAACAAGCAAACCAACACTCTTCATTAACCCACGTCACGCTGCTGCTGCGTTCAGTCAGCAATAAACCGGAACCCAGAAGTCTCAACTCCCAGGGTAAGTCCTCAATTGGAAAATTATGCCAATTCGTGTGTCTGTTTCCCTTCCCACCAGTTTGATAACATCCCACAAATCAAAATCACATTGTCTCACAAGTCAGTTTTTAACTCGGGTTACAAATCAGATGCACCAATCAGCTAAGAATGTTTTCACATGATAAACCCAGGCCCACCAAACGTTAACTGAATCAGAATTCCCAAGTATGGGGCCCAAGCTCCTGCAGTTTGACAAAGCTCCCAGGTGAGTTTAATGCAGAGCACACAACTCAATAAAACTCAAAAGTATTGGTCTAACAAAGAACTGATGACAATCCTCATTCGGATTGATGACATCTGAATCAATGTAATTACAGACAACTAAGGAAGTCAAAGAGCAATATACCTTATTCATGCAGGAAGTCTACAGACTACATCATAGACTTTTGGAAGACGTGGGGGGTAGACCTTTCACTTGTTATAACTATATATATATATTTACAATGCACTCTAGATAACACACTTTACATATACTTTCTCATTTCATCCTCACATCAACCATCTTGGGGGTAGGCTTGTTTTTTCTACTTTGCAGAAAAATAAGAGTGAATCCCAAGGTTAGGTAACCTACTTAAGGCCATATAGCAAGAAGGTGAGGAGCCCAGATACAAATCCACGTGTCCGACCTGCACCCTGCTACCCACGTGTTTACTATTTGTTTACTTAAAAGACTCATTTTGGCTTTGTTCATTTACGATAAGCATGTATTGCTTTCATAATTAAGAAAAATATTACCTTGCTGCAGTCACTTTAAAGTACACCACATTAGATTTTTCCATAAATAATGTGACAATTAGCTTTTTAGAAAAAAAGTTGAATTCCTGCATGACAAACCAAATCCCAAAATAAGTCCCAGATGGATTCAAGAGGTAATTATAATAAATGAAACCATAAAAAGAACAAAAGGAAAACATAAATGTAATTTCACCACAAGATAAGTACAGCCACTTTTACAGGAATCTAGGCAAAAGTGGAATCCATAAAAGTTCAACAAATCTGACTATGTAAGAAACAAAGGCTTCTACATATTTTTTTTTTTTAAGTTGAGATTCAGTGAAAAGATTGGTAGAAGCATTTACAACACAGCATTACTTTCACAGAAGTAAAGGCAATACAACAGTGGTCAAAGGAAATAAGCAGGAAGCTACACAAAAAGAAGGGGCCCAAATGCTAAACATTTTTAAATGTTTAATCATCCCAGCAATCAAATAAGTGTACATTTAAAACAAGACACAGTGACATTTTCCACCTATAAATCAGCAAAGAATAGTAAAATTACAGTATCTGGTACTAACGAGGGTACATTCCCATACTCCGGTGCCGGGAAGGAGAACCGACACTCCTTTCTGGAGCACAATTTGGCCTTAAGCAATAAAAGCCCTGAAATGGTGCCTTCACTTTGACCCTACAATTCCACTTCCAGAAATTATTCTTAAGAAAGAATCACGAATGAGAAAAAAGATTTAATATCAAGAATGGCCACATTACAAAGTAAAACATTTAGTATAATAAAGTACAGTACATCTCTGTACTCTGCTGGCAGCTACAGTGACAGGTACTCTTACGTTGTATTAGTAGGAACGTAAACTTGCCATCTGTAATAAGTCTTTAAAATATTCATATCTTCGACTCAGCAATTTCACTTTCTAGGAATGCATTCTATGTGAACAAAGATTTGTATTATTGATATAAAAATGCAATCACCAAGCATTCTTTATAATGGCAAAAAAAATTATAAATTAAACGTCCAAGATTAGGAGGAAGGTTAAATATTAAGTACGATAAATCCATGTCATTAATATGATTATCGCTCTGTCATTAATATGGTTATCTCTGTCAATAAGCTTTTCAATCATTTTAAATCAAATGGGAAAATGTTCACAATATGTGAAAAAAACAGATTCCACTGTATGGAAGGAGGAGCTGTAAAAACAGGTTTTTTTAAATAAGATCTTCAGATAGATTTTGCTGAAGGATCTTTCTGGAACAGTCAACTTGATGTGCAAGTGCCTAGAGCATAAACTAATTTCTCTAAGGGTGTCCATTCCTCAAGAAAATAAGATTTTCACCTTATGCTATGGAGGCATACAATTGATATCATTAGTGCTCTAGCCTCCCTAAATGAGACAGAAAACTCAAGTAGAAGTTTGCTAAGCAATACGTAAATCAGCTTTATGACTCAGGCATCCAACTTCAACCTGCATGGGTGAATTCAACTTGAGACTCCGATTCTGTCATCCCTTTATCATTACTACCATCTTTCTGATTCATCAGGCCCTCTAACTTCATAATTCCTGTCCTTCTTGACTCATATGCTCCTTATCCTTTTTAAACTCATAAACTAAAGGGGTAGACTATATGACCTCAAAGATCCTTTGAGATTCTAGGACCCCGCTGACTTACAACTGCCTTGCACACAAAAAGCACATACATACTGTTTACTGGGGGGGGAGGGAAATATTACAAACTCAAGGCTATCCCCAAGACCTCCTTTCGTTTCACCTTCAAAATTTCAAGCATAATGCTTTCTTTTAAGGCCCCCCTTAATTTTCCACTGAATCCAATAATAATAATTTGGAGTCCTCACCAACTATCTTCTCCATTTTAAGCCACAATGCCTTTATACTTTACAGCTCCACTTCAGAAATAAAGGAAGTCAGCCTGGGAAGAGTAAGTCAAGGTTGGAAAAAACCCAGGATACAAAAAGATTTTATCAGTCTGGAATATCTAAGCAGATAACATTTAAAAGAGATAAAGGCAGAGTTCAGCACTTAGATCCCAAAACTACAGGGAAATGATTTCACTTACTAACAGCACACACACACACACACACACACACACACACAGAGTTGTGATTTTAGTTGACTGTAATTTCAGTGAATCAAGAATATATGACTGACTAGGGAAAAACAAAAAAACTATCACCTGCTTATCCTGGTTTTTTTTTAAACGAAGTATAGTGTCAAAAACAAAAGAGTAAAAGTTACCCCACTCTGCACTCTGACACTGTATACTGAATACTGTACACTGTGCTGAGTGCCACACTTTTAAGAGGGACATTAACAAAGTGAACACAGGGCAGAGGACTGAGAAATTGGTGAGGGGATTTGAAACTGTCAAATAAGAAACAGCTGAAGGAAATAGGAATCGACAGCCTGTGGAGTAGAAGACCGAGGAAAAGGATGGTAATCTCAATGACCACAGAGGCCCTGAGAGTGAAGTAAATGAACCAAGGCGGCCAGCAGAGACCTTAGCAAAATGGAGAGCATATTTAGCATCTAAGGAAGATTACTACCATCAGAAATGTGAGCTCTACATCACCAAAGCCTATAATTTTTCTCAAGAAAAGCCAGAAAAAGAGATTTTTATGTGAAATCTCTGCATTTCTAAAAGTTGGCTCCCAATGTAAGTCTTTGTATAAGTTGGGTGGCCAAATGGTTATGTGCACGGGCCTTACTTGATCCATGCACACTAATTTGCAACTCATGTCTTGGGAAACATGATGGCTGTCTTCCAGCATCTGCAGAACTGTCAGAGGGAAAAGGAATAGACTTGTTCTACACAGCCCTAAAAGGTGACACTCACAGAGAGGCAAACTGCAGCTCAATAAGGAAAAGCGTCCTAAAAACTAGTCTGCAAATTAGAATGGGCTGCCCAGGGAGGTTCACATCACTGTAAGTATTCAAGGAGGGACAGGTCAGTAAATGTTACTGGCAGATTCAATAATGCTGCCTCTTACTACATCTGGTCAAATAACTAAACCTCCCCAAGCCTCAGTTTTCTTTCCTACCTTCCTCTCCCCTCAAAAAAAAGGAATATTGTAACATTTAGCCTCTTATCTATCCGAGTTACTATAAAGATCAAAATCTGTGTAAGAAAAAAAAAATATGAAAGTATGATATGATCGCCAAGAACTAAAGTAATTTAAGACATTATTGTAATCTACCATCATAATGTATTTTTGTATGTCTTATCTCTCTTACTATACAGGCTAAGGGCATATTCCAAATCTAATTCATTTTTTAAAATTCCTCACTCAGAGTATCAAATATTTGTTGAAAAAAGGTTTAAAAGGAAGTTGGAGGAGAGGGTTAAAATGATGACAATATAAGAGGATAAGATAAACAGTCAACAAAGCAAACATCCAGGGGGTTAATCATTAATAACACTGATCAGTCTAAAAGGTATTGGGCACAGTCAGAGAAATACACAAAAGTAGCAACATGTGTGTGAAGGCGTGATACTCTAAGGCAGGCACTGGCAAACTACAGCCAGCTGCCTGTTTTGTAAATAGAGTTACATTAGAATACAGCCTTGTTCATTCACTTATGGATTGCATGTGTGTATTATTGTATGTACATACTGTATATATGTACTATATATCAATATATGTTGTTTTCAGTCTACAACAGCAGAGTTGAATAGTTGCAAAGCCTAAAATACTATTTGGCTGTTAACAGGAAAAGTTTGCCTACTTTTCTGTAAAAGTACTCCCAGGTTACAAACCACAGAATGCTGAGACATAGTTCATCTTCCCTATGGCTCCATCCCTGCGATTTTAATGGGTCATTTTGGTACACGTGAGCAAAATCCTACACTAAACATCATGACCTAAGTGCAGAGGAGGTAAATATGTCACTGAATGGGGTCTTCATATTCCTCTTATATACCCAAGATTATAAAATTTTTCACGCTGCTTCTTTTCCACCTAGTAATATCACCAAAGAGCTCTGAAAAACTCCAGGTGTACAAGGAGTGTGGGACTGGCTCAGGCAGGAAAAGATCACGCTTAGAGGTGAGCCTCCCCCTGCCTCTTTTGAGTTCTCGAACTCCGTCTGCTTGAGCTCCACTATTTCAAGGAACCTACAAATAGATTAAAAATCCTTTCTTTCCTCTTAGTTACCCTATCATTACTGGTTCTCAAAAGAAAAAGCTGCCGAAAATTAAGAGGAAAAAACCAAAATGAAGATAAATATGTTAACAGAAGTTTTCTGAGCTAAACTTAATATCCAGCAGAAACTAGTGCAGTTTTACGACTTTATGAAAGGTTCATATTCCTTGCCTCACTCTGAAGTAATTATATGCAAAGACATTCAAGTCTCTACCAACAGCAGATCCGGAGGGAATCTTCATTTTTCTCCTAATACCTGAATCTCCTTCTGCTTCAGGCAGTATCTCCAACCCTCCTCCAAGGGACCATCTACCAGTCTTGGCTCAGTTAGGGAAGCCCACACACACACACACAGCCCACGCAGCCAAGGACTCACTCCTGCACCACCCTTCAGTGAGTTTTCATTCAACAGCTAGCCTAAAGCCCTGAGGGAAAGGGCAGGTCCTTATCTAATCCCCATACATTCTTCTGATGGCGTCAAGCCATCCTTTGAATTTCCCCCCTTCACCCCCTAGAGGTCTACTTCTCAGGCTTAACTTTACCCCTGACTCATTTCTCTCAAACCTGTTTGCTTAAACTCTTTGTATTCACAGGTTAAAACACTGAGGCCTAATCATAAAAAGATTCCAACTACACACGCTAAGCATTTAATGCCAGGTTTTCTTCCCCTTAGTAAAGTGAGGGGTGGGGACCTGAAGACGCAAGCTCGGCAATTGTTTGTCCAGTAGGTATGCCCCCCGGAGAGCAGTGGCCATCCCTTCAAGTATTAAATAAACCATGTTCCAAGTATTCTGAACATTCACGATTCTAATCCTCTTCCGGAAAGCACTGAGGCCAGTTTCCCTCATATCAATATTTATGAGTACTAACGACTCCTCACAGGCAGAAGATCAGGAAATTCCCACAGGAAAAGGTATTTTTAACACACCAAGTATGAGTTTAAGAACATGGGTCTTCTTTCACCATGAAATATTTAAAAGTCCCCCTGGTAAAAGTTGGTGAGAACGCTGAGCTCCACTCAAGACTATCAGGACCTCCCAGGTTACGATCTCAGGAACTCAGTACACTTAGAATAACTGAACCAGAGTGCGAGACACTGGCTGAGCAAAACGGGGGGAAATGCCGTCTTCGTGACTACAATGCACAGATTTTTTAAAAAACGAAAGAAAACATGGGGAGCCCAGCCTTCAAAAATGAAGCTACCTAAATCGGAGCAAGAAAGCGAGAAGAAGAAATATAAAGAGACCTCTTAAGATAAACCACATATGGGGAAAAAAACTGGACATTGCGCTCTGCCTCTCCTCCTCCAAAGGAGCAGAACCGAGAGGACCTGATGAAGCCCCTTAGAATTTCTGAAAAGAAAAGAGGCGGGAGGAATCCACCAAATTCAAGTCTTTTGAGAGCCACAAAAACCTAAAAAGGTTCTGAACCACTGGCTCAACGTGGAGAAGAGAAACAGCCTCTCTCTGCAGTCTGGCAGCCCTGCCCCGTCTCCATAGGGTTCCGGATTCGCACTGAACCGTGCCGGGTAATCCGGATAACTCGGCTAAGATCTCAGTCGTGTAGACGCGCACTCCGCAGCCCCTCTCCGGCCCAAGCAGCGCTGGGCCCATCGCTTCAGAGCCTGGGCCCCAGGGCCCCAGAAGCACAGAACGGCAGCACCTGGACCCTCGGGCAGGAAGTGGCTATTCTGACTGTGGGCTCCTCATGAAAGGAGGCGAGCCTGCTGAAAAGAGCCAGAGGAAGAGCAGCTGCTGGCGGCTGTGTCTGAATGCAGCGGAAAGCAGACCTGGGAGTGTGTGCACGCAGAAAAGGGGAGAGGGGCAGTCTGGGAGGCCCCTTCGTGGGCCGAAGATGCTCTGCACAAGCAGCTGGACAAACACAGGGGGGAAAGGAGGGGAGAGGGCTGCACAGCTGAGGCCGAGCCTTTAGAAAAAGGGGTGGAGGTGGGTGCGAGGTAACTGGGACTACAGGGGGCGTCTGGGGGTGGGGAGGTCGCCTTTAGACCCCCCCATACCCCCGAGGGGGCCCGTTACGTTACCCCCCCCCCCTCGCTGGTGGCTAAGGCTCTGGAAGTCCTCTCCCGAGACGTCTGGGAAGGCCTACTCCGAGGCTGCACGCCCCCGCCGTACCGGGCAGCAGCCTCTCGCCGGCTCCAGCGGCCCCGAAGCGGCCGGACCCGGACCCGCCCGGTGCCCGGCGCTCGCGGCCGGCCCCGGGATCCCTACCACGAGCCCCTTCCGGGCTGGCGCCCCGGCTGCTCCGGGCTCCCGCCGCCACCAGGAGTCCTACCGGCTTCCAGTTCAGGGACGAGCCGCCACCGCCTCCTGCGCGAGACTCGGGTTCCCAAAAGCCGCTCTCGCCGCCTGCAGCCCGCCTTCCAGGCCGCGCCGGATCCTCAGCTCCCCCTGCAGGCTGGCAGCCATTTCCGACCAGCGCCGGCGGAACTTGCCGAAGTGCGCCGCGCCGGAAATGGCCGAACACGGGCGCTCGCGAGCGGGGGGTGGGGTGGGGGCGGGGGCGCGTGGGGGGCGGGGAGTAGGCGGTGGGCGGGGGCAAAGGGGGCGAGGCGGAGGCGTCAGCAACTTTGCCGACCGCGCCCGAAGGGCCGCCAAGGCCTTGGGCACCGCGAGCGGCCGCGCCGGGGATTGTGGGAGACGCTCGCGGGGAGGAAGCGCGTGCCCGCCCCTCTGGGCCCTCAGACCCGCGTCCTACCAATGCCCCTCACCCTTTCCGAAAAACCTCTCCGGGGGGTGCGAAGAGAATGCTCCCGCCGGTTCTGGATCGCGTTCTGACTCCAGAACCTCAGCCGCTTGGAGCGGCCCGGTGAACTTCAGGTGTAAAAATAAAGCCATCCCCACAGAAAAGGCCTTCCTCAATGAGCTGACCGGTCTCCGGCAATGGTCTGGAGTTGTGAAACACTCTGATTATTTAACAACAAAGAAAAGGCCGGACGGCGTGAATGCCTAGGGGAAAAAATCCCGGGGCTTTGCAAAAACAATGGTTTAGTCCAGTCGTGTTGGCGTGATCAACCAAAACTGGGAGGAAAAGGCGATGCCGTTTGAAATACTTAAGAGCCAACCCCTGTGAGCGGAAAAGCGCACATATTCCTACGGCCCTAAGAGACGCGTCGCTGTCAACTTCCACACTTGCAAAGTCAGGACAAAACTTTATAACTGAAATGATGGGAGTGGGTGAAGGAACTCCACCAGTCCTGGAAGACACACCTGATTATTACTGTTCACTCAGGAATGCGTTTAAGCCATTATTTAAAATCCGTAAATGCGATATGATCTAAGATCAAATTTGCTTCAACTTTTTTTAAACATGCTTTTAATTTCCAAAGGGCGGGGCTTCTACTCCAGGGTTTTCCAACCAGGGAACCCGACGCGCGCGGGCCCGACGAAGCTGGGGAGGCAAGGCAGGGGTGGGCTGGGACCCCCGTACTTGGGTGGTCTGTACGTTAGACAGACTGCACCCCCTGAGACCCCTCCACAGCTGCCCTGTCTCATCCACACACCCTTCCTGGTGGAGCCCAGAGGCCGACATGGGACAGTCTGGGCAAAGGCTTCCATTTGCAAAACAAAACTTTTAAAAACCTAGCAACCTGTTCTCCAGAGCACACTCTTCATCTCCCCAAACCCATCCACCCCTCCTTTTTCTGATCCCCCTTTTCTTCTCTCTTTCCTGACATCTCCTTACTCTCCCCTCTCACTGCACTCTTACCTCTCCTTTTCCCTTTATTACTAAGGACAAACTTAAACCTTCAAAGTCGTACCACCGTCATATATGTACAACAACAACCCCTTTCTGGGCTTCCCTGGTGGTGCAGTGGTTAGGAATCCGCCTGCCAATGCAGGGAATACGGGTTCGAGCCCTGGTCCAGGAAGATCCTACGTGCCGCGGAGCAACTAAGCCCGTACGCCACAAGTACCGAGCCTGCGCTCCAGAGCCCGTGAGCCACAACTACTGAGCCCGTGTGCCACAACTACTGAAGCCCATGCGCCTAGAGCCTGTGCTCCACATCAGAAGCCTGCACACCACAATGAAGAGCAGCCCCCGCTCACCACAACTAGAGAAAGCCCGCGTGTAGCAACGAAGACCCAACACAGCCAAAAATAAAGTTAATAAAATAATCACAAAAAAAAATCCTTTCTAACTTTTACCAACTTTGTTGAGAAAAGTTGGAGGCAGGGAAGCAAAAATCAAAATGCTTTTAAAATCAAAAGAAATGAAATGAAAATGGGGAAAACTGTTCTGTTGCCCAAATATCAAGAATAGCCTAAAGTTGTTCTTTTTTTTTTTTCTTCACACTTCATCTTCTTGGCTCTCCTCCAGAGGTCTGTGGCAGCAGGCAGAAGTCTGGCAGTGTGGGAGGAGACGCAACAGAAGCCCAGAAGCCAGGGCTGGTTCATCACCAAGCACTGGTTCATCTCCACGCGGACAAGAGAGGGCCTGCAGATAGCTGCTTCCTGGCGGACTCATCCTAAATGTCGTCTTCTACATCTGAGTGACTTAACATTGCTGCCCCTAACGCCGACTTATTTGATTCCAACAACAGTTCAAGATTCAGGGTGAAAAAGGATACCCAACCAAAATTTGGTCGAACCTTGACATCCCCAGAGCCCTGGGTGCTGCTGAGCACCTGCCTCCTTTGGATCTTGTGAGCCTCTTTTCTCCCACAGTTCATCTCTCTAGCTATGATGCGGGCCACTTTCTTTTCCTCTCCGCATTCTCTTCCTAGCGTCATCTCAGCCTCGAAGCAGATCCCTCACTGCATCGCCCCAGTCCCTATTTTCCAGCTACACTGGAGACATCACCATCATCATCCTATGAATACCTATTTTATGAATACTAAGCTAAACCCTTGGTCGGCATTGTCTCATTTAAATCCTTGCAGGGTGATATCAGCTGATAGGGAACTGACATGTCAAGAGGCTAAATAAATAAGGTGCCCAAGGTCACAGAGTGAAGTGCAGAGTACAGATGGAACGCCAAGTCTCCCCAACTTCAAAGTCAATATTCTTGACCAGAACAATCTGGTTGTCTCACCAGGACCTTAAGCTTAATGTATCCCACACTGAACTCATCTTTATCCCTTCCCCCTATGCTCTCCTCAAATGCCCTTATTTATAATAGTGTGACCATCATCTTTCCTAACATAGAAAATCAAAACCTGGCATCATTTTTTTTTTTTTTTTTTTGCTACGCCATGCAGCTTGCAGGATCTTCCCTTGGCAGTGAAAACACCAAGTCCTAACCACTGGACCAACAGGGAATTCCCCTGGCGTCATCTTTGACATCTCTCTTTACCTGCACATTAAATCAATTTTCAAGGCTTAAAGCCTTGACGTGTAGGATCTCTACCATCTGTCCTCTGCAGTCTCACACCTAGTTCCCGGCTTCAAGTCCTCTCCTGGGCTGTTACCTTTCTATTTTAAGTTCTGGCTCAGGAAATACAATCACATTCACAGGGGCTCTCCTCAAGAAAGAAAGCCAAGACAACAGGACATACAATGAAGCTCATCTTCGCTGATATGAGACCTCTCAATATTATGACCTTTTACAACATATTGTAGGCTTCTAATAGCAGGAGCCTATGGGTCTTCCCTCTAAAGTGTGGTCATAGGGACTCAGCAGTGCCCATTCTCTTTATTTTTGGTTCCAAACTTTAAATTCCCAGAAAAGAGACATGACTGGCCTGGCTTGGGTCCCTTTTCCACCCCTCGATCAATCAGCCTTCAGCCTTGGTTGAGCAGCAGGTGAACCTTGTCTAAATATAGCAGTTGGAGCCTCTCCTATAAATAGGGCTTGTTCCCAGAAAAGGAGGCATACACCATTCATTCACTTGTTCATTCATTCATTCATTCCATCAATAAGTAGCTGAGCACCTACCAAAATATATGCAAGGTTCTTTCATATATGCAAAATGTCTAGAACATGACCCTGCCCTCATGCCATGAAAGTCACAACATAAAAAGATAAGAAATCGAACTTCCCTGGTGGTGCAGTGGTTAAGAATCGCCTGCCAATGCAGGGGACATGGGTTCAAGCCCTGGTCCGGGAAGATCCCACATGCCGTGGAGCAACTAAGCCCGTGCGCCTCAACTACTGAGCCTGCGCTCTAGAGCCCACAAGCCACAACTACTGAGCCCGCGTACCACAACTACTGAAGCCCGCGTGCCTAGAGCCCATGCTCCGCAACAAAAAGAAGCCACCGCATTGAGAAGCCCACGCCCTGCAACGAAGAGTAGACTAGACCCCGCTCGCCGCTACTAGAGAAAGCTCGCGCGCGGCAACGAAGACCCAATGCAGCCAAAAATAAATTAACTAATTTTTTAAAAAAATAAGAAATCACTAGATAAAATCATAACAATATTCACCCTTAAGAGACCATCAATCCAATTATATGTAATGGAAGATAATTCACCACACCGTATATAAGCCTCTGGTGGTAAAAGTATCAGTACTAACATTTACATGTTCAACAAAACCAGTTCATAGCAGCACCACTAGAAACAGACAGAAACAGAATAAAAACTACCCAAATGCCCATCAGTGGTAGACTAAAGTATAGTGTATTCACACAGTGGAATACTTTACAGCAATGAGAATGAATGCTTTGCAAATATACACAACAAAATTGATGAATGTCTCAATGTTTAGCAAAAGAAGCCAGACATGAAAAAGTATATAGGGTATGATTCCACTCATGGAAAATATGAAAACAAGCAAAACTAATCTACTCTTAGGAAGTAGTTACTAGAGGGGAACAAAAGGGGCTGCGTGGGCGCTGGTCCTGCTGTTTCTTGAGCTGGGTGCGGTTACAGGTTACAGGTGCGTTCAGTTTGTCCCAATCCATCAGGCTGTACACTTATCATATGTGTCCTTTTCTATATGTAGGGTATCCTTCAATTTAAAAAGTTTTTAAAATTAAGTAATTAATGGTTAAGGCAAGGAGCCTTTAATCACCCTTGAACACTGTTGCTATGATTATCCTAGAGATGCCAATTACTGCTGGCCCCATCCGCCACCTTCTTAGAGACCCTAAACCCCGTCAGCCTTTGGAAAGAGCCGCCACTCCTACTGCACGGCCCCCTCCCCTCCAGCCCCAGCTGACTGGACTTGCTCTCACCTGGACACTTGGGAGCCGGACACTTTGAAGCTGAGTCAGGTGACAGAGTGCTGCATCTAAGAAATTGCACAGATCTGAGGCAAAGAATTTCTGGACATATGCACAGTGATAAGCAAATAAAGTTGATCTGCAGAAAATAGAGCCAATACACAGAAGGAAGCAAACAAGCCCGTGGGAGATGGAGGGACACGCCCCCGAGGCTGCTTACTTTCCAGCTCTGGTACGCATGCGCCCCACCCGCCGCTAGGTATCCGTCAGATTGCTCATGTAACCATACTAGCACAAAAAAGAAAACCTTACTTATTTAAATTAGTGTGAATAGGTTTGTTTGTGGCACGTATTATCTCATTTAGTCCCTATGACAACCCTACATAGTAAGTACCATTATGATTCCCATTTCTCGGATGAGAAAACGGAAGCCCAGAGAGGGCAAGTAACTTGCGCAAATCACACACCCTGTAGGGGATGGTGCCAGGATTTGGACCCAAGCAGTCTGATCCCGGAGCCTGAAATCTTAACAACTTGACTACACTGCAGTGCGAGGGAAATGCTGAAAATGGCAACGTGAATTGCATGTTGCATTCATGGATTTAACTAAGGCATCTGATTCTGTTAAACGGAGAAATGATTAAAAAAAAGATTTAAAAACTGGCTGTCTGAAGTTGGTAAGCGCTTCTTTCACAAGGGAATTACAGTTTGAGTTGTAGATGTCAGAGAAACATAAAATGCATATAATGTGACAAATTATACTAAGTAAGACTGTGTTCTTATACCAGGAAATTGTTTATTTAAAAAATTTCAGCAAAACGCTCTCTTGGCGGGTCCCCACTGATTACCTATTTTCCCCAAAATGTTAATACCCAGGAGAGGGAGTTTTAGTGCTATGGAAGGAGAAATTGATGATAAAAGTTACTTCAAGTCTCAGGGAGGGAGGTGCCAGTTGTCACTTTCATGATGATGGCCAGGCCCACAGTCCACTCAGCAAAGCTTCCAGATCAATCACAACCAAGCCATTGGTGACCCCCAGAAACCTTCAAAAGGTATGATTCAGGAATTATCAGTGAGTTTAAGTCAGATAAGAACTCGTTCTCTCCGTAATGCTTTGATTTTCAAAGAAAGTGCTGACAACCACTACTCAAGATCTTTTCTATATATAAATGACTGAGCAATTTTGTGGCTTATATTTAGAACAATGCATGACAATTTCTAGATTAGAGTTCCAAGGTTACTCTTCTCTTTGGTCCATCAGTGCCAAAAAAAGACAAAAGGTCATCTTCTGAGGCTCCACGGATAGCACTCTTTAGCCTGCTAAATGGCTCAGTCTGAAAGTCCTTGCTTTGAAGTTAAAAGGAGGCTGTTCTGTCATCTGGCAAAAGGTGGGACAGTTTGGGTGGTTTGCGATAATTTGTAGTAAGAACACTGAGTTAACCTGAGGCCCAAAACAAAGCACGTATTATCGTCAAAAAGAGGATTTTACTCGTTTCCTCACTACCTTGCACGTGGCTGTGAAAAATAAGTTTTGCTAATAAGAACCTACTGTAGAGCACAGGGAACTCTACTCAATACTCTATAATGGCCTCTATGGGAAAAGAATCTAAAAAAAGAGTGGATATATGTATACATACAACTGATTCACTTTGCTGTACATCTGAAACTAACACAACATTGTAAATCAGCTGTACTCCAATAAAAATTTTTTTAAAAAAAGAAAAAGAAGTTTTGTACTAGTTTCACATCAGGAAGCTTAGCCTGAGGCAAACCTGTTGTCTACACAAGTCATGTAATGTTACCAATTAACATTCTAAAAGTTAGTCATTGTCCCTCAAATATAATGTATCTGTCTCTAAGTTCCCTTCTTCCCTCAAAAGTCTTCTCCCCTGTGTGTTTTCATTCTCTGCTCACCATGTCAGCACAGCTTTGCCGAGGCAGCCACATTGGACGATCGGTAGATATCAAAATGCCATCAAAATTTCCTAAGCTTGCTCCTGGAAGTGCCAAATAGTGATGCAAATGTCCCCAAAGGCAAATATACAGGCACCTAACATTTGCCCTAAATTAGGCCAGTGAGTAGTAAAAATGTGCCCAGTTAGGTACAACATGCCACAACATGGCATGAATGACTAGTTGAAGACCTTAATGCACTGAGAGCTATAACCAGAAAAAAAGACAAGTCAGGCCAAGCACTGATGGCTGAGTTCCAATGTCACATTTGTAGGCAGCTCCACGACTCCAAAATTGTCCTAATACCAGAAGTCACTCATAGATTCAAAAAATCAACTGCTCACTACTTTCACTTAAAAATGCTTCCTGTAAACAAGGCATTCCAACTGAAAATTAGCCAAGTGTCTTAGAGGTACTTAAAGAACATCAGTTAACATCTTAGTTAACCAATTTGGCTGGAAAATCAAAATTGAAAGAGCAATTTCCAAATGTAATCTTGCTCAAAACTTTTAAAATATATAACTTTTTAATAACATATGGGTTTATGTATTTTTTTAAAGCAGTTTCTGCCAACCAAATTTTCAAGAGAAAAATGTAGAGATTTTAAACCAATTCATGAAGGTTTGCAACAAGATTTTATTAAAGAGAAATACTATTTTCCCAAATATTCCTAAATATGAATTCTCAACCTAAATAGTGAGAGCATGATGCTAGTGGTCCCAGTCAATCCCAGAACAAAATAATCATTGACCCCTTCGTCAACCCAAGCCTTCAGAAGCCTTGCAAAGACTATGCCACAGGTCAAAAATGAAACCAAATGAAAGTGTGACCACATTTCTACAAATATATCAATTCTGTGGTCCCAAACGAACAACCCAAAGCTCAACTCTAATGGATAATGTCGGATTATTTCACCCTCTTGTTACAAAGGGACACACATCATTAAGTTGTGTAGGTTATGAAGAAAAGCATAACTGTAAGGTGAAGAGGTGATTATTTAGTAAAAAGGATGGCTGACATAAGTGATGTAAATAATCTAAAAATATTTTAACCATATGTGAAAAATGCTAAGTATGAAAATCCTTTAAAAGTTCAAATACTACATGCATTTGTATTATTTTTAGGTACATTTAACTATGTTTCAATGATGCTCAATATTTCCTTATATTTCCTATTTAATTAGCTTAAACAATAAGCATGTAAATATTAGTGGGTTCATAAATTAATAGCCAAAAAATCACAAAAACTGATAAATTAAATATTTGCCAACTCTATGGCTTCCTTCCAGCTCATGAGCACAATTTTATAAAATTGCTATCTTTATGTATTAACCATTCCCATTTCTCCTTTTTTCACTTACTTTGAATGGACTATTATGTGTTTCTACATGATTCTCATAGTCATCTCTAAAGACATTCCATGTCTGTCTCAGTGGTTCCTGAATGACAGTTTTAGAGCAAGATCAAACGAAGTTTTCATCAGTCTACAGTTAAATGAGAAAAGCCAAGGCAAGTTAGTGAGTTTTTAATAAAGCTAAATTTATTCAATTGAAAAGATTGTCCTTTGAGATTATGTCCTTTCCATTTTCTTGTGTTAACATGTGTTTTTATGAAATGATGGTAATGGTAAATGGCAGTTTTTTCTTTATCTTCCTTATATGACAAAATACTGAAACATACCTATTTTGCTCCCTACCACTACCAGTTATTTTTTATTTTACTAGTCCGTTAAATCCAAAAGTCAACTAACTACCAGTCTGTCTAAAGATCCCCCTTCCTGGCATTTTAAAGTATGAGCCCACACAGACACACTCAAAAAAAGGATTGTGGAAAGACTCCTGTGGTAGCAGACCTCCAAAGTGTCCCCAATGATCCCTGCCCCTGGTATTCACACCCTTGTGGTCCCCTCCCACTCTATACCAGGGATGGTGTGTGTGACCAAGAGAACACAGGAAAAGTGATGACATGTCGCTCCTGAGATTAAGTTATACAAGGCTTTTCAGCTTTCACCATGGTTGCTCTCTTTCTTCCATCCCTCACTCTGGAAGAAGCCAGCTGCCACGTCATGAGCAACGCTACAGAGAGGTCCTCGTGATAGGGAACTGAGGCTTCCTGCCCAAAGCCAGGTGAGTAAAATTGGGAGCAGACCACCCCAGCTCCAGTCAAGCCTCTGGATAACTGCAGCCTAATGGAAGACCCTGAGCCAGAACGGCCCAGCTAAGCTGCTGCTGAATTCCTGGCCTACAGACACTGAGATATAATAAATAGTTGTGTTTTAAATGACAAAGTGTGAGGTAATGTGTTATGGAACAATAAATAAGTAATGCAGCTCCTTTATCCTTTTTCAGCTACAAGATGAACAGCTCTCTAGCCCCAACACAGTGCCAAAACCACTTAACATGTATTCATGCCTACACTGGGAGAGAGAGGATTAGTGAGGGCTTGTGATCTCCATTACTCTGGCTTTAGTTTGCTTACATCAACTCTTTCCTTCTCCGTTGCTTTTTCTACTTTTCTCATATTGACCTAAGTACTCAGTAAACTGAAGAATCCATCTCTAGCAAGGGAATCAATTCTACAAGTCTGTAGGCTTAGTTAAAGGGATCATCCTATGTAAATATGGTATTTCATAATATTTTAGAAATCTGGTAAATTTCTATTGACAGAATCCCTCACCTTGGCTGTCAGATCTTTACGAGCCCATCCTTAATCGCAACAGATGAGCATATCTCATATTCACAGAGAAAGCAGAAGCAACAGACATGATCTCTTTTAAATTCCGTCTTCCCACTTTTAAACCTGTCTATAAATATTGGGGTGAAAAATTATTATTTTAGCAGCTGATGTCAGAGCTCCTCTTAGGGACAGAAAATGCCTTATTGAGGAAACTACCTTGATATGAACGCTTGAAGTATGAAAGAAGAAAGCTAGACTTACAATAAAACTGAAGCGAAGAGATAGCTAAACAGAGCTTTACATTAAAAAAAGAAAAAAAAAAAAGACCAAGGAGATGAGGACTGAAAGAGAGCAAAAAGGAGAGGAAATGGGAGGGGGATAAGGAGAAATGGGGCTCAAACAACAACGTGGGAGGTAAAAGCTTGGGGAGGGAGCTCCAGGGACAGCGGAGCTGAAAGTTAGGTTTAAAATAGAAATATCTATTATTGGACTTTATATTGTTTGTGTTGCTAAGGACATAAAATCCCCTAAGCCTTCAGTAATATCTGACACATGCACAAATGCCTTAGGTGAGTGATTTGGGGAGAAATCCAGGAAAAAAAGATCAGGGGCGGGTCTGAGTTCTACAACTGGGTCAGCGTGGAACCAAGGAATAAGAACGAGGGAATTGAGTTACAAGTGAGATGAAGAATTTAGTGGAAGCAGAAACGCAAAAGCCAAAGCAACCATAAGATCAGCTCCCAGGAATTAACAGAAATCTTGGAGCAGGCATTGAACTCCCCAATGGATGTGGGATGGGGACAAGCTGATTTCAACACTTAAATCTCAAAAGAGAATGCTACCTTAGCTGACATCTGGGTACATATTCACGGATTCTCCTCTCATCTGTTCTGGCTTTTGACAAAGAGAAGTCCCAAAGTGGCACTATTTTTTTTTTTTTAATTATTTAATTATTTATTTATTTTTGGCTGTGCTGGGTCTTCGTTGCTGTGTGCGGGCTTTTTCTAGTTGCGGTGAGCGGGGGCTACTCTTTGTTGCGGTGCACGGGCTTCTCATTGCGGTGGCTTCTCTTGTTGCAGAGCACGGGTTCTAGCCGCACAGGCTTCAGTAGTTGCAGCAGGCGGGCTCAGTAGTTGTGGCTAGCGGGCTCTAGAGTGCCAGCTCAGTAGTTGTGGCGCACGGGCTTAGTTGCTCCGCGGCATGTGGGGTCTTCCTGGACTAGGGCTCGAACCCGTGTCCCCTGCACTGGCAGGCGGATTCTTAACCACTGTGCCACCAGGGAAGCCCAGTAGCTCTAATTTTTGATGTGATCTAATACCCTTCCTTTAGACCTGGCTCCATCAATTATTCTCTCTTTGCTAGGTAAAGTTAGTATCCTCCTTACCACAGGGGTTTTCCCCCACTTCCCTCACTGCTTATGTACAGGCTCAGGCCTAAAGTACCATCATCACACAACACAGGCTTTGAACTCAGAAAGGTTGAGACTTTGAATCCTTATTCTGTTTATTGATGGTATAACCTTGGGCATATTACTCAACCTCTCTACATACTCTCAGCAATAATTTCCTCATCAAAAAATGGGGATAATAAGGACTTCCCTGGTGGTCCAGTGGTTAAGACTCCAGGCTCCCAATGCAGGGGGCCTGGGTTTGATCCCTCCTCAGGGAACTAGATTCCGCATGCCGCGGCTAAGACCCAGCGCAACTAAATAAATAAATGAAAGAAAATGGTGATAATAATAGCACCTACCTCTTAGGAGTATGGTAAGGATTATCCTGGATAATGAGTGTAAATCGTTAGCCCAGTGCCTGGCAAATTGTAAGCCCTCATAATGTTAACTGCCATCATCATCATCATCCACCAAAATTCTTAAAAAAGTCATCTCTGGGATTCCCTGGTGGTGCAGTGGTAGAGAATCTGCCTGCCAGTGCAGGGGACACGAGTTCGAGCCCTGGTCTGGGAAGATCCCACATGCCACGGAGCAACTAGGTCCGTGAGCCACAACTACTGAGCCTGCGCGTCTGGAGCCTGTGCTCCGCAACAAGAGAGGCCACGACAGTGAGAGGCCCGTGCACCGCGATGAAGAGTGGCACCCGCTTGCCACAACTAGAGAAAGCCCTCGCACAGAAATGAAGACCCAACACAGCCAAAAATAAATAAATTAATTAATTAATTTAAAAAAAAAAGTCATCTCTACTCTGGGTCCACTTCCTCCATCACCATTCACTCTTTGAACCCAAGAAGGCTGGCTCCCGCCAATCTACTGAAATGGCTCTCATTAAGGTAACTAGTGACTTCCCCAGTCATTAATCCCAATGAATCTTTTCCTTCCGGAATTCTTCTGCAGAATACGTGGTAGTGGCATTTAATCCATTCACGTTTAAGGAACTCCAGAAAGGAACTTAATGATATACGATTTGAGTTTACTCCAGGAAGAGATACAGCAGACGGCGTTTCTCAGGAGCTCTTCTCTGCTTGCTTAGTCGATGGTCATGATGTAGTTATAGGAGAGCCTCCCATCAAGCCTCTTAGATAGCCTCAACCACCAGAGGACAGACAGCAGAAGCAAGAAAAACTACAATCCTGCAGCCTGTGGACCAAAACCCACAGTTACAGAAAGACAGACAAGAAGAAAAGGCAGAGGGCTATATATCAGATGAAGGAACAAGAAAAAAACCCCAGAAAAACAACTAAATGAAGTGGAGATAGGCAACCTTCCAGAAAAAGAATTCAGAATAATGATAGTGAAGATGATCCAGGACCTCAGAATAAGAATGGAGGCAAAGATTGAGAAGATGCAAGAAATGATTAACAAAGACCTAGAAGAATTAAAGAACAAACAAACAGAGATGACCAATACAATAACTGAAATGAAAACTACACTAGAAGGAATCAATAGCAGAATAACTGAGGCAGAAGAACGGATAAGTGACCTGGAAGACAGAATGGTGGAATTCACTGCTGCGGAACAGACTAAAGAAAAAAGAATGAGAAGAAATGAAGACAGCAACAACATTCGCATTATAGGGGTCCCAGAAGGGGAAGAGAGAGAGAAAGGGCCAGAGAAAATATTTGAAGAGATTATAGTCGAAAACTTCCCTAACATGGGAAAGGAAATAGCCACCCAAGTCCAGGAAACGCAGAGAGTCCCATACAGGATAAACCCAAGGAGAAACACGCCGAGACACATAGTAATCAAAGTGGCAAAAATTAAAGACAAAGAAAAATTATTGAAAGCAGCAAGGGAAAAACGACAAATAACATACAAGGGAACTCCCATAAGGTTAACAGCGGATTTCTCAGCAGAAACTCTACAAGCCAGAAGGGAGTGGCATGATATACTTAAAGTGATGAAAGGGAAGAACCTACAACCAAGATTACTCTACCCAGCAAGGATCTCATTTAGATTTGATGGAGAAATCAAAAGCTTTACAGACAAGCAAAAGCTAAGAGAATTCAGCACCACCAAACCAGCTCTACAACAAATGCTAAAGGAACTTCTCTAAGTGGGAAACACAAGAGAAGAAAAGGACCTACAAAAACAAACCCAAAACAATTAAGAAAATGGTCATAGGAACATACATATCGATAATTACCTTAAACGTGAATGGTTTAAATGCTCCAACCAAAAGACACAGGCTTGCTGAATGGATACAAAAACAAGACCCATATATATGCTGTCTACAAGAGACCCACTTTAGACCTAGGGACACATACAGACTGAAAGTGAGGGGAGGGAAAAAGATATTCCATGCAAATGGAAATCAAAAGAAAGCTGGAGTAGCTATACTCATATCAGATAAAATAGACTTTAAAGTAAAGAATGTTACAAGAGACAAAGAAGGACACTACATAATGATCAAGGGATCAATCCAAGAAGAAGATATAACAATTATAAATATATATGCACCCAACATAGGAGCACCTCAATACATAAGGCAACTGCTAACAGCTATAAAAGAGGAAATTGACAGTAACACAATAATAGTGGGGGACTTTAACACCTCACTTACACCAATGGACAGATCATCCAAAATGAAAATAAATAAGGAAGCAGAAGCTTTAAATGACACAATAGACCAGATAGATTTCATTGATATTTATAGGACATTCCATCCAAAAACAGCAGATTACACGTTCTTCTCAAGTGCGCACGGAACATTCTCCAGGATAGATCACATCTTGGGTCACAAATCAAGCCTCAGTAAATTTAAGAAAATTGAAATCATATCAAGCATCTTTTCTGACCACAATGCTATGAGATTAGAAATGAATTACAGGGAAAAAAACGTAAAAAATCCAAACACATGGAGGCTAAACAATACGTTACTAAATAACCAAGAGATCACTGAAGAAATCAAAGAGGAAATCAAAAAATACCTAGAGACAAATGACAATGAAAACACGACGACCCAAAACCTATGGGATGCAGCAAGAGCAGTTCTAAGAGGGAAGTTTATAGCTATACAAGCCTACCTAAAGAAACAAGAAGAATCTCAAGTAAACAATCTAACCTTACACCTAAAGAAACTAGAGAAAGAAGAACAAACAAAACCCAAAGTTAGCAGAAGGGAAGAAATCATAAAGATCAGAGCAGAAATAAATGAAATAGAAACAAAGAAAACAATAGCAAAGATCAATAAAACTAAAAGCTGGTTCTTTGAGAAGATAAACAAAATTGATAAGCCATTAGCCAGACTCATCAAGAAAAAGAGGGAGAGGACTCAAATCAATAAAATCAGAAATGAAAAAGGAGAAGTTACAACAGACACTGCAGAAATACAAAGCATCCTAAGAGACTACTACAAGCAACTTTATGCCAATAAAATGGACAACCTGGAAGAAATGGACAAATTCTTAGAAAGGTATAACCTTCCAAGACTGAACCAGGAAGAAACAGAAAATATGAACAGACCAATCACAAGCAATGAAATTGAAACTGTGATTAAAAATCTTCCAACAAACAAAAGTCCAGGACCAGATGGCTTCACAGGTGAATTCTATCAAACATTTAGAGAAGAGCTAACACCCATCCTTCTCAAACTCTTCCAAAAAATTGCAGAGGAAGGAACACTCCCAAACTCATTCTATGAGGCCACCATCACCCTGATACCAAAACCAGACAAAGACACTACAAAGAAAGAAAATTACAGACCAATATCACTGATGAATATAGATGCAAAAATCCTCAACAAAATACTAGCAAACAGAATCCAACAACACATTAAAAGGATCATACACCACGATCAAGTGGGATTTATCCCAGGGATGCAAGGATTCTTCAATATACGCAAATCAATCAATGTGATACACCATATTAACAAATTGAAGAAGAAAAACCATATGATCATCTCAATTGATGCAGAAAAAGCTTTTGACAAAATTCAACACCCATTTATGATAAAAACTCTCCAGAAAGTGGGCATAGAGGGAACCTACCTCAACATAATAAAGGCCATATATGACAAACCCACAGCAAACATCATTCTCAATGGTGAAAAACTGAAAGCATTTCCTCTAAGATCAGGAACGAGACAAGGATGTCCACTCTCACCACTATTATTCAACATAGTTCTGGAAGTCCTAGCCAGGGCAATCAGAGAAGAAAAAGAAATAAAAGGAATACAAATTGGAAAAGAAGAAGTAAAACTGTCACTGTTTGCGGATGACATGATATTATACATAGAGAATCCTAAAACTGCCACCAGAAAACTGCTAGAGCTAATTAATGAATATGGTAAAGTTGCAGGATACAAAATTAATGCACAGAAATCTCTTGCATTCCTATACACTAATGATGAAGAATCTGAAAGAGAAATTATGGAAACACTCCCATTTACCACTGCAACAAAAAGAATAAAATACCTAGGAATAAACCTACCTAGGGAGACAAAAGACCTGTACGCAGAAAACTATAAGACACTGATGAAAGAAATTAAAGATGATACCAACAGATGGAGAGATATACCATGTTCTTGGATTGGAAGAATCAACATTGTGAAAATGAGTATACTACCCAAAGCAATCTACAGATTCAATGCAATCCCTATCAAATTACCAATGGCATTTTTTACGGAACTAGAACAAATCATCTTAAAATTTGTAGGGAGACACAAAAGACGCCGAATAGCCAAAGCAGTCTTGAGGGAAAAAAACGGAGCTGGAGGAATCAGACTCCCTGACTTCAGACTGTACTACAAAGCTACAGTAATCAAGACAATATGGTACTGGCACAAAAACAGAAACATAGATCAATGGAACAAGATAGAAAGCCCAGAGATAAACCCACGCACCTATGGTCAACTAATCTATGACAAAGGAGGCAAAGATATACAATGGAGAAAAGACAGTCTCTTCAATAAGTGGTGCTGGGAAAACTGGACAGCTTCATGTAAAAGAATGAAATTAGAATACTCCCTAACACCATACACAAAAATAAACTCAAAATGGATTAGAGACCTAAATGTAAGACTGGACACTATCAAACTCTTAGAGGAAAACATAGGAAGAACACTCTTTGACATAAATCACAGCAAGATCTTTTTTGATCCACCTCCTAGAGTAATGGAAATAAAAACAAAAATAAACAAATGGGACCTAATGAAACTTCAAAGCTTTTGCACAGCAAAGGAAACCATAAACAAGATGAAAAGACAACCCTCAGAATGGGAGAAAATATTTGCAAACGAATCAACGGACAAAGGATTAATCTCCAAAATATATAAACAGCTCATTCAGCTCAATATTAAAGAAACAAACACCCCAATCCAAAAATGGGCAGAAGACCTAAATAGACATTTCTCCAAAGAAGACATACAGACGGCCACGAAGCACATGAAAAGCTGCTCAACATCACTAATTATTAGAGAAATGCAAATCAAAACTACAATGAGGTATCACCTCACACCAGTTAGAATGGGCATCATCAGAAAATCTACAAACAACAAATGCTGGAGAGGGTGTGGAGGAAAGGGAACCCTCTTGCACTGTTGGTGGGAATGTAAATTGATACAGCCACTATGGAGAACAATATGGAGGTTCCTTAAAAAACTAAAAATAGAATTACCATATGACCCAGCAATCCCACTACTGGGCATATACCCAGAGAAAACCGTAATTCAAAAAGACACATGCACCCGAATGTTCATTGCAGCACTATTTACAATAGCCAGGTCATGGAAGCAACCTAAATGCCCATCAACAGATGAATGGATAAAGAAGAAGTGGTACATATATACAATGGAATATTACTCAGCCATAAAAAGGAACGAAATTGGGTCATTTGTTGAGACGTGGATGGATCTAGAGACTGTCATACAGAGTGAAGTAAGTCAGAAAGAGAAAAACAAATGTCGTATACTAACGCATGTATGTGGAACCTAGAAAAATGGTACAGATGAGCCGGTGTGCAGGGCAGAAGTTGAGACACAGATGTAGAGAATGGACATATGGACACCAAGGGGGGGAAACTGCGGTGGGGTGGGGATGGTGTTGTGCTGAATTGGGCGATTGGGATTGACATGTATACACTGATGTGTATAAAATTGATGCCTAATAAGAACCTGCAGTATAAATAAACAAAAAAAATAATAATAAAAAACAAACAAACAAAAAAGAATACGTGGTAGTCCTAGTCACCTACATTCTTGAAATGGCCCAATCTTGGCTCTCTCACCACTCTTTCTCTTTTCTTTCCCTGGATCTTCTTTCTCCACCACCCTTTAAGTGTCCATGTGCCCAGGTTCCGCCCTTAGCCATCTTCTGTTCTCATTCAGCACCCACCCCACTGGGTGAACGCAGCCCAATCTCTACTTTTAACCTAGACCTTTCTTCTGAGCTCTTGAGCCAAACTGCCCACTAGACATCTTGTCCTAGGTATTGCACAAACCCAGCCTTCCAAACCAAAGTCATAGAGACTATTAAGAAAATGACCATTTTCTCTGTCTTCGCCAATTCTTTTTCTTCTTAGTAACCATTTTCATCATTTTTTTTTTTTTTGGCCGTGCTGCACAGCTCATGGGGTCTTACTTCCTCAACAAGGGGTGGAACCCATGCCCCCTGCAGTGGAAGTATGGAGTCCTAACCACTGGACCGCCAGGGAATTCTCCCATTTTCATCATTAACATCAACTGTTATCCTCCTGTCTCCCTTGTCCACTGTGTCCAACTGGCTATCAGAGTTTGATATCCAGAATCCTATGGCCACCTCTCAGACCTGTTCCGTCCCTCATGACCCCAGGGTAGTTCAGAGTGGCCTTTAGAGCCACATGGGCCTGGGTTCAAATATTAACTATGCCATAAACTTACCAAGACTATTGGCCAAGTTACTTAACCTCTCTGACCTCAGGTTTTTGTGATAATTGAATGAGCTATCATACGCAAAATGGCCAGCGCATAGCTGGAATTCAGCAAAGATTCCCCTGCATTCCCTTCCTTCAGGCGTTCATCATCACCTGGTCTAATGCAATGTCCACCTCGTTGGTCTCTTTTGCCCTTTCTCCTCCAAATTGCCCTACAGTTAAATTCTCTAGAAAATAATATGATGCTATCATCTCTTTGCTTTAATATCTTCAACGTTTCTTTTGTCATATGGAACAAAGTCCAACTGCCTTCCTGTCCCTTCTCCCCCATCCTGGTTACTCTAAAATACTGACTCTTCACCAGCTACATCATATACATATTGGCTTACATCTCCACGCGTGCTGCTCCCTCTGGTTGTAATTCCCTTCCCACACCAAGTTGTTCTGTCCAACTGGCAAGCTTCTTCATCCCCTCAAGAACTTTTTCAAAAGCTGTCACTTAACATGACAACGAAAACTCGGGCAACAAAAGCAAAAATAAACAAGCTAAAAAGCTTCTGCATAGCAAAGGAAACAATCAATAAATTGAAAAGGCAACCTATGGATTAGGAGAAAATATTTTCAAACCATATATCTGATAAGGGTTAACATAAAAAATATATAAAGAACTCCTAAAACTCAGTGGCAAAAAACAAACTACCCAAATTAAAAAATGGGAAAAAACCTAAACAGACATTTTTCCAAAAACGACAAGTACAAAAGAGAAAGAGTGGTCAGAGAGCCAAAGTCAACAAGTACAAAAAAGGTGCTCAACATGACTAATCATCAGGGAAATGCATATCAAAACCACGAGATGTCACCTCACACGTGTTAGGATGGCTACCATCAAAAGACAAGCAATAACAAAATGTTGCCAAAGGTGTGGAGCAAAGGGAACCTTTGTGCACTGCTGGGGAGAATGTAAATTCATCCAGCCGTATGGAAAACAATACGGAGGTTCTTCAAAACACTAAAAACAGAACTATCCTATTCTGGGTATACACCCAAAGGAAATGAAATTAGTACCTCAAAGAGATATCTGCACTCCCATGTTCACTGCAGCATTATTCACAATAGCCAAGATATGGAAACAACCTAATTATCCATTGATGGATACACACAATGGAATATTATTCAGCCTTTAAGAAGATGAAACTCCTGCCATTTGTGACAACATGGATGAACCCAGAGGACATTATGCGAAGTGAAATAATCTAGACGCGGGAAGATAAAAACTGCATGATCTCACTTAGATGTGAAATCTAAAGACGTCGAATACATAGAAGCAGAGAGTAAAATGGTGGTTTCCAGAGGTGTGGAGGTGGGGGCAAACAAGGAGATGTTGGCCAAAGGGTACAAAGTTGCTGTTATGTAGGATGAATAAGTCTAGAGATCCAGCGTACAGCATGATGACTGTAGTCAGTAATACCGTATTGAATACTGGAAATTTGCTAAGAGGTTAGATTTCACCACAATACAAGGTTAACTATTCTGGGGTAAGGAAACGGTATGTTAATTAGCTTGACTATCATAACCGTTTCAGTATGTATATGCATACAAAAGCATGTTGTACACCTTAAATATACACAATTTTAATTTAAATTTTAAAAAATTTAAAAGCTGTCACTTAAAGGGTGACACCTATCTTAACTGGTTCAGATTTTTTTTTTAAAAACTACTGTCTACGCCTACATACACATACAAACACACATAAAGGGAAGAGAAAAGAGAAAATGATAAAACAAGTGCAGATGTGATAAAATGTTAAAAATTGGTGAATCTGGAGAAGAATCATTTGGAACTTAAAAAAAGGTGCAAGGCTATATAATTCTGACTTTTATGTAAGTTTGAAATTATTTCAAAAGAAAAAGAAAGCATGACGCAATCTAACCATGAGGTAACAATCAAACAAACCCATGCTGAGGAACGTTTTACCAGACAACTGACCTATAATCTAAAAATGTCAGTATCATGAAAAAAGAAAGGAAGGAGGGAGGGGAAGGCTGAGGAAATGTTCTAGATTAAAGGAGACTAAAGAAATATGACAAGTAAACATAACATGTAACCCCAAGTTGGATGTTAGATTGAAAAAAATTTGCTATAAAATACATTATTGGAACAAGTGGTGAAATTAGAAAATGGACTCTTTACTATATAATAGCATTATAGCAATATTAAACTTCCTGAATCTGAAAACTGCACTGTGGTTACCTAAGAGAAGGTCCTTGTTCTTAAGAGATACATCCCGAGGTATTTAGGGGCAAAGGATGATGATGTCTGTAACTTTAAAATGTTTCAGCAGGGCTTCCCTGGTGGCGCAGTGGTTAAGAATCTGCCCGCCAGTGCAGGGGACACGGGTTCGAGCCCTGGTCTGGGAAGGTCCCACATGCTGCGGAGCAGCTAGGCCCGTGAGCCACAACTACTGAGCCTGCGCGTCTGGAGCCTGTGCCTCCGCAACAAGAGAGGCCGCGGTAGTGAGAGGCCCGCGCACCGCGATGAAGAGTGGCCCCCGCTCGCCGCAACTAGAGAAAGCCCTCGCACAGAAACGAAGACCCAACACAGCCAAAAATAAATAAATAAATAAATAATTTTAAAAAAAAGTTTCAGCAAAATTAATAGTAACAATAATAGTGTGTGTGTGTGCGCACATGTGTGTGTGTGTAACTAGAGAAAGATCAAATACAGCAAAACGTTAACAACTGGTGAATCTGAGTTAATGTTTACCATTCTTGCAACTTCTCTGTACGTTTGAAATTTTTTCAAAATAGTTTTTTGAAAAGCTATCAGTTAAGTGAAACCTTTTCCCACTCTCTCAGATAGAATTAATGCTGCCTCCTCTAAGCTGCTGTGGTTTTATTTTTACCCTAAAATGCTCAGATTGGGTTGTAATTATTTGTTTAAGCATCTGTCTTATTCTATTAGACTGAGAGCTTCTTGAGGCAGGAACTTAAATTGCCTTTTGGAATTTAATCATGGGAGGAGTATTCTAATTCAAGGCAATTTTATGTTGCTGTCACGGTATTACTGGAGTACTTTGACGCTACAGTTTGGGCTCACAGCGAAACATGGCTGGACATTCTTGAGATGAGAACTAGAATAGAAAATGAACCTTTGGTTCAGAGCAAAGCACAGTGCTGGAGTTATTCTGATCAATGAACCTGTTCTGTCCCTTTATGGACCCTTCTGCAGGCACAGCTGGGAAGCCCACCACTGGTTCCCAGGCGGGCACACAAAGCCACTACAGGAGGGAAAGTTCTTGTGAAAGCTGGAGCTGACGGCCCTTGATGCCTGGAATACAACCCCTGGCATTTCTGTCTTATCGCTCCTGACATACGTATCACAGGAGGGCACCCCATCCTCAGTGGGCCAGAGGTCTGATTATAAAACGCATGAGTTAAGAGATCAAATGGTTGGAAAATGAAGGAGAACCCATGCTATTCCCATCTCCCCAGTTTGCTTTGGTCAAGAACATAGAAACTTTCTCTGTCTACAGTATTGAGGAGACAGCTTCTATTCTTTGCCCACTTCCCTTATTTATTCCTCCTCCAGGAAGAAAAAATTACTTCTGTGATTGATAAGACTAGGTACAGAGTCATTACACACTCACTGCCCATGCTCCTGCTGAGTTTCTCTCTCGGAGATGTCTATCCCACAGGCCATATACTTTCTTCTCTGTTCATGCAGTAGCGGTAAAGCAGTTTCCTGTGACTTAGCCTATGTCTAGGGGTGAAGTTCAGTTCATGCAGGAAGAAATGAGATTCCTGTTTTGTCCTCGGGTCCCAGCTACATCCTCCAGACCAGCTTAAGCAGCAAAGAAGGTAATATTTGAATCCCAGTCTGTTTCCTCTGTCGTCTGGTTCAGGACTCAGAAAAGAAAGGGACATGAAGGCCCTCTCACAATCCCAACAGTATTCTTCTAATCTTTGGATCTCAGTGCCTCTCATGGTGCTTGTTCTATGACGAGCCTTCAATAAATTTTTGTTGTCTTGAACTCAAACAGTGTGACACACATGGGCCCATAGCTGCTCACAGCTATAATCAGGGTGGTGGTTGTTTTTTTTAAGTTGTACAAAGTGATTTTTGAAGCTTTTCTAGATTGGCTGCAGGCTCTGAGGCTACAAGGAAGCAGGCTTTGGTTAGCAGAGGGGAGAGAGCTGTGTCTTTGTGCTTTGCTAGGGTTGCGATACCAGAGACTGACATCCCAGGGGAGCTGTCAAACAGCTTGACAGTTCTAGCAAGAAGGTGGTAGAAACACAATTTTAGCAATAATAATCCAACAGCTTTTGAAACGTTCCTTTACCCTTGAAATGCCTTGTGTTGCTGAAAGTCTATTCATTACTGATCATTCATCTGTAGCAAGTCATCTCTTTATGGCTCTGTACACGGAAGTGACAGCACTGAGAGAATACTGGCAGAGAGACAAAGGCTCCTAGGCACAGTGGGAGAGTCAGAAAGGTGACAGTAAACAGCAGCTGGAGGAGGTGGGAGATTAAAAAAAAAATAGAAAAGGAGGAAGCTACAAGAAAATCATCTTACCCAAGGGGGCTTTGGTTTTTAAAGGGGACACCATGGCCCATAGACATTTTTACTGGGACCATCATCGCTGGTGCCTCCATCTTCTTTGGACCCTTCCTCTTTCCTAATCTGCGAATTTCCTTCCTTAATCATCCCCTTGCTCTCCAGGATGTCCAACCTCTCCCTGTCTCTGCCACATCCTTCACCTCAACCTACAAACATGCCCAAGGTCGTTACATCCCCAGAAACCTCAATCTACCCTGCAACCACCGCCCCCCTTGCCTTCTCATCCCAGCCTGTTCCACTGCCACCCAGAGCGTGGCCTGCGGACCAGCGGCATCAACACCGGATGGGAGCACGTCTGAAATGCGATTCTCAGACCCACCCCTGACCCACTGAATCAAAATCTCTGTGCGCGAGGGGGTCCAAGATCTGTGCTGTGACACGCGCCGCGGGTGATTCTGAGGCACAGCCAAGAAGCACCGCCTGTGCTCCGCACCTCTGCTTCCTCACCGTCTTGGATTGCCTGCCTCCGTCGCTTTCATGTTTGACTCCCCAAGGCTCTGTCTTGGCCTCCTTCTTCCCCGAGCTTCATCCTTTCTCTAAGTGATCTCAGCCACCCAAAGGTTAATTTGGTTATTTGTCTCTTTAAACATAGGTGTGAGGAAATTTGAGGATCACCCCATCCTTGGCCTCTTCTCTGAGCCCCCAGAATGGCTGGTAGCTTTCTGGACCTTTCTGCCAAAAGGGTGCACAGTTTTCTAAATTCAGTATGTGTAAAATGAACCCAATATCTGCATTGATTTTAATAATCTGGGCTGTAGGGCAGCTCTGCCCCCAACATGGTCATTTCGACTCTCCTCTCACCTCCTTCCGGTCGGTTTCGTGTACAGACAGTTCCATGTCCACCACCGCCCCAGTGCGGGCCCTGTCAGCTCTCATCTTTCCTAATCAGTTCATCCTTCAGCAGCCACCTCATGACCTCCTTGGTTAAATCCCTTTAATGAATCCCCATTGTTCATACGCTAACTTCTAAGCCCCTTAACTGGCCTCACTTCAAGGGTATTTCCCCCCATCCATCTTCCTTCCGTAAATTCACAACAGATATTTCAGTAATACCGAATCACCTCCAGTTCTCGGAATGGCCTGTGCAGCTTCACAACTGTGTATCCCAGCACATCCTGGCACCTGATTCTGACATCTTCTGCATACCTTCCCACCTCAGCTCATCTTCCTGGCAAGCTTCTATTCATCCTTCCAAAGCTCACTCAGATGTCGATTCCTCTGTGAAGTCTTCCTTACCCTATGGAGTACTCACTCTTGTCTGTCTCTTTTATAAGACTGTAATATCTTGATGGCCAGGAGCCTGCCTTATGTGCCTTTGTACAGCCAGCACCACACACAGGCCCCGACCCCCGGGGGGTTTCATAAAATTCCCTCACTCAACAAAAATGCACTGAACACACATTATGTGAGGAACATTCTGGGTACAATAAGCAAGACAAAAAAAACCTCTGCCCTCCCAGAATTTATCCTCTAATGAGGAAACTAACAAGTAGGCAGATAATCTTAACACTGTACTCAATTCCATGAGAGGGAAAAGTTTAGGGAGTTACATGCGGGAACACCTAATTCAGTCTGGGGGTAACCTTCTCGTGCTTTTGGTAACATATGCAGAGGCTTCGGACTCTGCAAGGAAAAATTGTTACGTGTTTTTTTAAAGAACATCAACAGCAAATTGTTATTATTACCAATAACAGGCATATGTGTCCCTCCTAAATAATCCTCCCTCCCTCTACTTAATTCTGAAAAGAAAAAATGTGAAAATAACTCTCTCCACGGTAGCTGCTACACAGGCAAGCAGGAGGCCCTGGACGACTTTTCTTCTAAACAGAGCTGAGGAAGCCGTAAGTCCTTCGGCTGCTGACAGGAACGATAAGACTGCTTAATCACTGTCTACCTTAAATGAGCTTCTTTCACCTCCAGGAGCTCTGTCAGCCTACAGAGGTAAGAAAATGCTAAAAGGCAGAACCACAATATGAAGGTTACCTGCAGAGGTCTCTTCCCCCTCATCCATTTCACACCCTTTGGACCACAGGAAGTAGAACTTGTGTTTCAACCATTCAGCAAACGAGGTTTGCCTGTCCTACACGTTTCAGAGAGGAACGTCAGTTCTGATCTTCTTCAGTGCACTAGTAAAGGACACCGAGGTATGACACATGCCACTTGTGGGTGAGCCTGCCTTCTTCAAACTGATGAAAACACGTAAAAGGACATGTGACTAAACTGAGCAAGGCTTATATTCACCATACACTGACAAAAATATCCGCTCAAAGGAAGAACGGGATCTCTACCATTTTGGAGTTCTCTAGCGTTATAATTTGTTGCCTCTCTAGCTTTTCGCTCAATTTCAAGATATATTCATCACTAGCAAGCAACTGAACTGCAAATATACTAGGTCAGCCGTTCTCAAACTTAAGCAAGCATCAGAATCACCCAGAAGGGTTGTTATAATGCAGATTTCTGGGTCCCACCCCTAGAGTTTCTGATTCAGTAGGTTTGGGGTGGGATTGAGATTTTCTAGTTCTAACAAATTCCCAGGGGATGCTGCTGCGGCTGACCCAGGAACCACACTTTGAGAACCGGTAAAGTCAGGAGTATAAGTGCTATACCTGACGATCGATACCGCCAGGAGAGAATAATCTGATCTGCCTTAAGAAGACCATATCGTGGGACTTCCCTGGTGGTCCAGTGCGTAAGACTCCGCACTCCCAATGCAGGGGGCCTGGGTTCAATCCCTGGTCGGGGAACTAGATCCCACGTGCATGCCACAACTAAGAGTTCGCATGCCGCAACTAAAAGATGCTGCAACTAAACACGCCGCAACGAAGATCCTGTGTGATCACACATGAGCCTGCCTTCTTAGTCACACATGATTCTGGGTGTCTCTGAGAGGGTCTTTTTTTTTCTTTTTTAATATTTATTTATTTATTTATTTGGCTGTGCTGGGTCTTAGTTGCAGCGTGCGGGATCTATGTTGTGGCATGCGGGGGTCTTTAGTTGTGGCATGTGGAATCTAGTTCCCTGACCAGGGATGGAACCTGGGCCCCCTGCACTGGGAGCATGGAATCTTAGCCACTGGACCACCAGGGAAGTCCCCTGGTAGGGTCTTTTTGAAGGAGATTCACATTTAAATCAACAGACTGAGTAAAGCAGATTGACCTCCCTAATGTGGGTGGGCCTCATACAATCAGGTGAAGGTCTGAATAGAACAAAAAGGCTGAGTCAGAGGGAACTCTTTCTGCCTATTTAGCTGGGACATTGGTCTTTTTCCCACCTTTGGACTCAAACTGAAACACTGGCTCTTTTTGGGTCTCAAACCTGCCAGCTTTTGAGAGAGAACTTAACACCATCAGTTCTCCTGGTTCTCAGGCTTTTGGACTCAGACTGGAATTAAACCATCAGGTCTCCTGGGTCTCTGGCTCGATGACTGAAGACCTTGGGACTTCTCAGCTTCTATAACTGCATGAGCCAATTCCTTATAATAAATATCTTTCCATATATATATATATATAAACACACACTCAGACACACACACATACCCTATTGGTTCTGTTTCTCTGGAGACTCCTGACTAATACAGCACTGGACAAAAATCTCTTTCTAACTCACTTCGTTTCTTCTTTAATTTATACTTCATTAAAAATCAGCACTATTCCTAGCAACCACTACCAAGGTCCCTTTAAAGGATGTCTGTAACTTGACATTTTGGTAGAGGTGATTCAGATTCAATGATTCACCAGTGATTTCAGCCTTATTGTGCTGTCAGCCCTGGAAGTGATGTCAGGTTTGAGACTTGCTGGAAGGGAAACACATGCTCATTTATTACCCATTGTAATGTTGAATTTTCTCTATTACTATCCAAGAATAAAGACGTTAGAGGTGATACCAGAAGCAGAAACAGCACCCACGGTCTCTATGATTTGCAAGGATCTTGTTTCATTTCTGTCCTTTGTCTTGAATCTTCTATGTGTCCTCTATAAAAATGACAGGGTTTTCTCGTCTTCATTGCCCCCTAACTTGGTACAACACACACATTCCTTCTCAAACTTCTGAAAGCTTGTAGATGTACTTTTGAAAGTCAAGAGGCGATGGAGGACAAATCAGTTAATAAGAGTAACTTGGAGAGAAGCATATGATAAGCAGGGAAGAGCAGACAAGCTCTACGACATTAACACTCCACTCCACTTTTAAGTACTGATGTAGGTAACTACTTTAACAACTACGCCATAAAAAAGAATGTCCCAATGCCTTGATGCTTAATGCAATTGGAATAAAGTTAGCTTCCCTCATAGTTAGTGCAGTGCAAGTTAAATTGCTATGCAGAGTAAGAGAGCTACCATAGAGGGCTTCAGGGACTCTGCTTCTTTTGGAGCAAGCAGGGCTACAGTATAGGTTACCAGTACCTAGGAGATATTTGCCAATCTGCCAGGCCCAGGGACATTTGTATATTAGTCATGATACAGGGAATACTGTTGGAGTTGGCTTGAGGAGATCCAGATGATTTGAATCTGGGTCAAAATAATAATAATATTAATGGTAGCTTCCATTTAATGAGCAATGATAATTACAGTAATAGTTAACAACTCTAGGAAGAAGATAATTTTAAGTGACCCGTCCAAACTCACACAGCTAACAACTAGCAGAGGTGGGATCTGACCCCAAGTGCTTCTGATTCCAAAGCACATGCTCGTAACCACAATTCACTTTTGCCTTTCAAAGAGCTAGGGATGACCAACCTTTAAGGAAATACCACCAATCCAATAAAAAAAATTAATAGATAGGTAGAGAGATCCCATTAGGCCTGGGCTAGCAATCTAATTAGGATGGTGACCACTTGCCCAGGAAGCCAAGAGTCCCAGCATTGACCAGAAATATTCATGGTACCTTGTGTGTAGAACAAGGGAGAAGCTGACAAGGACCCTTCTTTGACCAGACTTTGGTCCAGCTCCTCTGAGCTCTCCTCTTGATGAGGCTGTGTCCTGGGCCTTCCATCCTTAGCCTGCTTAAGCTCAGTTCAGCAAGAATCCAGCCAAGCCAGCTTAGCAAGAATCCCACAACCCTTGGTATCTAACCAAGCTCCTCCTGGTATTTTCCATCCACTGATGCCACTCATCCTGCCCATTGGCTGCAATCCTCCAGCTACCTCTGCTGTATTGAGAGTTGAGTTCAATCTCTCACCCCTGTTGCCACAGTCTTGACCTTACCGCATTAGTTTTGGATAAAGTCTTCTTTGCCTATTTAACTTGTCCAAAGCAATTTTTCTTTGACAGGGCCTAGGTAAACACTGGAAGAGCTCTCTCATCCCTGCAGTCCCAGAGTCAGCAAGCCTGCCATTATAGAGAGCTCCCTGGTCTTCAAGCCCAGCCTTCCAGGAGAAGGGTCCAGAACTCATGATTGTGGGAACCTTTCTGTAAGCCAAGGAGATCAGCCAGAGAGTAGGAGGCAGGAAGGAGCAAACCAGGCTACTGTTTTTGTTTTGTTTGTTTGTTTTTCACATCTTCTTTACCCATTCCTCTGTCAATGGACGTTTAGGTTGCTTCCATGTCCTGGCTATTGTAACATATATACAATGGAATATTACTCAGCCATAAAAAAGAACAAAATAGTACCATTTGCAGCAACATGGATGGGCCTAGAGACTGTCATACTGAGTGAAGTAAGGCAGACAGAGAAAGACAAATATCATATGATATCACTTACATGTGGAATCTAAAAAAAGGGTACAAATGAACTTATCTATACAGGCTACAGTTTTGAGAAAGGAAAGAGCCTTCCAGTTTAAACTGGTGAGCTGAGTACAAGATCCTTCTCCTCTCCCATCCAAGGACCCACTGAAAAGCTGAAAAAGATATTTTGAGAAAGAATGGAATGACAACAAAAGTACAAACATAAGAAAGGTGGCCATGAGCAGACCAGAAATCTTGAGACCTCTCAGAGGGCAGAAAGCATCAGAATGATATTGACAAGGAACAAGCTAAAGAAACCACAGCTCAAACACTTAACAGAAACACAGGTCTTGAGAAGAAGTTCCATGGAAGCTTCAAACTGGGTAGTAAAGATAGAAAGTGCAGAAGGGCACCACAGACCATCACTACGGTGATTCGTTAAGGAATAGCATTCTGAGCAGCTAGGGAGGTCAGGACCTCCACTATTCTCCCTAAGCAAATTCAGCTTCTGCCCTCCAACTAACTACAGAAAACTGACCTAGAAAAGAACAACAACAACAAAAAGACTGCTTAGTAATTATGGTAAAATCCAATAGATGGATTGAATTTATTAGAATGTACACAGGCAAAGACCGTGATCTGAAAATAAAGGAGAACTTTCAATATAAAGAGCAAATAGACAAAAATATAGACATATGGGAGAAAAGATAAGACTCATGGAAGACACATTCATGTAGTCCAATCTTTCTTTAAGAGGAATTCCAAAAGGAGAAAACGAAACAAGGAAAGGGTGGAAATCATCATAGATCTCAGAGAAAATGTCCCTGAGTTGAAAAGAGACCTAAGTCTTCAGATTAAAAGGCCCACTGACTGCTGTGCAGAGTAAACAAAGACCCAACTCACTTATATCCTTATGAAATTTCAGACTTCCAGAAACTTTGAAAGTTTCCAGGAAGGGGGAAAAATGCACATAAAGAGGAAAGAGAATTAATCAGACTTCATCAGCAATACTGGTGGCTAGACCAGTCTTCAAACTCCCAAGGGAAAGAATTTTGAACTCTGAATTCTATAAAGAATCATTCAAAATACAATATTCAGACCTGTAAAAACTCAAGCAGTTTACAACACTCATCCTATCTGAAAAAATACTTCAGGTGCTTGCTCACACAAAATGAAAAAAATCTGAGAGAGAATGACATGGGTTACACGAAACCACGGGAGGTGATTTCATGAATGAGGTGCTCATTGTTCTTCTGTGAGTGTTGGCCCTTTCTTTCTGCCCTGATGCTGGCTGGAAGATCAGCCACCAAAATTGGTCTCAGATTTTGGGCTTATTCCTTTCTTTAATCACTGAGACCCTGCATAGATTTTTTGTCATACTTTTGGTGCTGGTGAACTACAGAACCCTAGTTATCCAGAAGGCTCTCTGGGAAACTGAACTTTTCTTGCTGATGCCTTAAAATCTCTGGCCCTCTTTCAGGGTTTATTATTTTCAAAATGGTTTTCAATATACTGGTCCCCTCTCTGGCCAGAGTAAATGATACAATGAACAAAATTCAGGTTGTTCCTCAACTCAGGACCCTGTATCACCATTGAAGGGGTCACCATTCCCCAGCATCAAATATGTTTGCCCTGAAACCCAGAAAAACAATCAAGTGATATATCCCTCAGGATCACAGCCACTTAGTGACAGGATCTGGGTTAGGACCCCCATATTCTGACTCCTGGTGCTATGGAGTGAATGGTGCCCCTCCCAAATTCATATGTTGAAACTATAACCCCCCGTGTGACTGTATTTGGAGGTAGGGCTTTTAGGAGGTAATTTAGGTTACATGAGGTCATAAAAGTAGGGTCGTAATCCAATAGGGTTTGTGGCCTTATAAAAAGAGAATAAGAGGACTTTCCTGGCAGTCCAGTGGTTAAGACTTCGCACTTCCAATGTAGAGGGCACGGGTTCGATCCCTGGTCGGGGAACTAAGATCCCACATGCTGCAGGGCCAAAAAAAAAAAAAAAAAAGAGAGAGAGAGAGAGAATACAAGAGAGACATCTCTCTCTCTCTCCAGGTCTACTCACTGAGGAAAGGCCACGTGAGCACACAATGAGAAGACTGCAAGGCAGGAAGAAAGCTCTTACCAGAACTTAACCATGCCAGCATTCTAATAGCCAACTTCCAGTCTCCAGAATCGTGAGAAAATAAATCTCTGTTGTTTAAGCCACCTAGGCATTCCGCTATAGACTGAATATTTGTGTCCCCTCCTAAAAGACATATGCTGAAACCTAATCCCCATTGTGACTGCATTAGGTGGGGTCTTTGGGAGGTGATTAGGTCATAAGGATGAGGCCCCCATGAATGGATTACTGCCTTTATAAAAAAAAGACCCCAGAAAGATCCCTTGCCCCCTTCTGCCACGAGGTTACAGCATCAGTGAGGAAGTGGGCTCTCAGAGACACTACATCTGCCTTGATCTTGGACTTTCCAGCCTCAAGAACTATGAGAGATAAATGTCTGATGTTTATAAGCCATATTCTGTTATAGCACCTGAACAGACTAAGGCACTCAGCCAAATCCTGGTTCATTTCTCTTTGCTCATTCTCTTATCAACTATTCATCAGCTGCATCTTTACGAATGGTCATTCTATCACAGATGAAGGTGTTGACCATCTGACGTGAAACTGTACAGCTAGCTCCTTCTACAAAATATACACTCATATTTTAGTATTAAAGCCCTTCAGCTTACTTATTTGGCTTCTGCCTGTTTTGCAAGCATCCCTAGAAAAGCCCATATTCATAAATTTATAGCAGACTTAGGGAACTGGCTCTTTTTTTTTTCCCCCAGCAACTCTATTTCCACCAAATTCCACCAAACTGTTTTTTTAGCTTCATGGTGAGCTGTTTTTCCAGCACTCAGCAGAAAATCTGACATGATTTTATTTTTTGATTGAGATATAATTGACATATAACACTGTAACCGTTTTAGGTACATATCTATCATATGCATAATGCATACTGTCAAACTCACCCTCCTGAAAATATCCATGGCTTAAACAAGAATACAGATGCTATAAAATGTAATTTTACTTTTACTGAGTATCAGCTTTGAGAATCCATTTAAATGTTGACAGTGTTAAGATAGACGACTGCGGAGACCTTCAAGATGGCGGAGGAGTAAGACGCGGAGATCACCTTCCTCCCCACAAATACATCAGAAATACATCTACACGTGGAACTGCTCCTACAGAACACCTACTGAACGCTGGCAGAAGACCTCAGACTTCCCAAAAGGCAAGAAACTCCCCACGTACCTGGATAGGGCAAAAGAAAAAAGAAAAAACAGAGACAAAGGAATAGGGACGGGACCTGCACCAGTGGGAGGGAGCTGTGAAGGAGGAAAGGTTTCCACACACTAGGAAGGCCCTTCGCGGGCGGAGACTGCAGGTGGCGGAGGGGGGAAGCTTCGGAGCCATGGAGGAGAGCGCAGCCACAGGGGTGCAGAGGGCAAAGCGGAGAGATTCCCGCACGGAGGCTCAGCGCCGAGCAGCACTCACCAGCCCGAGAGGCTTGTCTGCTCACCCGCTGGGGCGGGCGAGGCTGGGAGCTGAGGCTCAGGCTTCGGTCGGATCGCAGGGAGAGGCCTGGGGTTGGCGGCGTGAACACAGCCTGAAAGGGGCTGGTGCACCACAGCTAGCTGGGAGGGAGTCCGGGAAAAAGACTGGACCTGCCTAAGAGGCAAGAGACCATGGTTTCGGGGTGTGCGAGGAGAGGGGATTCAGAGCGCCGCCTAAACGAGCTCCAGAGACGGGCGCGAGCCACGGCTATCAGCGCGGACCCCAGAGACGGGCATGAGACGCTAAGGCTGCTGCTGCCACCACCAAGAAGCCTGTGTGCGAGCACAAGTCACTCTCCACACCGCCCCTCCCAGGAGCCTGTGCAGCCCGCCACGGCCAGGGTCCCGTGAGCCAGGGACAACTTACCCGGGAGAACGCACGGCGCGCCTCAGGCTGCTGCAACGTCACGCCGGCCTCTGCCACCGCAGGATTGCCCCGCATCCGTACCCCTCCCTCCCCCCGGCCTGAGTGAGCCAGAGCCCCCGAATCAGCTGCTCCTTTAACCCCGTCCTGTCTGAGCAAAGAACAAAGGCCCTCAGGCGACCTACATGCAGAGACGGGGCCAATCCAAAGCTGAACCCCGGGAGCTGTGCAAACAGAGAAGAGAAAGGGAAATCTCTCCATGCAGCCTCAGGAACAGCGGATTAAATCCCCAAAATCAACTTGATGCACCCTGCATCTCTGGAATACCTGAATAGACAATGAATCATCCCAAAATTGAGGCGGTGGACTTTGTGTGATTTTGTCTGTATAGTTTTGCTTTTACCATTTGGCCTAGGGTTCTGCCTGTCCTTTTTTTTTTTTTTTTTTTTTTAGTATAGTTTTTAGCGCTTGTTATCATTGGTGGATTTGCTTTTTGGTTAGGTTGCTGTCTTCTTTCTTTCTTTTTTTTTATTACTTTTTAATTTTTTATTTTTAGTAATTTTTTTATTTTTCAATAACTTTATTTTATTTTTTTCTTTCTTTCTTTCTTTTTTTCTCCCTTTTCTTCTGAGCCATGTGGCTGGCAGGGTCTTGGTGCTCCAGCCAGCTATCAGCCCTGTGCCTCTGAGGTGGGAGAGCCGAGTTCAGCACATTGGTCCACAAGAGACCTCCCGGCTCCACATAATATCAAATGGCAAAAGCTCTCCCAGAGATCTCCATCTCAATGCTAAGACCCAGCTCTACTCAACGACCAGCAAGCTTCAGTGCTGGACACCCTATGCCAAACAAGTAGCAAGACAGGAACACAACCCCACCCATTAGCAGAGAGGCTGCCTAAAATCATAATAAGGTCACAGACACCCCAAAACACACCACCAGATGTGGTCCTGCCCACCAGAAAGACAAGATCCAGCCTCATCCACCAGAACATAGACACCAGTCCCCTCCACCAGGAAGTCTACACAACCCACTGAACCAACTTTAGCCACTGGGGGCAGACACCAAAAACAATGGGAATTACAAACCTGCAGCCTGCAGAAAGGAGACCTCAAACACAGTAAGTTAAGCAAAATGAGAAGACAGAGAAACACACAGCAGATGAAAGAGCAAGGTAAAAACCCACCAGACCAAACAAATGAAGAGGAAATAGGCAGTCTACCTGAAAAAGAATTCAGAGTAATGATAGTAAAGATGATCCAAAATCTTGGAAATAGAATGGAGAAAATACAAGAAACGTTTAAAGGACCTAGAAGAACTAAAGAGCAAACAAACAATGATGAACAACACAATAAATAAAATAAAAATTCTCTAGAAGGAATCAATAGCAGAATAACTGAGGCAGAAGAACGGATAAGTGACCTGGAAGATAAAACAGTGGAAATAACTACTGAAGAGCAGAATAAAGAAAAAAGAATGAAAAGAACTGAGGACAGTCTCAGAGACCTCTGGACAACATTAAATGCACCAACCTTCGAATTATAGGGGTCCCAAAAGAAGTGGAAAAAAAGGGACTGAGAAAATATTTGAAGAGATTATAGTTGAAAACTTCCCTAATATGGGAAAGGAAATAGTCAATCAAGTTCAGGAAGCACAGAGTCCCCTGCGGGATAAATCCAAGGAGAAACACACCAAGACACATATTAATCAAACTATCAAAAATTAAATACAATGAAAAAATATTAAAAGCAGCAAGGGAAAAACAACAAATAACATACAAGGGAATCCCCATAAGGTTAACAGCTGATCTTTCAGAGAAACTCTGCAAGCCAGAACGGAGAGGCAGGACATATTTAAAGTGATGAAAGGGAAAAACCTACAACCAAGATTACTCTATCCAGCAAGGATCTCATTCAGATTCAACAGAGAAATTAAAACCTTTACAGACAAGCAAAAGCTAAGAGAATTCAGCACCACCAAACCAGCTTTACAACAAATGCTAAAGGAACTTCTCTAGGCAAGAAACACAAGAGAAGGAAAAGACTTACAATAACAAACCCAAAACAATTAAGAAAATGGTAATAGGAACATACATATCGATAATTACCTTAAATGTAAATGGATTAAATGCACCAACCAAAAGACACAGACTGGCTAAATGGTTACAAAAACAAGACCCATATATATGCTGTCTACAAAAGACTCACTTCAGACCTAGGGACACATACAGACTGAAAGTGAGGGGATGAAAAAAGATATTCCATGCAAATGGAAATCAAAAGAAAGCTGGAGTAGCAATTCTCATATCAGACAAAATAGACTTTAAAACAAAGACTATTACAGGAGACAAAGAAGGACACTACATAATGATCAAGGGATCAATCCAAGAAGAAGATATAACAATTGTAAATATTTATGCACCCAACATAGGAGCACCTCAATACATAAGGCAAATGCTAACAGCCATAAAAAGGGAAATCAACAGTAACACAATCATAATAGGGGACTTTAACACCCCACTTTCACCAATGGACAGATCATCCAAAATGAAAGTAAATAAGGAAACACAAGCTTTAAATGATACATTAAACAAGATGGACTTAATTGATATTTATAGGACATTCCATCCAAAAACAACAGAATACACTTTCTTCTCAAGTGCTCATAGAACATTTTCCAGGATAGATCATATCTTGGGTCACAAATCAAGCCTTGGTAAATTTAAGAAAAATGAAATCGTATCAGGTGTCTTTTCTGACCACAATGCTATGAGACTAGATATCAGCAACAGGAAAAAATCTGTAAAAAATACAAACACATAGAGGCTAAACAATACACTACTAAGTAGCCAAGAGATCACTGAAGAAATCAAAGAGGAAATCAGAAAGTACCTAGAAACAAATGACAATGAAAACACGACAACCCAAAACCTATGGGATGCAGCAAAAGCAGTTCTAAGAGGGAAGTTTATAGCAGTACAATCCTACCTCAAGAAACAAGAAACATCCCAAATAAACAACCTACCCTTACACCTAAAGCAATTAGAGAAAGAAGAACGAAAAAAAAACCCCAAAGATAGCAGAAGGAAAGAAATCATAAAGATCAGATCAGAAATAAATGAAAAAGAAATGAAGGAAACGATAGCAAAGATCAATAAAACTAAAAGCTGGTTCTTTGAGAAGATAAACAAAATTGATAAACTATTAGCCAGACTCATCAAGAAAAAAAGGGAGAAGACTCAAATCAACAGAATTAGAAATGGAAAAGGAGAAGTAACAACTGACACTGCAGAAATACAAAGGATCATGAGAGATTACTACAAGCAACTATATTCCAATAAAATGGACCACCTGGAAGAAATGGACAAATTCTTAGAAAAGCACAACCTTCCAAGACTGAACCAGGAAGAAATAGAAAATATAAACAGACCAATCACAAGCAATGAAATTGAAACTGTGATTAAAAATCTTCCAACAGGGCTTCCCTGGTGGCGCAGTGGTTAGGAATCGGCCTGCCAATGCAGGGGACACGGGTTCGTGCCCCGGTCCGGGAGGATCCCACATGCCACGGAGCGGCTAGGCTCGTGAGCCACAACTACTGAGCCTGCGCATCTGGAGCCTGTGCTCCGCAACGGGAGAGGCCGCAACAGTGAGAGGCCCGCGCACTGCGATGAAGAGTGGCCCCCACTCACCGCAACTGGAGAAAGCCCTTGCACAGAAACGAAGACCCAACACAGCCAAAAATTAATTAATTAATTAATTAATTTCAAAAAAAAAATCTTCCAACAAACAAAAGCCCAGGACCAGATGGCTTCACAGGCGAATTCTATCAAACATTTAAAGAAGAGCTAACACCTATCCCTCTCAAACTCTTCCAAAATATAGCAGAGGGAGGAACACTCCCAAACTCATTCTACGAGGCCACCATCACCCTGATACCAAAACCAGAAAAAGATGTCACAAAGAAAGAAAACTACAGGCCAATATCACTGATGAACATAGATGCAAAAATCCTCAACAAAATACTAGCAAACAGAATCCAGCAACACATTAAAAGGATCATACACCATGATCAAGTGGGTTTTATCCCAGGAATGCAAGGATTCTTCAGTATATGCAAATCAATCAAAGTGATAAACCGTATTAACAAACTGAAGGAGAAAAACCATATGATCATCTCAATAGATGCAGAAAAAGCTTTCGACAAAACTCAACACCCATTTATGATAAAAACTCTCCAGAAAGTAGGCATAGAGGGAACTTACCTCAACATAATAAAGGCCATATATGACAAACCCACAGCCAACATCGTTCTCAATGGTGAAAAACTGAAACCATTTCTACTAAGATCAGGAACATGACAAGGTTGTCCACTCTCACCACTATTATTCAACACAGTTTTGGAAGTTTTAGCCACAGCAATCAGAGAAGACAAAGCAATAAAAGGAATCCAAATGGAAAAAGAAGTAAAGCTGTCACTCTTTGCAGATGACATGATACTATACATAGAGAATCCTAAAGACGCTACCAGAAAACTACTAATCAATGAATTCGGTAAAGTAGCAGGATACAAAATTAATGCACAGAAATCTCTTGCATTCCTATACACTAATGATGAAAAACCTGAAAGAGAAATTAAGGAAACACTCCCATTTACCACTGCAACAAAAAGAAGAAAATACCTAGGAATAAACCTACCTAAGGAGACAAAAGACCTGTATGCAGAAAACTATAAGACACTGATGAAAGAAATTAAAGAGGATACAAACAGATGTATACCATGTTCTTGGACTAGAAGAATCAACATTGTGAAACTGACTATACTACCCAAAGCAATCTACAGATTCAATGCAATCCCTATCAAATGAGCAATGGCATTTTTTTACGGAACTAGAACAAAAAATCTTAAAATTTGTAGGGAGACACAAAAGACCCCGAATAGCCAAAGCAGTCTTGAGGGAAAAAAACGGAGCTGGAGGAATCAGACTCCCTGACTTCAGACTATACTACAAAGCTACAGTAATCAAGACAATATGGTACTGGCACAAAAATAGAAATATAGATCAATGGAACAGGATAGAAAGCCCAGAGATAAACTCACGCACATATGGTCACCTTATCTTTGATAAAGGAGGCAAGAATATACAATGGAGAAAAGATACCCTCTTCAATAAGTGGTGCTGGGAAAACTGGACAGCTACATGTAAAAGAATGAAACTAGAACACTCCTTAACACAATACACAAAAATAAACTCAAAATGGATTAAAGACCTAAATGTAAGGCCAGACACTATGAAACTCTTAGAGGAAAACATAGGCAGATCACTCTCTGACATAAATCACAGCACTATCCTTTTGACCCACCTCCTAGAGAAATGGAAATAAAAACAAAAATAAACAAATGGGACCTAATGAAACTTAAAAGCTTTTGCACAGCAAAGGAAACCATAAACAAGACCAAAAGACAACCCTCAGAATGGGAGAAAATATTTGCAAATGAAGCAACTGACAAAGGATTAATCTCCAAGATTTACAAGCAGCTCATGCAACTCAATATCAAAAAAACAAACAACCCAATCCAAAATGGGCAGAAGACCTAAATACACCTTTCTCCAAAGAAGATAAACAGATTGCCAACACACATGAAAGGATGCTCAACATCACTAATCATTAGAGAAATGCAAATCAAAACTACAATGAGGTATCACCTCACACCAGTCAGAATGGCCATCATCAAAAAATCTACAAACAAAAAATGCTGGAGACGGTGTGGAGAAAAGGAAACCCTCTTGCACTGTTGGTGGGAATGTAAATGGATACAGCCACTATGGAGAACAGTATAGCAGTTCCTTAAAAAACTAAAAATAGAACTACCATACGATTCAGCAATCCCACTACTGTGCATATACCCTGAGAAAACCATAATTCAAAAGGAGTCATGTACCACAATGTTCACTGCAGCTCTATTTACAATAGCCAGTACATGGAAGCAACCTAAGTGTCCATCGACAGATGAATGGATAAAGAAGATGTGGCACATATATACAATGGAATATTACTCAGCCATAAAAAGAAATGAAATTGAGTTAGTTGTGGTGAGGTGGTTGGACCTAGAGTCTCTCATACAGAGTGAAGTCAGAAAGAGAAAAACAAATACCGCATGCTAACACATATATATGGAATCTAAAAAGAAAAAAAAAAAAGGTTTTGAAGAACCTAGGGGCAGGCCAGGAATAAAGACGCAGACGTAGAGAATGGACGTGAGGACACGGGGAGAGGGAAGAGTAAGCTGGGATGAAGTGAGAGAGTGGCATGGACATATATACACTACCAAATGTAAAATTGATAGCTAGTGGGAAGCAGCCACATAGCACAGGGAGATCAGGTCGGTGCTTTGTGACCACCTACAGGGGTGGGATAGGGAGGGGTGGGAAGGAGACGCAAGAAGGAGGAGATATGGGGATATATGTATATGTATAGCTGATTCACTTTGTTATAAAGCAGAAACTAACACACCATTGTAAAGCAATTATACTCCAATAAAGATGTTAAAGAAAAAAATAATAAGATAGACGCCTGAGCTAACACCAGGTCAAAGGACCCACTGGTATTTTATTTTTTATTTTTTTAAATTTATTTTATTTATTTATTTTTGGCTGTGTTGGGTCTTCATTGCTGCCATCGGTTTTAGAGAATCAATTTCCAGATATTTAAGATAAATTCAACAATGTATCTGCTTGAGATCCTACCTGTGATGAACAAATTCTTCCTTTCCCCAGTATTCCTTCTTCCATGTCATAAAAGCAGAGGACACCTCTCACCCATCCTAATCTTACTAGGGAATATTTCCCTGGGCACCAAACAGAAAGAGGATGGGAAAAACCAGTGCTGGTGCAGAGGCAACAAATGACTGTAAGGACAGAGTAAAGCATGCTTGTGCAAGTCAGGAGGTTTCAACAGAACTGAAGGAGGCCTAGTAGAGTTGCAAACCGATAGAACATGAAAAATAATTTTTGATGACAGATCAATGTAGGATTTGGGGCTCAGAATGAGTTCAAAGAATTAACTGAGCTGTAACAAAATGCTTTCCATTCCCACCTACTTTTTATATGAACCAGATTCTTCTGCACGTTCATTGAGAAATAGAATTGATAGTGACCTTTGATCCGTTCTAGCAAAGAGTAATAACCAAACCCAGATACATAAACTAAATGTGGTAAAAAGCCCATCATGCTCATTAAGGGATATATCCCCACTAACATGTAACTTTATATTTACTAATTTGAAATACAGATTGCTGGGGTTTTTTTTTAATAATTTTTTTTTAATAAATTATTTTATTTATTTATTTTTGGCTGTGTTGGGTCTTCATTGCTGTGCGCGGGCTTTCTCTAGTTGCGGCGAGCTGGGGCTACTCTTCATTGTGGTGTGCAGGCTTCTCACTGCAGTGGCTTCTCTTGTTGCAGAACACGGGCTCTAGGTGCGTGGGCTTCAGTAGTTGTGGCATGCAGGCTCAGTAGTTGTGGCACATGGGCTTAGTTGCTCCACGGCATGGGGGATCTTCCCAGACCAGGGCTCAAACCCGTGTCCCCTACATTGGCAGGCAGATTCTTAACCACTGCGTCACCAGGGAAGCTCCTACAGATTGCTGTTTTGACCAGGTGTATTACTAATAATTACAATGATAGCTCCATCAAAAGAAATTTCTCAATGGTCATAGGAAGTAAGGTTACAGGAAATAAAAATATATTAGTATCAATGTATCGTAACGTATTGATATTAATATATTTTTATTTATTAATAAATAATAAGGTGACCAGTAAAAGATTTCAAGCATAAAAATATGCATAAGAAAAGTCTCGGACTTCCCTGGTGGTGCAGTGGTTAAGAATCCGCCTGCCAGTGCAGGGGACACGGGTTCGAGCCCTGGTCCGGGAAGATCCCACATGCCGCGGAGCAACTAAGTTCGTGTGCCACAACTACTGAGCCCACGTGCCTAGAGCCTGTGCTCCGCAACAAGAGAAGCCACCACAATGAGAAGCCTGCGCACCACAATGAAGAGCAGCCCCCGCTCGATGCAACTAGAGAAAGCCAGCATGCAGCAATGAAGGCCCAACGCAGCCAAAAATGAAAATAAATAAATAAATTTATTAAAAAAAGAAAAAAAGAAAAGTCTCTGTGGGAAGTGGAATGGAAATTCAAATTCAGGGATAAAAAGGAATGATATATTGAATAAAATGTATGATGTTTAAAGGAAAGCTTGTCCCTGTATTGTTTTAGTGGATGATGGTGGGTATCAAACACTATTAGATCCCTCTGTATACATTTAAAAGAATCATGTAACAGTTCTGAGTGTGTATGTCACACATACATATGTATGCACACATCTGGATATATACACACACAGTCAGCCTTCCATATCTGCAGATTTACATCTGTGGATTCAACCAACTGCAGACTGAAAATACACCAAAAAAAAAGGAAAAAAATTCCAGAAAGTTCCAGAAAGCAAAACTTGAATTTGCCACACACTGGCAACTATTTACATATCATTTACATTGTATTTCCAACTATTTGCATAGTATTTACATTGTACGAGGTATTATAAGTAATCTAGAGATGATTTAAAGTATAAGGGGAGGGGCTTCCCTGGTGGCGCAGTGGTTGAGAATCTGCCTGCCAATACAGGGGACACGGGTTCGAGCCCTGGTCTGGGAAGATCCCACATGCCACGGAGCAACTGGGCCCGTGAGCCACAATTACTGAGCCTGCGCGTCTGGAGCCTGTGCTCCGCAACAAGAGAGGCCGCGATGGTGAGAGGCCCGCGCACCGCGATGAAGAGTGGTCCCCACTTGCCACAACTAGAGAAAGCCCTCGCACAGAAACGAAGACCCAACACAGTCATAAATAAATACATAAATAAAAGAACGTGAATTTCTTAAAAAAAAAAGAGAGAGAGAGAAAAGGAGACAAAAAATAAGTTAGAAGCAAATGTCAGGAAGCTGCTTTTAAAAAAATAAAATAAAATAAAGTATAAGGGGGGATGTGCATAGGTTATATGCAAATATGATACCATTTTATATAAGGGACTTGAGCATCTTTAGATTTTGGTATCTGCAGGGGAGTCCTGGAACCAATTTATATTTTATATGTATATATCATATATATATGATAATAAAGCCTCAACGTGAATGTACTTTGTGGTGAGATTATGCAATTATATACAATAGCCAAAATTTATCATATCCTACACTTTAAATTGACAGATTTTATTGTATGTTAAAAAAAAAACCAAGCAAATAAAGAGAGGGAAACCTACCCCATTCAAATTGAAATAGGAAAAAAAAAAACTGAAATAAAAAAAAATAGGAATAGAGGGATATTTCCTTAGTATGATAGATAAATATCTTCTGTGTGTATAAGAGCTTAACATACACATGTACACATACACATACATATGTATACTGAACAATTATTTTTTAAAGTCAATACTGACAATATACTGTAAATATATCCTTACAAACTAAACTTGTAATAAAATTTTAGATATAGACTGTAAATGTGTGAGGGTAAGCTTAATTTTACAAAATTCCTCTGGAGGATATGCAAGCAAAAAATTGGAAGACCACTGGACACCAGTACAGGATAATACATATGGGGGAATCCAACATAGTAGAAACTGAGAGGACAATCAGTACATTTTTGCTACTAGGATGCAGGCAGACTAAATTACAATGACGCAATGTTTACATATGCAGTAGATATAAAAAGTTTAAAAGCAGCTCTTTGTTCTCCTGCTTACTGTGGGGCAGGCAGGCACTGTCACACGTAGAGGAAAAGAAGTGACAGGACAGGCACCCAATTAGCCTGGCTGATGCCAAGGCGTCACCAGATTGAATCTGGTAAAACGACACTCAGATCCGGGAGAGAAGACCATGTGTAAGCAAGTGAACCTGCAGTAACACCTCAACTCAGGACTCATTCCATAATTACTTGAAACAAGACCTCATAATACTTTTCCTTTGGGGGGGAGAAATCAGTTCAGTTGAACTCTAGCCAAGTATAGAAATCTTTTTATCATTACGGTTTAATTGGGTTATTCTCCCAAATTACACTGGAAACAAATTTATTGTGCTCCTAGGGTACCATATTATGTTATTTATAAATGTGGATAATTCAAAAGCAATAAAATGTTTGGCCCTTGCTCTCAATAAAGTTGCCATCTAATTGGGAGGACAACATCCAAATTAAAACAACTGAAGAACAGTTCAAAGTAACATGTAAGCAGTATGTAATAATCCCCCAAGAGAAACAAGTACTCTCATACTTTCCCAGCGGAAGGATAAATTGGTACAAGCCCCTGGGGAAGGAATGTGGGCACTGAGATCAAAATTACAACTGAATATCTCCTTTGACCCAGTAATATGACTTTTGGGGATTTATCCTTCCGCCATACTTAAGTAACATATATACAAAGTTACTTATTGCAGCATTATTCAAAATAACAAAAGATTGGAAAGAATTCAAATACCCTTGAACAGAGGACTGGTTAAATAAATTATGCTATATATATATATACAATGGAAAATTTTGAAAGTATAAAAATGCATGAGGGGCTTCCCTGGTGGCGCAGTGGTTGAGAATCTGCCTGCCAATGCAGGGGACACGGGTTCGAGTCCTGGTCTGGGAAGATCCCACATGCCGCGGAGCAACTAAGCCCGTGAGCCACAACTACTGAGCCTGCGCATCTGGAGCCTGTGCCCCGCAACAGTGGAAGGCCCGCGCACCGCAATGAAGGGTGGCCCCCGCTTGCCGCAAATAGAGGAAGCCCTCGCACAGAAACGAAGACCCAACACAGCCATAAATAAATAAATTAATTAATTAATTTAAAAAAATGCATGAGGAAGCTTTCAATGCACAGATACTTTTAAAAGTCTCCAAGATAAGTGGGGGGAAAAAATCCCAGCAAGGTACAGAAAATGTGTCTACAATGCATCCTTCTGTTTACAAGAAGGGGAAAATGGGAAAACAGAATATATTTGTATTTGCTTTAATATTCATAAGTAAAGTCTGGATGAATACACACAAAACTAAAAGCTGATTACCTGCAGTGAGTTATAGGAAGGTGAAAAGTGGCTGGAATGTCTCAGGGCAGGAGTAAGACTTGCCGTCTAAAATGCACAGATATATTCTGAACCACGTGAATGTCTTCCTATTAACAATTAAGAAGAGAATAATGAAAAAACATCCCCCAACAAGGCAGAGCAGAATGAGGAGGAAGCTGGTTTCCGCAGGAATCCTCCTGGCCCTGGGTGGAGTTTCGACTTAAGCTTTGGGCAGCTCTGCGAACAGCTGGGAAACTGAGAGAGCAGAGAGCACACAGCTTGTGCGCCGGCCGCATTGCGCTGTTTGTACAAGTGCCATCACGTCCCAGGGCTTCTGAGCCTCTGCCCAGCTGAAATGCCTCCCTGCCAGGTGCCTCTCCTTCACCACGGCCCAGAGCCCACTCCTCCCCACCTCTGCTGCTGGCCAGGATGCTCATGACTCGCCATCCTCACCAGTTACCAGAATCCTCCAGCAGCTGGCTTTAATTTTTACTATGGGAGGGCAGAAGGGGGAGGGCAGGGTCAATTAAGCAAACTTCTATTAAGAGAGGAGTGAAATGCAGGAGGTCAAAGAGTTGGGACAGATACCTGGCCGGTTGCCAAGTCAAGCTTGGAAAATACTCCCCCAAGATACCACCGAGAAATCTGCCCAGACATGAATGCGGCCAGCTTCAAGCTGTGTCATCACGGGCGATTTTTTTTTCCTGCTCTTTATGCTTTGATGTGCATTCCCATTTTTTTTTTTAATGAGTATAGATTACTCTTAAAAACCAAAAACTATTACATACAATGTGAGAGATGTATATATTAAAAACCAAACCACTATTCTTATGTAGTCCTGAACCTCTGAAAGATAAAGGAAATTGAGATGGGCAGCATAAGAATTTTATAGCTGTAAACAATAAGTGTAAGAATACTATAATTATTTAAAATCTCCTATAGTGCTGAAGGTGTCACCTGACAGTAGGTCAGTGTGACCTACCTAGTCAGGCTGGGCAGAGTGGAACTGTCCACAGTTCCAGGGCAGGAAAGTGCAGTCATTAAAGAGATGTCTCGGGCTTCCGTGGTGGCGCAGTGGTTGAGAGTCTGCCTGCCAATGCACGGGACATGAGTTCGAGTCCTGGTCTAGGAAGATCCCACATGCCGCGGAGTATCTAGGCCCGTGAGCCACAACTACTGAGCCTGCGCGTCTGGAGCCTGTGCTCCGCAACAAGAGAGGCCGTGACAGTGAGAGGCCCGCGCACCGCGATGAAGAGTGGCCCCCGCTTGCCACAACTAGAGAAAGCCCTCGCACAGAAACGAAGACCCAACACAGCCAAAAATAAAAATAAATTATAAAAAAAAAAAGAGATGTCTCCATTAGTCGTAAGCTCTCCAGCTGATAGCCAGCGCCTTCCCACTGTCTTCCTCTCCTGGGGTTTGAAACTCGATATCCTGCAAGTCAAACCACTTTCCTCCCTCCACTTTCTAAACCCAAACGCTGATGATGGTCCTATTCATCTCAGAAACTTAACAAATACATTTTGAAACTTGGTCAATTTTTTTCTCAGGTCCTTAGTAGTCCTGGGAAAAGTAAGCTAACATTCAAATTACTTGAGTAGGTTTGGGCGTAGCTGAGGCTGTTTCTCACCATTTAACAAACAGTTTTATTTAAATGACCGTCAGTAAAGTTAGACGCAAACCCTCAACGCTTGGAAAAAAACATAGTAGACCTTGATATTTGCAAGGAATCTATCCTAAAGCCTTCCTGAGTCCCAAACTTGGGAACAGCTCTATTGCCCAAAACTCCCCCACCTTTAGGCAGGACTCTTTTGACTAAATCATAGAAACCCAAATGACAGAAACGGGAGTGTCCTGGAGGACAGAATTCAAGGAATGGTTGAACAACCAAATCTAGGAAGACAGAGATGCAGTAAGCTTCCCTAAAAACAAGACCCAGGACACATACAACATCAGGACTGTGCCCGTCTCTCACTTACGCGTCCCACTGCAAGCCATTTTCATTGCCTTCCCCACATGGCAGGGAACGTGACCATTAAGAGTTCAAGAACCACCACTGACAAGGAATTCCTCAAGCTTTTTCTGGTTTTAAGTTCAAAACTCCTGAGAAGAGTCTTTGATTGGCCAGTGAAGGTCAGGTGTCTGCCCTGGGCCAATCAGCTGTAAGAACATGGCAGCTCCAGCTGAATCACGTGGTTGAAGTGGAGGAGCAGCGGTTCTCAGAACGCAGGGAGTGGAGTGCCAAACAGACCAAAATAAATAAGCAAAGTAAGAGAGGGCTACTACACTCCAATAAAAAGGAACAAAGTAAAACTGAAAAATGTAAATGTCATTTCAGACCTTTACGGGAGTCACATGTTTAAGTTCTTATGCAGCAAAGCTGCAGCGAGTTGAAGAGGCTCGGTGCTCTCAGAGCCAACAGCTTCCCTCCTATACACCACCCTTCGGGCACACACAATTCAAGATTGTTCCACCTTAGCAAAATCCAAACTGTTATGTGTCCCGGCCTTCTGATTATAAACGACAAGGGTCTAGAATGCCTCAGAGAAAATGCCATTTTTAATGGCAGGTGCTTCTCTGAAATGAGTACATTTATTACGTAAAAAGGCAATGTGGTTCTCAATGAGCCTGCATCCTGACTCACCTTGACACCCCCTACTCCTGCCCACCCACTCTGGCCAACCAACTCCTATTGTTTCTGGGCAATAGCAACTCTCCACTTAGTCCCTTTCCCTCCATCTACAACTGTCCTGGTTCCGAACCCCATTATGACCCCATTTTGAATCATTTTGTACATAGTAGAAAGAGAAATATGATGCCTAGGTCCTTTTTTGCCAAATACCTATTGAAGAGAGAAGGATTTTTAGTCCCAAAAGATAAGATTAATGAAGTCAAGACTAGGAAAATGACAAGACGAGCGCATGGGTTAGACAGCTCTGGTTTGAATACAGCCCTGTCACTTACTCTCTGCATGACCATGGCAAGTTATCCAGTCCCTCTGAGGCTGAGTTTCTTATAAAACAGGCATAATAGTATTTGTCTTGCAGACATATTGTGAAGATTAAATCAGGTGACAGATTGTTAAGTGCCAAGATGCTAAGGGACTTCAATATATGCTGCTAATATTAGAGGACTCGTGCTAACCTTACAAAGGTCAATATACAAATGCAAGTGGAGTGCAGAGGGCCAGGAGGCTAAATCTGCATCCCTCTTCCCATCTTGCTTTGGCTCCCAAAGATATGCCATTTTTTTCCTCTAAGCCTGAAAGAACTGATTAAATAATTGTTCTCTGTTTTCCTTATTAAGCACTGTTTTGAGGCAGACCATTATCTAAAGGAAAAGGTATGGAGTCATTCTTCCTTGGGACAGAGTACAGCCAGACTCTGTATTTAAAGAGACAGAAAATTTGAGGCTGGCTGGAGAGGAGGGTTCGCTCAGGTCTCCTGCTCTGTGCCCAGCAGCACGGGGTTTAGAGGCTGGGAAAAGTGATTCAGAAAAAGAAGAAAAGTAGAAAAAGGAGATAATGAAGAAACAGCTGTGATTCAGTCATTTTTCTGCAGCTTTACCTGAAAGGAGAATTGCTTCTATGTGATTCATTACAAGATACCAACAGCATCAGGAACAGGAAATTTGGACACACTGAGAGAAACCAAGGGTGTGCAAGCACAGAGGGAGGACCATGTGATGATTTAGCAAGAGAGTGGCCATCCGCAAGGCAAGAAGAGAGGCCTCAGAAGAAACCAAACCTGCCAGCACGTACCTCTTGAACTTCCAGCCTCCAGAAATTTGTGTGCTTAATAATGCAAGTGATGGAGCATTTTACTGAGTCTGGGCAGAGATTTCAGCATTCTCTAAAGAAAACCTACACCTAAAAGAATAACAACCTCGTGAAAGACATGCCCTGATTTCTCTAGGTTAAATACAAATAAATAGCCATGTGGATGAAAGGCTCTTGGTGCTACAGCCAGGCATCAGGGCTGTGACTCTGAGGTGGGAGAGCCAACTTCAGGACACTGGTCCACAAGAGACCTCCCAGCTCCATGTAATACCAAACGGCAAAAATCTCTCAGAGATCTCCATCTCAACATCAAGACCCAGCTTCACTCAACGACCAGCAAGCTACAGTGCTGGACACCCTATGCCAAACAACTAGCAAGACAGGAACACAGCCCCATCCATTAGCAGAGAGGCTGCCTAAAATCATAATAAGGCTACAGACACCCCAAAACACACCACCAGACGTGGCTGTGCCCACCAGAAAGACAAGATCCAGCCTCATCCACCAGAACACAGGCACTAGGTTCCCTCCACCAGGAAGCCTACACAACCCACTGAACCAACCTTAGCCACTGGGGACAGATACCAAAAACAACGGGAACTACGAACCTGCAGCCAGTGAAAAGGAGACCCCAAACACAGTAAGATAAGCAAAATGAGAAGACAGAAAAACACACAGCAGATGAAGGAGCAGGGTCAAAACACACCAGACCTAACAAATGAAGAGGAAATAGGTAGTCTACCTGAAAAAGAATTCAGAATAATGATAGTAAGGATGATCCAAAATCTTGGAAATAGAATAGACAAAATGCAAGAAACATTTAACAAGGACATAGAAGAACTAAAGAGGAACCAAGCAACGATGAAAAACACAATAAATGAAATTAAAAATACTCTAGATGGGATCAATAGCAGAATAACTGAGGCAGAAGAAAGGATAAGTGACCTGGAAGATAAAATGGTGGAAATAACTACTACAGAGCAGGATAAAGAAAAAAGAATGAAAAGAACTGAGGACAGTCTCAGAGACCTCTGGGACAACATTAAACGCACCAACATTCGAATTATAGGGGTCCCAGAAGAAGAAGAGAAAAAGAAAGGGACTGAGAAAATATTTGAAGAGATTATAGTTGAAAACTTCCCTAATATGGGAAAGGAAATAGTTAATCAAGTCCTGGAAGCACAGAGAGTCCCATACAGGATAAACCCAAGGAGAAACACGCCAAGACACATATTAATCAAACTGTCAAAAATTAAATATAAGGAAAACATATTAAAGGCAGCAAGGGAAAAACAACAAATAACACACAAGGGAATCCCCATAAGGTTAACATCTGATCTTTCAGCAGAAACTCTGCAAGCCAGAAGGGAGTGGCAGGATATACTTAAAGTCATGAAGGAGAAAAACCTACAACCAAGATTACTCTACCCAGCAAGGATCTCATTCAGATTCGATGGAGAAATTAAAACCTTTACAGACAAGCAAAAGCTGAGAGAGTTCAGCACCACCAAACCAGCTTTACAACAAATGCTAAAGGAACTTCTCTAGGCAAGAAACACAAGAGAAGGAAAACACCTACAATAACAAACCCAAAACATTTAAGAAAATGGGAATAGGAACATACATATCGATAATTACCTTGAATGTAAATGGATTAAATGCTCCCACCAAAAGACACAGGCTGGCTGAATGGATACAAAAACAAGACCCATATATATGCTGTCTACAAGAGACCCACTTCAGACCTAGAGACACATACAGACTGAAAGTGAGGGGATGGAAAAAGATATTCCATGCAAATGGAAATCAAAAAAAAGCTGGAGTAGCAATTCTCATATCAGACAAAATAGACTTTAAAATAAAGACTATTACAAGACACAAAGAAGGACACTATATAATGATCAAGGGATCGATCCAAGAGGAAGGTATAACAATTGTAAATATTTATGCACCCAACATAGGAGCACCTCAATACATAAGGCAAATACTAACAGCCATAAAAGGGGAAATCGACAGCAACACAATCATAGTAGGGGACTTTAACACCCCACTTTCACCAATGGACAGATCATCCAAAATGAAAATAAATAAGGAAACACAAGCTTTAAATGATACATTAAACAAGATGGACTTAATTGATATTTATAGGACATTACACCCATAAACAACAGAATACACATTTTTCTCAAGTGCTCATGGAACATTCTCCAGGATAGATCATATCTTGGGTCACAAAGCAAGCCTTGGTAAATTTCAGAAAATTGAAATCGTATCAAGTATCTTTTCCGACCACAATGCTATGAGACTAGATATCAATTACAGGAAAAGATCTGTAAAAAATACAAACACATGAAGGCTAAACAATACACTACTAAACAGCCAAGAGATCACTGAAGAAATCAAAGGGGAAATCAAAAAGTACCTAGAAACAAATGACAATGAAAACACGACGACCCAAAACCTATGGGACACAGCAAAAGCAGTGCTAAGAGGGAAGTTTATAGCAATACAAGCCTACCTCAAGAGACAGGAAACATCTCGAATAAACAACCTAACCTTGCACCTAAAGCAATTAGAGAAAGAAGAACAAAAAAACCCCAAAGCTAGCAGAAGGAAATAAATCATAAAGATCGGATCAGAAATAAATGAAAAAGAAATGAAGGAGACAATAGCGAAGATCAATAAAACTAAAAGCTGGTTCTTTGAGAAGATAAACAAAATTGATAAACCATTAGCCAGACTCATCAAGAGAAAAAGGGAGAAGACTCAAATCAATAGAATTAGAAATGAAAAAGGAGAAGTAACCACTGACACTGCAGAAATACAAACGATCATGAGAGACTACTACAAGCAACTCTATGCCAATAAAATGGACAACCTGGAAGAAATGGACAGATTCTTAGAAATGCACAAACTGCCGAGACTGAACTAGGAAGAAATAGAAAATATGAACAGACCAATCACAAGCACTGAAATTGAAACTGTGATTAAAAATCTTCCAACAAACAAAAGCCCAGGACCAGATGGCTTCACAGGCGAATTCTATCAAACATTTAGAGAAGAGCTAACACCTATCCTTCTCAAACTCTTCCAAAATATTGCAGAGGGAGGAACACTCCCAAACTCATTCTACGAGGCCACCATCACCCTGATACCAAAACCAGGCAAAGATGTCACAAAGAAAGAAAACTACAGGCCAATATCACTGATGAACATAGATGCAAAAATCCTCAACAAGATACTAGCAAACAGGATCATACACCATGATCAAGTGGGGTTTATTCCAGGAATGCAAGGATTCTTCCATATACGCAAATCAATCAACATGATACATCATATTAACAAATTGAAGGAGAAAAACCATATGATCATCTCAATAGATGCAGAGAAAGCTTTCGACAAAATTCAACACCCATTTATGATAAAAGCCCTGCAGAAAGTAGGCGTAGAGGGAACTTTCCTCAACATAATAAAGGCCATATATGACAAACCCACAGCCAACATTGTCCTCAATGGTGAAAAACTGAAACCATTTCCACTAAGATCAGGAACAAGACAAGGTTGCCCACTCTCACCACTATTATTCAACATAGTGTTGGAAGTGTTAGCCACAGCAATCAGAGAAGAAAAAGAAATAAAAGGAATCCAAATCGGAAAAGAAGAAGTAAAGCTGTCACTGTTTGCAGATGGCATGATACTATACATAGAGAATCCTAAAGATGCTACCAGAAAACTACTAGAGCTAATCAATGAATTTGGTAAAGTAGCAGGATACAAAATTAATGCACAGAAATCCCTTGCATTTCTATACACTAATGACGAAAAATCTGAAAGTGAAATTAAGAAAACACTCCCGTTTACCATTGCAACAAAAAGAATAAAATATCTAGGAATAAACCTACCTAAGGAGACAAAAGACCTGTATGCAGAAAATTATAAGACACTGATGAAAGAAATTAAAGATGATACAAATAGATGGAGAGATATACCATGTTCTTGGATTGGAAGAATCAACATTGTGAAAATGACTCTACTACCCAAAGCAATCTACAGATTCAATGCAATCCCTATCAAACTACCACTGGCATTTTTCACAGAACTAGAACAAAAAATTGCACAATTTGTATGGAAACACAAAAGACCCCGAATAGCCAAAGCAATATTGAGAACGAAAAATGGAGCTGGAGAAATCAGGCTCCCTGACTTCAGACTATATTACAAAGCTACAGTAATCAAGACAGTTTGGTACTGGCACAAAAACTGAAATATTGATCAATGGAACAGGATAGAAAGCCCAGAGATAAACCCATGCACATATGGTCACCTTATCTTTGATAAAGGAGGCAAGCATATACAGTGGAGAAAAGACAGCCTCTTCAATAAGTGGTGCTGGGAAAATTGGACAGATACATGTAAAAGTATGAAATTAGAACACTCCCTGACACCATACACAAAAATAAACTCAAAATGGATTAAAGACCTAAGTGTAAGGCCAGACACTATCAAACTCTTAGAGGAAAACACAGGCAGAACACTCTATGACATAAATCACAGCAAGATCCTTTTTGACCCAGCTCCTAGAGAAATGGAAATAAAAACACAAATAAACAAATGGGACCTAATGAAACTTAAAAGCTTTTGCACAGCAAAGGAAACCATAAACAAGACCAAAAGACAACCCTCAGAATGGGAGAAAATATTTGCAAATGAAGCAACTGACAAAGGATTAATCTCCAAGATTTACAAGCAGCTCATGCAGCTCAATAACAAAAAAACAAACAACCCAATCCAAAAATGGGCAGAAGATCTAAATAGACATTTCTCCAAAGAAGATATACAGATTGCCAACAGGCACATGAAAGAATGCTCAACATCATTAATCATTAGAGAAATGCAAATCAAAACTACAATGAGATATCATCTCACACCGGTCAGAATGGCCATCATCAAAAAAATCTACAAACAATAAATGCTGGAGAGGGTGTGGAGAAAAGGGAACCTTCTTGCACTGTTGGTGGGAATGTAAATTGATACAGCCACTATGGAGAACAGTATGGAGGTTCCTTAAAAAACTAAAAATAGAATTACCATACGACCCAGCAATCCCACTACTGGGCATATACCCTGAGAAAACCATAATTCAAAAAGAGTCATGTACCAAAATGTTCATTGCAGCTCTATTTACAATAGCCAGGACATGGAAGCAACCTAAGTGTCCATCAACAGATGAATGGATAAAGAAGATGTGGCACATATATACAATGGAATATTACTCAGCCATAAAAAGAAATGAAATGGAGATATTTGTAGTGAGGTGGATGGAGTTAGAGTCTGTCATACAGAGTGAAGTAAGTCAGAAAGAGAAAAGCAAATACAGTATGCTAACACATATATATGGAATTTAAGGGAAAATAAAGGTCATGAAGAACCTAGTGGCAAGACGGGAACAAAGACACAGACCTACTAGAGAATGGACTTGAGGATATGGGGAGGGGGAGGGGTAAGATGTGACAGGGTGAGAGAGTGGCATAGACATATATACACTACCAAATGTAAAATAGATAGCTAGTGGGAAGCAGCCGCATAGCACAGGGAGATGAGCTCGGTGCTTTGTGACCACCTAGAGGGGTGGGATAGGGAGGGTGGGAGGGAGGGAGATGCAAGAGGGAAGAGATATGGGAAGATATGTATAACTGATTCACTTTGTTATAAAGCAGAAACTAACACACCATTGTAAAGCAATTATACTCCAGTAAAGATGTTTAAAAAAAAATAAAAATAAAAATAAAGGTAAAAAAAAAAAAAGAGACAGAAAATTTGAGAATGTTAATTCCCTGAATTTTTTAGTAAAATTTGAGTAACTTAAGTAATCTTCCCAGCATATTGTTGAACTTGATGGGGGGGGAGGGGTATGTGGCATGTGCCCGTAAATTTGAATGTTTGAAGGATTATGACTAAATTAGGGTCCGAAAGAAGAGAGGAATTCAGAAAGTCAAACACTTAAAGTATTCTGCCCTGAATTATTATATGATATAGACTGTAATGTGAATATGATGATAGAAGATGGAATTAGAAAAGGTATTGCCATTTTGAACATGGATTCAACAATAAACTCTTCCTGAATTTTTTTTTTTTTTTGAGTCAAATTCAACATAGGGTAAACTAATCTCATTGTGACCTACTAAGCATGATGAGGTCAACAAAATCTCTGGAGAATCTGTAACCCAGCCATTTCTATCTTTTTTTTTCCTTATTCAAAGATCCTAAAAGATCATGACTAGGGAAACCAATTCTGATACTAAAAATAATTACTATGTTGCTTTCTCGATTTATAGGTAAAATTTATAAGACTCTACATCTCAAGCCTCTTATTTGTATTCTAGAGATATGCTACTATCTTCCTACTATCAGCAAACAACCAACATAAATGTGATAAGTGAAAAATATAACATTGCTGAAAGAAAGTAAAGAAAGTCTAAATAAATGAAAAGACATCCCATGTTCACAGATTGAAAGAGTTAATGTTGTTAAGATGACAATACTACCCACATTGACATACAGAGTCAAGGCTATCTCTATAAAAATCCCAAGGTGTTTTTTGCAGAAATGAAAAATCCATACTGAAGTTCATACGGTATTTCAAGGGACCCAGAATAGCCAAAATAATCTTGCAAAAGAAGAACAAAGTTGGAGGACTCACGCTGCCTGATTTCAAAACTTATTAAAAAGCTACAGTAATCAAAACTGTGGTACTGGCATAAGAACAGACATATAGTGCAATGGAATAAAATTTACAGTTCAAAAATAAACCTTCACATCTATGGTCAATTGATTTCGACAAGGGTGCCAAGACCAATCAACAGGGAAAGAACAATCTCTTCAATAAATGGTACTAGGAAAACTAAATATCCACATGCAAAAGAATGAAGTCGACCCTTGCCTTATACCATATACAAAAATTAACTCAAAATGAATCAAAGACCTAAATTTAAGAGCTAATACTATAAAATTCTTAGAAGAAAATCTAAGGACAAATTTGCATAGCCTTGGATTTGGCAATGGTTTCTTAAACATGACACCAAAAGCACAGACAACACAAGAAGAAATAGACAAAAGGGACTTCATGAAAATTAAAATTTTCTGTGCACCAAAGGACACTATCAAGAGAGTGAAAAGACAATACACAAAATGGGAGAAAATATTTGCAAATCATATATACAATAAGAGTCTGAAATACAGAATACATAAAGAACTCCTAAAGCTCAACAACACAAAAACAAACAACATGATTTTAAAATGAGCAAAGGGGGGAATTAAAGGGGAGGGAGGAATAAGTAGGTGGAGCACAGAAGATTTTTAGGGCAGTGAACTATTCTATGTACTACTATAATGGTGGATACATGTCATTAGACATTTGTCAAAACCCACAGAGTGTATACCAACAATGAACCCTAATGTAAACTATAGACTTTGGGTGATAATGATTTGTCAATATAGGTTTATCGACTGTAATACATGTACCTCTCCGGTGTGGGTTGTTGACTGTGGGAGAGGTTGTGCATTGTTGGGGGGGGTTATATGGAAATTCTCTGTACTTTCCACTCAGTTTTGCTGTAAACTTAAAACTGCTCTAAAAGCAGGGGCAAGGAGGAGAGGAGCAAAGGACTTGGACAGACATTTCTCTAAAGAAGATTAAAAAATAGCCAATAAGCACATGAAAAGATGCTCAACATCATTAATTATTAGGGAAATGCAAATCAAACCACAGTGAGATGCCACTTCACACCCACTAGGATGGCTATAATAAAAAATATGGAAATAACAGGTGTTGGAGAGGATATAGAGAAATTGGAACCCTCAGACATTGCTGGTGGGGATATAAAGTGGTGCATCAGCTGTGAAAAACAGCTTGGCAATTCCTCAAGAAGTTAAACATAGAATTACCACATAACCCAGCAATTCTACTCCTATATAAATACCCAACAGAAATGAAAACAAGAATTAAACAAATACTTGTACACCTATGTTTATTGTAGCATCATTCACAATAGTCAAAAGGGGGAAATAGCCCAAATGTCCAACATGAGATGAATGGATAAACAAAATGTGGAGTATCCATATAATGGAATATGATTCATCCTTAAAAAGGAATGAAGGGGCTTCCCTGGTGGGGCGGCGGTTAAGAGTCTGCCTGCCAATGCAGGGGACACGGGTTCGAGCCCTGGTCTGGGAAGATCCCACATGCCGCGGAGCAACTAAGCCGGTGAGCCACAACTACTGAGCCTGCGCGTCTGGAGCCTGTGCTCCGCAATGGGAGAGGCCGCGACAGTGAGAGGCCCGCGCACCGCGATGAAGAGTGGCCCCCACTCGCCGCAACTGGAGAAAGCCCTCACACAGAAACGAAGACCCAACACAGCCAAAAATAAATAAAATAAATTTATTAAAAAAATTTATAAAAAAAAAAAAAAGAATGAAGTTCTGATACATGCTACAACATGAATGAACCTTGAAAACATCATACTAAGTGAAAGAAGCCAGACACAAAAGGACAACATTGTATGATTATACTTTTATGAGAAACCTAAAAAAGGCAAATTCATACAGACAGAAAGTAGAATGGTAGTTGCCAGGGGCTGGTGGAAGGGAGGAATAGGAAATTATTGCTTAATGATTACAGAGTTTTGCCATAATGGTGATGCATGCACAACATTATGTATTTAGTGCTGAGTCACACACAACGGTTAAGATGGCAAATTTCGTTATATATATTTTTTCACAATTATGTTTAAAAAGAAAAAAGTAACCTGTGCTAACTGACCTGTGAACATAGCAATGAGAAACTGTTGTGAAAGTTTACTAGGAGGGATACTGTTACAGTGTTTAAAGCAAACAGAAGCATGGTGGTCTAGATGAAGCCCAGGAAAGCTCAAGATCAAGTATTGATTAGTGTTTTTAAAGTACTAGATAAGCTGATTCTAAAATCCATATGGAAGAACTAAGAATAACAAAAAATAATTTTGAAAAAAGAAAAACAAGGGAGGTCACCTCTCCCTATGAGACATCAAGACATACATGAAAAGTTACAGTATTTAGACAGTGTGATATTAGCCCAGGAATAGAGAACTAGATCGACCAAAGAAGCCCCAGGCAAATCCCTGACTCTATGGAAACTTGGTATCAGACAGACATAACCAACCAGTGGAGAAAGAAAAGACTATACAGTAAGGGGGCTGGACCAGTTGATTATCTATGTGGAAGAAAAAGAAAAATGGATCCCTACCTTACAGCAATCACAGAATTAATTCTAGATGGATCCCATGCTTAATGTGAAAATCAAATTTTTAGAAAATTTTAGAAAGAAAATAGAGGAAAATATACACGTGATTTTGAAGTTGGGAATTTTTTTAAAAAAATAAGACTGGAAAGCACGAATAATAAAAATTGCAAAATAGTTGACTACCTTAAAATTAAACTTGTCTGTACATCAAAATACGCCATAAACAAAGTAAGAGACAAGCAAGGGACTTGGAGAAGACCTCTGCACGGTGAGTGACTGGTAAAGGTTGAGTAGACAGAACACACAATGAACTACTTCAACCAGTGAGAAAAACGACAACACAACAGATGCAAAAGCAAAGAATGTTGAACAGACAATTCAACAAAGAGGAAACACAAATGGCCAATGAACACATGAAAAGATGCTCAATCTCAATAGTAATCAGGAAAATACAAACAATTGTGAGACACCATTTCACATTCATCAGATTAGCAATAAATTTTAAAAGTTAGACAGCAGTAAGCACGACTAAGGCCGTGAAGGAGAAGCTGTTATACACACCATCAATTGGTACAACCATCCTGGAGAGAAATGTGGCCATGTCAGTGCACATTCACGATGGCCAGCAACATCCTAGAGACACTCCGGCACACGTGTACAAGGACACGGGTACAAGAATGTGCCTCAGAGCACCGTGTGTAAAGGTGCTTATCCATGCACTTACAGGCAGCAAGTGACAGGATGAAAGCACGCATTGTAATGGTAATTCAGGACAGTGGTGGCCTCTGGAAGGGAGGGAGGGAGGGGAGTGAAACTGGGAAGAGGTAGACAGGGGAGTTTCAGCTACATCTATATTTTTATTTAAAAAAAGGAACTGGAGCAGAAAGGCAAAATGTTAATATTTGGCAAAACTAAATTGTGAGTACATGATATTCTTTGCGCTTTTCTGAATACTTGAAATACTTCATAACAATACTTTCTTAAACTCTAGCAGTATTATTCAGCATGACTTTGGAGGACATGAACATTCCAGGTCGTTGGGCAATTGCAGAACAGCAAAGGAAGAGGGATTTTTAGAGGTGGAGCAGCGGTATCTTTCCTAAAGACTCTGAGCCAGAAGATGAAGACGATGCAACACCAGGAGACACAGGAGGCACCAATTCTGTTGCCTTCACCTTAGCCTGGTAGGATGACCAGCATCAAGGCCATTCCACTGGGAGGCTCCCCATCCCCAGCTACGCTCCTGCCTCAAGGCTGCACCTCGACTCCTCCCTCTGAGACCTCTTTCCTAAACATGGATGGGAGTCAACTGCGATTTCTAATTGATTGAAAAAAAAACACTCTAAGCAGAGCTGTCATATATTCCTTCTCTGATCATTTCCTGCAGAGATAATTAAGTATTTTAATACAAATGAGGAAAACTCAAATTTCTTTCTCTCACAGCTCCTACCGCAGAGCAAAAAGTGTTGGCAAGGACGTCAAGAAAGAACTGTAAGCATAGATGATCTTATTTGCAAAGCAGAAAAAGAGACACAGATGTTGAGAACAAATGAATGGATACCAAGGGGGAAAGCGGGGCAGGGGGTGGGAGGAATTGGGAGATTGCCTCATATACACATATACACTATGATACTGTGTATAAAATAGTATACACTATGATACTATGATACTATGTATAAAATACTATACACTATGATACTATACTATGTATAAAATAGACAACTAATCAGAACCTACTGTATAGCACAGGGAACTCTACTTAATGCACTGCAGTGACCTAAATGGGAAGGAAATCCAAAAAAGAGGGGATGTATGTATACGTATAGCTGATTCATTTTGCTGTACAGTAGAAACTAACACAACATTGTAAAGCAACTATACTACAATAAAAATTAATTTAAAAAAAAAGAAAGAACTGTAAGCAAAAATGACAACCACCAATGACTCACCAAGTGAAGGTAGGAAGGTGTGGTGGTGAAGCCAGACAACCTGGTCTAAATACCAGCCCCTCCACTCACTTGCCAGTTGTATGTATATAACTTTTCAGAGGCTCAGTTTCCACACTCTCAAGTAACAATAAAAATCCCTACCTTACAGGGTGAATGAGAAAATAAGATTATATATGAAAATCACTTGCACAGTGGCTGGCACATAATACACGAATAGTAATAATAGTGTATTATTATCAATAACCATGGATTGGACTACACTGAATTAATCTTTCAGTCTGCTGAAATGTAAACTCCACGATAACAGGCAAATCTGTTTTGTTCACTGATGTAACCCAGACACCTGAAACGTTGTCTGACCTGTACTAAACACTCAATAAATGTTTGTTGAATGAACGAACGTGAATCCCAGCATTTGGCACACATGAGAGCTTACTACGTACTGGGCGTTACACATTTTGTATCTCATTTAATCCTTACAACAACAATGTATTATACTATTCATTTTATAAAGGAGGAAACTGAGGCCCAGAGAAATTAACTTCCTTCCCCAAGTTCACAGAGTTAAATGGGAGAGCCGGGATTTGAATCCTAGTTGCCATTTTTCAGGTATTTGTTGAATTAATGAATAAGTAATGGTTCAGAATCAACTTGATAATTTAGTAAATGTTCACAGTAGTTAGGGTGAGAGTGATGAGTTACCCTGGGTGGCCAGGTGAATTATTACTTATTACATAATCAATGAATTACTGTTAAGTTAGTACTTATTATGTGTATCATGGCTTTGTGGCAGAGACTGGCCATGTTCCAGGCCAGGGGTGGAAGCCACTGGTGTCTTCAATCCCTCTGCTGGGGTAGTAACGAGGAGGGAATTCTCCCCATTTTACAGAGAGGGTTACTGGACAAAAAGCCGAAAAGTAAATGTCCCAAGGTGATAAAGAGAATTAGTAAACTAGAAATAAAACCCACTCACCTCCTCCCCTCTCACAAAACTCCAGCTTAACAGAACTACTGATTTGGAACCCACTGCAGCTAGGAAGAAAAGTGGTATTAAGGCAGAAAAGTAGAGGAGATGTTTTCCTTTTCCTAAGACCTCAACTATTAACATATTTATTTACAATCAATTACTTCTGAAGAAAAAAGTCATATCCAACAATGACATTAATAGGAACTATTTCGCTGGGAGTAGATTTTAATTTAAAAATAACTTTACAGAAGTTTTTTGTAAACAAGTTTAAAGCATAAGTGAGAAAAAAATTATTTCATTACCATCATATAATCTTTATGTATATCCTCCTAGTCATTTTTGCATATTTGTCTCTTACAAAAATGGGATGTACACATTTTATAGCTTGTTTTTCAATTAATAAATTATAACTACCTTTATATGTCACTAAACGCATTTTTAAAAATAATGGAACTCCATTGTATTTATACATTAAGTCCTTGAAAATTGAAGGTTGAAAATTCAAGTTGTTCCTAATTCTCCCCCATTATAAACAAGGCTGAGATGAACATGGTAGAGCTAAATCTTTTTTGCCTGTGTTTAATTATTTCCATAGGATAGGCTTCTAGAAGTAGACCTGCTGGGTCAAAGGGTGGCATTTGGAATTTTTTAATTTAAGCACAAACATCTGTTTTAAATATATTTTTAACTTGTCTTTCACTTCCTTTTTAGTTTCTTTTTTAGTATCAAATACATGGCAAGCCCCCGAGGGAGGTTGGCGGATGCTCTCCTTATATCCCCTTTCTCTCTCTCCTTTTCAGAAGGAACAATGTCTGTGAGTTAGGAAGAAGGAAGGAGTAAAGATGAAAACAAAATAATAATGTTGACCCAGAGTGAGAAAGACTAGTTGGTTAGGGAAATAAAACCCCATCATCGGAGGCATATGCAGAGTTAGGCCCCATGGTAAGATCTACAGGAAATGAAATATGTAGGTCCACTCCTAGCCCTTGAGAAGCTTAAATTCGATTCAAAAGCAAAATTATAACCACATGCAAGATTCAGCTGCATATAACACGTCCACCTACAAAAGGCAGAAGAGTAGGTAATTCAGTTAACTGAAATAATCCGTTTAAAGCAGGAACCATAATGAAAAGATACACTGAACGTTTTATTTAAAATGAACACTTGAAGACATTTACGCGCAGAATAGGTCAATTAATTGAAGTTTCATAATGCTTTGGTCGACAGGTTCCATTTTTGGTTTCCTTAATTTAAAAATTTTTTTAATAAATTAAAATTTTTCATATAAAAACTCCTTTTTTTTTACTTTTTTAAAAAAAATTTATTTATTTTTGGCTGTGTTGGGTCTTTGTTGCTGTGCGCAGGTTTTCTCTAGTTGCAGAGAGCGTGGGCTTCTCTTTGTTGCGGTGCGCAGGCTCTAGGTGTGCAGACTTCAGTAGTTGTGAATTGCGGGCTCTACAGCACAGGCTCAGTAGTTGTGGTGCATGGGTTTAGTTGCTCTGTGGCATGTGGGATCTTCCTGGACCAGGGATTGAACCTCTGTCCCCTGCACTGGCAGGCGGATTCTTAACCACTGAGCCATGAGGGAAGTCCCTAAAAACTACTTTCTATTAACTAAAAATTTTCCCCAATATTTGTTTTCTCACCCATACCCAATTCTATTATAATTCTTTTTAGAAAGTTACTCCTACCCAGTCTTTTCCAAACTTCAACTTGTTTTTATAGAAGCAGTTATCTTTTTAAGCTCCTATCTCATACTGGGCATCAGTCAGTAAGCCTCACGGAGGGAAGAGAGAAGAGTAGTTCATACAAAGAGTTAAACAGAAGTCTGTTACTTCTTTTATACAACACGAGTGTTCCTCAGATCAAGTCCAGATGGCATCTACTCAGTAATTACCCTTCCAAGGAGAAACGGTGGAACAAGGGAATCAAATGTGTAACTTCTGGTTCTCCGTGGGCCAATGGCATAGAGGACAGACTCTACAGGATACTTAGGCATCTATAGACCAGGGAGATTTGCATCCTGAAAAACTGTCAGAATCCACTGAGATGTACAGGATCGGCAAGTACATCTTAAGAAGGAAAACATGTGAGGCTATCGGCAATAAGCTTCCTTTGAATTAAAATAAAAATCGCACTACAGGGACTTCCCTGGTGGCACAGTGGTTAAGCGTCTGCCTGCCAGTGCAGGGGACACGGGTTCAAGCCCTAGTCCGGGAAGATCCCACATGCCGCGGAGCAAATAAGCCCGTGCGCCACAACTACGGAGCTGGCGCTCTAGAACCCGAGAGCCACAACTACTGAGCCCGCATGCTGCAACTCTTGAAGCCCGTGTGCCTAGAGCCCGTGCCCTGCAACAAGGGAAGCCACCGCAATGAGAGAAGCCCGTGCACCACAACGAAGAGCAGCCTCCGCTCACCGCAACTAGAGAAAGCCTGCGCGCAGCAAAGGAGACCCAACGCAGCCATAAATCAATAAATCAATAATTTTTTTAAAAAGGCAAAATATTATAAAATAAAAATCGCACTACACTAGTCTGTTAGAAGTGCTGCTCTCATGGTGAAGAGGAGGTTGCTCTGCACTGAAAGTCAGGAGCTCTGAGCTCTGTCCAATTAGACCACCGTGAGTAGCTCCGTGGTTTGTGTAAGTTACTTAAGTCCCTCTGAGCTCCCTCTTCCTAATCTGTCAAGTGAAGTGAATTAGTGCAGGATGATTACTAAGATCCTCTTTAATTCTATAACTCTACTATTTTTAAAAGAGAACCAATAAGCATATAAAAAAGAAAAGCAGTAGACATTATAGACTTTCCAGTAGCTTAGCGAATCAATCTACATTCTAAAATCACCTACTACAATCACATCTCATTTTATTTTACAATTTAACAAATATTTATCAAGTGCCTACTCTGTGATGCTGGGGATATTTCACAAAACAAGGGAAATATCTGCCTCCGTGGACCTTATAGTCTGCTGAGGGATACAGACGATTTAACGAGCAATGACGACAAAATGTGATAATTGCTAAGGTGGAAAAAGAATATTCTTGTAGGAAGAGTGTGTACATAATGCAGTATGGAAGGATTTTCTGTGCCAAGAGTTTTTCTTTTCTTCTCTTTTCTTTTTTTTTTTTTTTGGCCACACCTTGCGGCTTGTGGGATCTTAGTTCCCTGAGCAGGAATCGAACCTGTGCCCCCTGCAGTGGAAGCACAGAGTCCTAACCACTGGACCGCCAGGGAATTCCTGGAAGGATTTTCTCAATATGGTTATATCTAATGTGAGACCTGAATGGACAAGAAGAGGCTCATTAGGTGGGGGGTCAGGAGGAAAACGGTCCAGGTAGAAGGAGCACTGCATGAAAAAGGCAGACCTAGGAGGGACTTGGCTAGTCTGGCATCTGTGGCTGAATTGCCTGGAATAAGGGATGATGTGAAAAGAGAAGTAGGCAGGAGTTGTATCATGCAAGGCCTTCCGGAACATAACAAGGAGTTTTGTCTTGAACTTCCTATCCATTGGGGGGCCATCACGTAACATTTTCAAAAGATTACCCTGGTTGTGATGTGAAGAACAGGTTGGAGGGCAGCAAGACCCAAGGAAGAAAATCACTGGGGGCTGCTGCAGGAATCTAGACAAAAGATGGTACCCTGAATTAAAACACTGGCAACGGGGATGCAGAGATATTTAGAAGACGGGACAGGACTTGGTGATTAAGATGTGTGGGAACAGAAGTCAAAAATGATTCCTAGACTTCCAGCTTAAGAAACTGGGTAGAAAATCTTCCATTGTGTTTCCTAAGAGGATTGGCTATAAGCCTGGAGTTGCTGGCAGGAGTCTTGCCATCGTTTAGAAAGAGGCCACCTGAGAATGGAGCCAACACAGTGGAAAACAAAGCTAAGAGACAGAGAGGGTGAAGCTGTTTCGGACATCCTTATGTTACGTCTCTGGACCGGCTATCCCAGATCTACTACTGGACTTTGCAGGCACATGAATCAAAGAATTTCCCTTGTTGTGGTTTTTGGTGGTGGTGGTGTTTCGGTTGGTTTTTAGTTTAATTTGTTTTTTCTTTTTTATTTATTTATTTTTGGCTGCATTGGGTCTTCATTGCTGTGCGTGGGCTTTCCAAGTTGCGCTGCGCGGGCTTCTCATTGCAGTGGCTCCTCTTGTTGTGGATCACGGGCTCTAGGCGCGCGGGCTTCAGCAGTTGTGTCTTGCGGGCTCAGTAGTTGTGGTGCGCAGGCTCTAGAGCGCAGGCTCAGTAGTTGTGGTGCATGGGTTTAGTTGCTCCTCAGCATGTGGGATCTTCCCGGACCAAGGCTTGAACCCGCGTCCCCTGCATTGGCAGGCGGATTCTTAACCACTGCACTACCAGGGAAGTCCTGTTTAGTTCAATTTGAATTGGGGTCTGTCGCTTGGAACCAAAAGAATCCTGGGAAGAGAGGGGACAGTGGGAGTGGAGAGACCAGGGTAGAACCACTACTGAAGAAGCGACAGGAAGATAAGCCCAATGAGAAAGAGAGAGGAAAGGAGGAGCCCGGGAAACTGCAGTGCCAGCAGAAGAGTTTTCAGAGAAGCATGTGGTCAGTAAAGCCAAATGCTCTAGAGAGATAAGGCAGACAAGGACCGAGACGTATGCACTGGGTTTAGCCACAAGGCAGTAGTTGGTGGCCTTGGTGAGGACAGTGTCAGTGGAGGGGTGGTGGTACAAGCCAGACGGAAAGGGTGAGGAGCTGAGGTGAGGAAGTAGAACAGAAACAATTCTAAGTCAAGGCACTGAGTTTGAAAGGAAGGGCTGTGGAGGGAGATGCTTTCAGATGGATGAGGAGGGAGAATGTGTAAAGGCTAACGAGGAGGATACAGGAGAGGGGACAGTCAGCTGGGGGAGTCCCTGAGGAGGAAGAAGGTCCAGAGCACAGGACAAAGCACAGACTTAAAGGTCGGCCCCAATTCAAGGGAAGGACACCGCTTCACTGGAAACCGACAGAGAGAAGGACGCGGGCGGAATTAACTAGGCGTCCTGGCAGTGGCAGCAGGAACTCGATGATGAGACCGTCTGACAACCTCCATCTTCTCCAGAAAGTAGCGGGTGGGGCCCTTTGCTGAGGATGAGGTGAACGGGGTGGAGGGAGCGGGGTTGGGGGTGGAAGGCTTAAAGAGAATGGAAGCCATCTGAAACTTTGCCGTGGCGAATAGGAGAGAGACTAGGGAAACACAGAAGAATTGACTGGAAGCTACGAGGGCCCACTGGATGACAGAAACCATTCCATAGTTTCCCCCAAATCTGGTACGTCGAGGAAAGGATGGAATCTGAAAGTAAATGTTTGATTACAATGAGGCAACTGATTTATAAATTATGTCTTTCATAAATTAAAAAACGTTAGTGTGTACTGGGATCGTTTTCATTACTGATCTAAAAGAGGAACTTTTAAGTTTGCTGATAGGACACTCAGCTTTTCTGCCTAGTAAACTGCCAACCTGATGGAGATGAACCACAGGAAGATCTCACAAAATGATGTGACAGAATCCAGAGTGGCGGATAAGATTCAGAAGGCTGGAATGTGATAACGAATCTGGGTCTAAAACACAAAACAAAACTCAAACTGTGCTCGTAAAATAAAGGTCTTGGGATCTCAGTGACCACCCAATTAAGAGGTCAAAGTTACCAAAACAATGCTCTTTTTTTCTAAACAATATTTTTTGTTTTTTAATATTTATTTATTTATTTATTTTGGCTGTGCTGGGTCTTAGTTGTGGCACACAGGATCTTCACTGAGGCATGTTTAGTTGTGGCATGTGGGATCCTTAGTTGCAGCATGCGGACTCCTTACTTGCAGCATGCATGTGGGATCTAGTTCCTCAACCAGGTATCAAACCCAGGACCCCCGCATTGAGAGCACAGAGTCTTAACCAGTGGACCACCTGGGAAGTCCCCAGAACAATGCTCTTAAGAGCAGATACAACCCTTGGGTTGAACAAATACCAAATACCAAGAGGCCACTAGATAAGGTCCTTTCAGTATCAAGACTGAAGTTTCAGTTAAGAGTGATAAGAGCTCATGTGAGATAACTGTATTTGAAGACCTCATCTACTGATCACATTAGTCATCCATGTTTTCAACTTCTATCCCTATATTTAGTTTCATCTTCACCAAAGTTTTTGGACCATACTGTCTCAACCCCTCCTGAAATGTCTTTTCTGAATTACGATGTAGTCTTGTGATACCTATCTTCAGAGAGGTATTATATAAACACTCTGAACGGTGGTTTTTTTTTTTTTTTTTGTCCTTCATAGTTGAGGGTATTTACTACTGAATTATTCAATATTCTTCATAAAGAAAAAGCAACCAGAAACAAACAAAAAAAACCCAGGTGGGAACTTTCCTATCCAAGGCCTTCCTTGCCTGGGTTTTCATTTATCTGCCCCACTTCTGACTTATCATTTCCAGGTTCTTAAGCTGGAAAGTTCATTCCTCTTGGCCCTTAAGAGTACTCTGATTCTCCTCAGCCTTCACACATCTAGGTTACCACATGCCAGAAGCAAGGTGATGAGCTAAGATTACAACCTCATCCCTAACCTTGAAGGATTCACAGACTCAGTAAACGATGCCAATACAGAGTGACAGGAGCTGAGACAGGAGGCAGAGGGGGTGGAAAGGCGAACGTGATCATCTCCTCCAGAATGGGCAGAAAGGGTTAGGAGGGCCTCCTGGACGAGGCGACACTTCAGCAGAGGATGAAGATTTCTCTGGGCAGCGAAGGTGAGGAAGAGTGGGAAGCAGAGGGAACAGCAGAGTATAAAAACCCATGAGGGGCTTCCCTGGTGGCTCAGTGGTTAAGAATCCGCCTGCCAATGCAGGGGACACAGGTTCAAGCCCTGGTCCAGGAAGATCCCACATGCCGCGGAGCAACTAAGCCCATGTGCCACAACTACTGAGCCTGCACTCTAGAGCCCGTGCTCCACAACTATTGAATCCATGCACCACAACTACTGAAGCCTGCCGCCATAGAGCCCGTGAGCCACAACTACTGAAGCCTGCCACCATAGAGCCCATGCACCGCAACTACTGAGCCCGTGTGCTCTAGGGCCCACGTGCCACAACTACTGAGCCCGCACGCCTAGAGCCCGTGCTCTGCCACAAGAGAAGACTCCACAATGAGAAGCCTGTGCACCACAGTGAAGAGTAGCCCCCGCTCGCCGCAACAAGAGAAAGCTCGTGCACAGCGACGAAGACCCAATGCAGCCAAAAATAAATAAACTAAAATTTAAAAAAAAAAACAAAAACTCTTGAGACGTGGAACAGGCTTACTTCCGGGGGCTGTAGGTTGCATAGCACAAGTAGAGCACAGGGTGTAGGGAGAGGTCGGAAGAGGAGTCTCACCAAGTGAGAAGGGACCAGACCAGACATTGCCTGGCTTAAGAGCAGTTAAGAAGTTTGAACTTTATCCTGGCTCAGGTGTGAACCAATCATTTTTTTCCCTTGGCTTAGCCTAGATAAGATTAGAATTGTTGAAAGCGAATTTTCGCTAAAGCACAAAGGGAAAAGCAAACAAATACAAAACAAAAAAGCAAACAGTAAAAAGCATAAAAATGAACAACTCACAGATCCCAGATCTCTTAGCTGCTTCACAAAGTTCTAGCTCCAGATTAGAACTTGTACACAGATGGCTCAACCCAAGCCCTCTTTCTCTCCTCTACCTATCCATGTTGGCACTGGAAGAGCTTACCACTTGCTTTGTCCCTGGTGCAAACGTGAGGCCGATGGGATTTTTCCTCCTTCTAGAACCCAGTTTTTAACATTCACCCCTGGGCCATCTGGCTTACACTGAGGTTAGCTGAGCTTCTCCCCTGGAGTTGCCCCTGGAGGTCTTGCTCTAGATCAGGGGTCAGCAAGTGCTTTCTGTAAAGGGCCACGTGGTAAATATTTTAGGCTTTGAGGGCCATATGTATTTCTGTCACAACTACTCAACTCTGATGCTGCAACATGAAAGCAGCCATAGACCATGTATAAACCAAAGGGCACGGCTGTGTTCCAATAAAACTTTATGGACGTTGAAATTTGACTTTTATGTCATTTTAATTTATCATGAAATATTCTTATTTTGATTTTTTCAACCATTTAGGTAGGTAAAAACCATTCTTAACCCACCAACTATATAAAAACAGGAGATGGGCCAGATTTGCCCTGTGGATTATACGCACTGATTCCCAGGGCGAAGACGGCCTCTTTTCTTTTATGTCATCAGTTTATTATTATAACTGATACTAATAATACTAATAGATAACATTCAGTGAGCACCCACTACGTGCCAGGTGGTATGCACCATACAGAGATGATTTGAAGAATAAATAATGTCTTTAGAGCACTTAGCATAAAGCTTGCTCTGAGGTAAGCGTGATAATTGTCAGCTACCACAGACAAGCAGCACCTCTGTTGAAAGTTTGGGGAAGTGGCAGCCATTATTTGAATGAATTGGAAAAACCTGAGTGATATTAGAGACTTTTTTTTTTTAAGTTGGAATAAACATGATGTCAGATATCTTGCATAATAAACTTAATAACTGACCAAAAACTGCTAGCTACTATTACTATTGCTTATTATTGTTTATACATCTTATCTCTGATCAGTAAAGTGGCTCATACAAGGTAGATATTAATATCCCATTGAAGATCAGAAAAATTAAGTAATTTGTGAAATCACATAGCTAGTAAGTAGCAAGCAGACCTAGAATGTGAAGCAGATTTATCTGACTTCAAAGACCACACCCGTCCACCACATCACAACCTCCTGTTTAGTTTATGTGAAGTAAAACTGATTTGGTCATTAACCAGCAGCAGGAATTACCGTCCCCGGAGCCTGCCATCTTGTGTCAAGATCAGCATAGGCCTTATTCTATTCTTGCTTCAAAGCTTAAACGCCTGTTGGACCACTTAGCTCTGGTTTCCTGCCAAGGGATCCTCTACCCCATGAGAACAATGCAAATGACCAAGCTCAACTGAGGGTTAGAGGTTTTCCCACTCAGGTGTCCAATTCAGCCCACTTCTCCAGGTTCTTCTAATGACTCATCCTTAGGTAACTTCCTGAAAGTGACTGTCCCAGAATCCCACCACTACAGCATTCTTTTTTTCTTTTAAATAAATTTATTTTATTTATTTATTTATTTATTTTTGCCTGCGTTGGGTCTTCGTTGCTGTGCACAGGCTTACTCTAGTTGTGGCGAGTGGGGGCTACTCTTCGTTGCGGTGCTCAGGCTTATTGTGGTGGCTTCTCTTGTTGCGGAGCATGGGCTCTAGGTGTGCAGGCTCAGTAGTTGTGGCGCACGGGCTTAGTTGCTCCGTGGCATGCAGGATCTTCTCGGACCAGGGCTCAAACCTGTGTCCCCTGCATTGGCAGGTGGATTCTGAACCACTGCGCCACCAGGGAAGCCCCGCTACAGCATTCTAACAAAAAATACTTTACACGTTCAGTTTTGACTCCAGATGGTTTCCACCAAAGGTAAAACCCATTCATCTGCATGACGTCTTCAGAGCTGACCTATAAAACGTTATCGAATATATTGTCCACAGCTTCAAAATTGTATTCAAGGGAGCCCGTGCGGTAAATCCTCCACTGAGTTTAGTTCCAGGAAACAAACTGTCTCCTCTAGAGCTGAATTTGTATACTTTATCTTGCCAGAGTAAGAAAACGATGTAACCCAAACTGTTTCCTTTTATACCATGGCTTCCAAGAAACTTAAAAACAAATCCCATGCCAAAATGTCTCATCTCAGATGGCTAGGAGGACCTACTTCCACTTCACTGCTATGACCATTTTTGTTTTATATTTTGAAAATAGCTAGAATAGACTGTGTGTCTCTTATACGCCAAGCACCCTGCTTCTCCCGATGTGCCCTTCCTCCTCACGTCATTTCAAATCTAGTGCTTGTTTTACTAAACTACCCTAGTGCCTTATTTTTAAAGTTATGCTTTACCTCGTATCCTATACTTCATATCTCCTAGAAGCAGACAGGTCCAAATATTGTGGAGTTTTTAAAAGACTCTATTCACATTTCTGCACATAGTTGTGAACAGCCAACCAGGCTTTATCCTTAGAGGCACAAGATGGGGATGTCATTCCATGAAAGTTGGGCTTTTTCCAGATTGCACTGTCTTCCGCATCACTCTCTTTTTTTGTACCACTGCTTGCCTCCATGTATTGCTCTTTTCGTCTGCCTTTTGGGGTTTCTGCTGTGGGTATCACCCTGATTCTCCATGCAGGCGTTAAGACTCCAGGCAGTACCATACTATATATAGAAAACCCTAAAGACTCCATACAAAAACTACTAGATCTAATAAATGAATTCAGCAAAGTAGCAGGATACAAGATTAACATTCAGAAATCGGTTGCATTTCTTTACACTAACAATGAAATATCAAAAAGGGAATGTAAAAAAACAATACCTTTTAAAATCACACCAAAAAAAAAAAAACACCTAGGAATAAACCTGACCAAGGAGGTTAAAGACATATATGCTGAGAACTATAAAACATTAATAAAGGAAATTAAAGAGGATTTAAAGAAATGGAAAGAAATACCATGCTCTTGGGTTGGAAGAATTAATACTGTTAAAATGGCAATACTACCCAAAGCAATCTACAGATTTAATGTGACCCCTATCAAATTATCCATGACATTTTTCACAGAATTAGAACAAATAATCCAAAACTTTATATGGAACCATAAAAGATCCAGAACTGCCAAAGCAATCCTGAGGAAAAAAAACAAAGCAGGAGGCATAACTCTCCCAGACTTCAGACAAGTGACAGTAATCAAAACAGTGTGGTATTAGTACAAAAACAGACACATGGATCAATGGAACAGAATAGAGAGCCCAGAAATAAACCCACACACCTACATACAGTCAATTAATCTTTGACAAAGAAGGCAAGAATATAAAATGGGAAAAAGATAGTCTCTTCAGCAACTGGTGCTGGGAAAGTTTGACAGCTGCATGTAAATCAATGATGTTAGAACACACCCTCACACCATACACAAAAATAAACTAAAATGGCTTAAAGACTTAAACATAAGACATGACACCATAAAATTCTTAGAAGAGAACATAGGCAAAATATTTTCTGACATAAATCGTACCAATGTTTTCTTAGGTCAGTCTCTCAAGGCAATAGAAATAAAAACAAAAATAAACAAATGGGACCTAATCAAACTTCCAAGCTTTTGCACAGCAAAGGAAAACATAAAAAACCCCAAAAAACTAAAAAACACAAAAAGACAACCTACAGAATGGGAGAAAATATTTGCAGATAATGTGACCGACAAGGGCTTAATTTCCAAAATATACTAACAGCTCATACAACTCAACAACAACAAAAACAACCCAATCGAAAAATGGGCAGAAGACTTTGACATTTCTCCAAAGAAGAAATACAGATGGCCAATAGGCACATGAAAAGATGCTCAACATTACTAATTATTAGAGAAATGCAAATCAAAACTACCATGAGATACCACCTCACACTGGTCAGAATGGCCATCATTAAAAAGCCTACAAATAACAAATGCTGGAGAGGATGCGGAGAAAAGGGAACCCTCCTACACTGCTGGTGGGAATGCAAGTTGGTGCAGCCACTATGGAGAACAGTATGGAGGTTCCTCAGAAAACTAAAAATAGAATTACCATATAATCCAGCAATCCCACTCCAGGGCATATACCTAGACAAAATTATAATTCAGAAAGATACACGGGGCTTCCCTGGTGGCGCAGTGGTTAAGAATCCACCTGCCAATGCAGGGGACATGGGTTCAATCCCTAGTCCAGGAAGATTCCCCCATGCCATGGAGCAACTCAGCCCATGCACCACAACTACTGAGCCTGCGCTCTAGAGCCCGCAAGCCACAACTACTGAGCCCAGGTGCCACACTACTGAAGCCCGCGTGCCTAGAGCCCGTGCTCTGCAACAAGAGAAGCCACCACAATGAGAAGCCCGCGCACCGCAACAAAGAGTAGCCCCCGCTCGCCGCAACTAGAGAAAGCCCGCAAGCAGCAACGAAGACCCAATGCAGCCAAAAATAAATAAGTAAAATAAACTTATTTTTAAAAATTAAAAAAAAAAGATACCTGGACCCCAATGTTCACAGCAGCACTATTCACAATAGCCAAGACATGGAAACAACCTAAATGTCCAGAGACAGATGAATGGATAAAGAAAATGTGGTACATATATACAATGGAATACTACTCAGCCATAAAAAAGAATGAAATAATGCCATTTGCAGCAACATGGATGGACCTAGAGATTATCATACTAAATGAAGTAAGCCAGAAAGAGAAAGACAAATACCATATGATATCACTTATATGTGGAATCTAAACTATGACACAAATGAACCTATCTATGAAACAGAAACAGACTCACAGACATAGAGAGCAGACTTGTGGTTGCCAGCGGGGAGGCGGGGCAGGAGAGGGATGGGCTGGGAGTTTGGGGTTAGTAGATGTAAACTATTACATTTAGAATGGATAAACCACAAGGTCCTACTGTATAGCACAGGGAACTATGTCCAATCTCCTGGGATAAACCATAATGGAAAAGAATATGAAAAAAGAATGTATACATGTGTATAACTGAGTCACTTTGTTGTACAGCAGAAATTAGCACAACATTATAAATCAACTATACTTCAATTTAAAAAAAAAAGACTCCAGGCAGCGCCCACACTTGGTCTATGCCAGTGGTGAGGTACATGAGCTGGACTCAATCCTTCTGCACCTGCAGCCCCTGGACACACCTCATGGGACTCCTGTCGCGCTTAGCAGCTTCTTCATTGGAATCGCAACTGTCTTATGCATTTGGCACCTCCCACTTCACCTCATATCACCTCCCTTCAACCCTACCCGTTCCCCTATTGACCTTTCCAGGAATCAAGGAAAGTTTATATAACTTAGGACTTTATGTCCAAGGGAAACTGGCAGAGCATCTAGAATAAAGCTGGCAGAAAAGTTGGAAACTGGAGAATATATTTGGTACAACATAGGCCCTCAAATATTTGATAATGAATGAATGAACAAATGAATGAATGAATGAACAAAATCCAACTTATCACCAGTTTCCCACCTTGATTACCTAGACAAAGCCAGCAACCAAACACCAGGTTCTAAGCACCCATATTTCTTCAGTGACTGGAATCCTATGAATTTGCTGCAGTAAGGCTGATAACAATGGAAAACCTGGTTTCTCTTTCTGCTTAAAAAGAAAGCCAGAGCACACCTCCGTCTGCCCAGAGAGCTTCCTTGTCACTACCAGGTGTGACTGTCTGGCAGAGGCCATGTTTTTGCTTTGAATTCTCCTTTTGCCTGAACTTGCTCAGTGACCCTGGGTAAGTCACTTGCTCAATGGAACTTTTTTTTTTTGGCAAAATACACATAAAATTTACCATTTTAGCCTTTTTAAAATGTACAGTTCAGAGTCATTAAGTACATTCACATTGCTGTGCAACCATCACCACCATCCATCTCCAGAACTCTTTTCACCTTCCCAGACTGAAACTCTCTACCCATTAAACAGCAACTTCCCATCCCCCTCTCCACCTGTCCTGGCAACCACCATTCTACTTTCCGTCTCTGTGAATTTGACTATAAGTGGAATCATAAAGTATCTGCCCTTTTGTGACTGGCCTATTGCACTGAGCATTATGTCCTCAAAGTTCATCCATGTTGTAGCATGTGTCAGAATTTCCTTCCTTTTAAGGCTGAATAATACTCCATTGTATGTACAGACCACGTTTTGTTTATCCATTCTTCTATCAGCGGACACCTGCGTTGTTTCCACCTTCTGACTATTGTGAATAATGCTATGAACACAAGTGTACAAGTATCTGAGTCCCGGCGTTCACTTCTTTTGGGTGTACACCCAGAAGTGGAATTGCGGGCTCAGGCAGTTAATTCTATGTTTGCTAGTTTGAGGAACCGCCACACTGTTTTGTTCCATGGGACTTTTAAATGCAGAGACAGAACTGCTTAAAGAGCTGGCCACTGCAGTCGTATTGTCATGCTGACTCCTGAGAGATGTTTCCCGGGTGTAGATTTGCCCAGAAGGGTTGTCTTGCCTCGTTCTCTAGAGAAGCAGGATCCACCTGCTGTTTAGAGTAAGTCCTGCTTTAGACACAGGACCTGGGTCTGCGCCTGACCCTGCCTCAGGATCCACTTCTGTAAAGTAGGTCAATAATACTTAATTTTCAGGGTTTTTATAAAGGTCAGGGATCATGTACACAAAGCACCAGGTAAGCACTTAGAAAATGAAGCTGTGAATATCACCCTACTGACTGCAAAGGGTGGTTATGAAAACCAAACCATGTAACGGATGAGAGAGCTGGAAAGGGTCATGCTTTCTACAAATGCTAAGCCCTCATTTCTTTCCTAATCTCTGCTGTGGTCTCCTAAGAGTTCTTCCTGCCTCCTGGCCTCTTAAGTCTATCCTCCACTCCAGCTTCAGAGTGAGCTCCCTAAAGCAGATAGGACCCTGTCCCTCCTCATAAGGTTTTCAGTGGCTCCCCTCACCCTCACCAGGCCTTCCTGTGTTCAGTCTACTTCTCAGATCTTGCCACTCTACCCTCATGATCTTCTTAATGCTTGTCCCCTCCACCTGGAGCACTCTTCCCCCAGTCTTGCCTAAAAGTGAGTCATCCTAGAATTACTAATTTCCGACGTTTCCGGGCCTTTCCTGACTCCACCAGACTAGACTCGAGGCCCACAGCACCAGGAACAATTATCTATCGCCGTCCCAAGCACACGTTTCATTACAACCATCTGTGGGTTGATTTCCCCAACGCGATCAGCTTCTTAATGTCAAGGGTTAGATGATTCATCTCTGCATTTCCGGCCTTAGCACAGTACTAGGATGTTTACTGAATAAATATATATATATGAAAAACAGGGTGGTGCTTTTATTATTGGAAAGTTGGAATAGTTCACAAGGTCAATGCCTGAGTTCATCAGGATAACTGTTTCTAAAGTGTCATATTACGTGACTAGTATTAGAATAATTAGTATCATTATATAATGAAGAGTTTTTTTGAAAAACTGGCACCACAAAGGATGGAAGCCAAAAGGGGAATATTTCAAGGTACTTTCTCTATCCCCTTCTCCCTCTAAAATAAGTGGGATGTTTTTAAATTGAGCTCCTCGGGTCTTCATGGTTCTTCTGAGAGATACTTTTGCTTCCTTGGCATCTGAGAAATAGCCTGACCTCTACGTGCATGGCCCTGATGACATGACCCCTGATAAGAGATCATCCCTGAAGCTATTTTTCATGAGCGGGCTAAAGTAATGAGTCCAGTCTTGCACTTAGTAGGTGCCTGATAAATATCTGCCCAAGAACTGAGTTCCTCATGAGTTGCTTGTTTGTGCTAAATCCTGTGAACTCCAGTCTGTGGCTGGAGGTCAGTTTCTTAATTTACCTCCTTCAGAAGCAAGAACCGTGCCAGCTGTTCCAGTTTTGAAGTAATCAAGGCATTGGAAGGTTGTAAAAGCAATGGGACAATTATTTAAATTAACCTAAAGTGCATATACAGTATTTTCAGTTGATGTGGGAATCATCTGATCTGCTTATTTTTAGTGGGCCCATGAATTGGTATTTAAGTTTCATTATATGGGTGTCAGTGTCTTTCCATATGAATCTCTTGAAGCTAAAGCCTTAACTGATGCAATCTACTGTGCAAGGTTATCTTTTTTTTTTTTTTTGGCCACGTTGTGTCTTTGCTGCTGTGGCTGTGCATGGGCTTTCCCTAGTTGCGAGCGGGGGCCCCTCTTCGTTGCGGTGCATGAGCTTCTCATTGCAGTGGCCTCCCTTGTTGCAGAGCACCGGCTCTAGGCGCGCAGGCTTCAGTAGTTGTGGCGCATGGGCCTAGCTGCCCTGTGGCATGTGGGATCTTCCTGGACCAGGGCTCGAACCCATGTCCCCTGCATTGGCAGGAGGACTCCCAACCACTGTGCCAACAGGGAAGCCCTGTACAAGGTTATCTTTAACATGTCCTTAAACGGCTCCTTTTAAGCTTCAAACGGTGCCCTCTAGTTCTCATGCGTGCTGGTGATTATTAATGACTTTCCAGATTTTGGTTTTATCTTTGGGGTTTATTGCCACTAACCGAGGACCTTATGGTGGGAATCACTGATGAACACTAGCTAAGAAAAATTTTTTCCTTGCTTTTAATCTTTTAAAGATTTGTATCATTTTATGCACAAATACACAATGCTTTTAAATGAATATTAATGTTAGATGTAGAAAATACAAATATCTTCCAAATACAAAGTATTATACATGATGAGAAATTCATAATTTCATATTTGATGGAGAACTGACACTTCTGGGGGAAAGTACCCAGAGATGGGCTTAAGGATCATTAAGAATTTCTGCTTAACAAAGATTTAGAATCCTAACAACTCCTAGACTTGCCTTCTTTCCTTGGGCATAGGTGAGATGATAACTGTTTGAAAGAATTTTCTTGTTTCTGATTGTTATCTCAAATCAAGAGGTGTGTCTAGCAAAAAAGGAACCTGTGCTCACAGCATTTTACATTTTGAAGGAAAAATAAAGGCAATTTAGTTGTCCAGACTTCTCAGAGGCAGAAATGTTTTAGAACCAAGCTTCCCTGATTTCCCATCTTCTGCCTTGCACTATCAGGTAATTTGTTAATTAGGATCATGTTCACCTGAAGAATATATCGGTTAGATGGTCTTCCTAGTTATAATCTTTATTACTAAACAACAAATGAAACTGCTTGGATTTCACAAGTAAAAGCAATCAATTGATATTTATTGGGTGAGGGTTTTAAAGAAAAATAAACCTTTAAAACTATAACTTATTTTACATCGGAGCTAGGGATCAGAGGACTAAAGTACTTTTCTGAGCCTTTAGAAGTGGGCAAAGGTGGAGTCACTTTAGAATCGCAGGTTTCAGATGGGGATTATTTCAGATTGGCATTTTTACCAAGGGGAGCACTGGGGTAACAGGAAGTGAGACCGAATGTATGGAGGGAGCCATGCAGTGTGACCCAGAAAACAGGCTGTGGAGGACAGACCCCAACAAGCTTAAGCTACCCCAGGTGCCCACATATTCCAGTGCCTTCTATCTGCCTAAGTTTATTTTTTGAAAAGCTCGAACTGTGGGATCCCCAAACTAGGGTCAGCTGTGTTGAGGCGCTCTGGGGTGTGGCGCTCAGGGACTGTTGGGAAGCAGTGTCCTGGAGAGTAGTCCTGGGGTGTAGAACTTGAGGGCACCCACTGGCTTAGATCACAGGACAGCAACCTCCTGATGGCTATAGGGTGGCGGAGGCGGGCACGTGACAGACGCCACTCACTAAGTACCTGAAACAGCGGGGACTCAGGACCCACACCCACCCCGAGAATTAGACCCTTAAGGACATCTAATTTTTCAGGAGTTTTCACGAAGGCACACATTCTGAAGACACGCAGCCCACACCCACACAAGTTCTCACGCATTCTAACCCCTCCCCAGAGTTTTTGCATCCCTACACAAGACAGGAGGGATGAACCAAGAGCTTGAAATTACCCTGGCACAGACTCCCCAAATCAGGTTTCCCAAAGCCCAGCAGAGTCGGGGAAGGGGGGGCGCGGGGGGGGGGGGGGGACGGGGAGGATGGGACGGAAACAAAAGACTTTTGAAATAGATTCCCCCGAGCGAAACTGGTAGCTCCATCTCTAAATGTTAGCAACGTTAAGACTTCTCCTGTTGGCACAACTAGGAAAAAAAAGACTTCACACCCCCCAAAAGGGATGGTCCGGGAGAGCACCCCCTACCTTGCTACAGCGCCAGGTGGACAGGTCTCCGAGGCCGGGGAAGGCACAAACTGAGCCCAGGCGGCTGGCCGCAGGAGGGGCGCAGCTGCGACTGACGGCTGCTGGATTTGCGGCCCTGGCCCCGCCCCTCGGACGCCCCGCCCCCAGGCCGCCCCGCCCCTCGGACGCCCGCAAGCCCTCGGGGCTCTGCCGCCTTAGCTGCAGCTGGGTCACCTCCGGACCCGAGCGCCTGGTGCATTGTGGGACGCCGGAGCCCGCCGCTGAGGCTGCGCTGACACCTGGCGGGCGCGTCCTAAAAGCAGCCCCGGGCTGGTGGGGTGCGTCTGCGGGGACCCGCCGAGGGAGAGGCGGGGCCGGGCACTTGGGGAACCGCTGCGAGCTAGTGTGGGTTACGTATTGCTCACATCTCAAAGTTAGAAATAAACGATGTTTTCAAAGTGCCTGGGGGCCCCCTCTCCCGGGTAGTGACATAAGTAAAAAAACCAAGCAACTTTCAGTCTCGGCAAAGCTTTTTAAGCTAGGAAAAGTAATTTTAAAATCATAAAACTAAATGACATCAAGATTATGGGAAAACCTGCACACTTAGTTTTTAGTTCTGGTGAAACCACAGATCGGCTCAATCTGTCTAGAGAATAAAAATAATATGGAACAGAAACTATGAAAGTGTGTAATCCAGGACTTTCTCTTCCTCAAGGAAATAGTTCAAGTGGAGTAAAAATAAATTACACAAAAATATTCACAGTGAAAAATTAGAGTAACAAACAACTAAAATACGTGAAAGGCACAAAGATAAAATGTCGCTGTTCACATAAGAATATGAACATTATCACTAAGTAGAAATATTTCTATCAAATAATGTTAAACACAGAACACAGGAAAGCACATGGCCAATGATTCTGTGTGAAAATATGTGTTGACAAATGTAAAAAGAAACTTTGGAGCAATGTAGATAGTTTTATATGTCTTAAGGTTGTTTTATTTTTATTAAATAACTTTTTAAACGTTTCTAACTTGTAGGTACTAGTTCTAATTTTGGATGGCTTTGCAATATTTCAGTTTCCCCTCATTCTACATGATAAAGAAAAAATTCTGAGGTTTTAACAAAGATAAGACATTAAAGAGTTTTGCTTATCTGCAAACCCTGATGGGGCACAAAAAAAAAGTAAACTTCCTGGGGAGTGTATTAGTTTGCTAGAGCTACAAACCACCACAGACTGCGTGGTTTAAGCCACAGAAATATATTGTCTCACCGTTCTGGAGGCTCAAAGTCTGAGATCAAGGTGTTGGCAGGATTGGTTCCTTTTGAGGGCTGTGAGGGAGAATCTGCTCCAGGCCGCTGTCTTGGTTTTATAGATAGCTGTCTTCACATTCACATGCTGTTCATCCTGTGCGCATGCCTGTGTCCAAATGCCCCCCTCTTATGAGGATGCCAGTCATATTGGATTAGGGGCCCACCCTGCCCCAGGATGACTTCATCTTAACTAATTATACCTGCAACAACCCTATTTCCAAATAAGGTCCCATTCTGAGGTGCTGGGGACTAGGACTTCAATCTATGAATATGGGGGGACGGGACACAATTCAGCCCATAACAGGGACCAGGAGCTTGAGATTCAAAGTGTAATCTTACGAAAAGGGCGCTCACCCAATGACAAAAATAATAGTAATAATGTATACAGTCTCAAATGTATCAAAACCCTGACAACTTAGAGTAAAACCAAACTGATTACAACATTCTTCTTTCTGTCCTCTAACACATTTCAGGCCTTTCCAGTGGAACCAGAGATGTTAATGGAATAAGGTAGCCTCTAGTTTCACAGATAGTAGATCTGATGTGTCTGGCCTCCTGCAGGAAGGGCTTGGAGAAGGGTGTGTCCAAGTGCCCAGAAGAAGGGCGGCGTCTCTTACATTTGAGCCTGGAGAACAAGGGCAGAGAGGCCATGGGTGGAGAATTATAGGAAGCAGGATCCTGTCATTGGAGAGCACACACAGACACCCTCCCGTGAAGAACTCAGCTTTAGTTCAAGAAGCCGATAAGAGCCTCAGCTTGGGGAGGGTGCCCTCCGAAGATGGAATCCAGTCTTCCTGAGCCGAGCCAGCCTCTCCCAAGTAACCTCACCACATGGGTGGGATGAGAAGCTTTAAATCATCCCTGAGCCCTGCCTTCTGAGGTGATGGGGACCCAGAAGATCTCTTGAGAGAAGGAAGCCCTGCCTAATACTTCCAGATCCGTTTGTTTGTTTGTTAATTCTTCTGAAAGAACCAGAAGCCCAATTAGAGGTGTACTGATAAAAATAACTGGCTCTCCAGAAAGAAAAGCTCTGATTCGTGCTGTTTGCAGATTTCTGTGGTGTAAATAAAACTGAGCAGAACCCTGTGGGGCTCCTGGGCATGGAAGCCTTTCTGTGTCCCCCATTTCTTGTTTGTAGGGAATGGGCTTCATTCAGCCTCCATGACCTTCCCTGCGTTCCAAAGGGCAGGTTCAAACAGTTGCTAATCAGGGAAGGGAGGGGATGCAAAAACAAGGGTGGAACAGCCAAGAAACAATAGTGCAGCCTTGGGGCAGGGTCCTGGTTCGCCTCAAGGGATACACATAACAGTATCTTTGAGCTCTTCTGCAGAACTAAAACCCCCAACAAATGCAAGATGTTAACTACTTGAAGCATTCTTCATTCCAGAGAGACGGTCACAAAAACAAAAGCTTGAGAACAACAAAAAGCTCATCAGGAGACCACCTGAGGCCAGATTAAAGGAATGCAGGCCCTGCACACACCCTGATCCTTATCAGCAACCCTGCCCTTGAACCATAGCTATAAAACTCCTCACCAAATCCTCCCGGGTTGGGACACACAGTTTTTCAGGGCACAAGCCTGCTGTGTCCCTCTCTGCCTGGCAAAGCAATAAAGTTATTCTTTTCTACTTCACCAAAAACTCTTGCCTCTGAGATTCGATTTGGCTCTGGCCCAGACAGGCCAAGTTTTCAGCATCATAAATACTTCCACCGTGGCTGATTTCAAGCTACTAACATAAGGTCACTGAACACGGAGTTGGAGTGCCAGCATGCCACCGAGCCCCGGTAATTGGCTTCAGAGTCTCAAAGCCAGGAGGTGGCCAGGGAGCCGTTTCTGGGAGCGCCCCAGTGAGGAGCAGAGAGAAGGGCAGCTCTTGTGGGTGTGGAGCAGAGCCTCCAGCTGGGCAACCCTGCTAGCAGGGAGCCATGGGCAGTGGGGAGGCCCAGTGAGAATCGGGGACCACACACAGCCTCCAGGGCAGCGGGGATGGGGATCAGGCGAGGAGACCAAACACAGCAGGAGGAAGTGCATTCTTTCAGAGCTGAGAGAGGCTCACCCAGTCTGGGTAAGAGAAATAGACAGGCAGCTTCAGGGCACAAGTGAAGCGATCAGGATGTCTCAGGCTGAAGGGAAACACTCCTCTTTCATTTCCCTTATTAGGGCATTCTCCCTGAGATGACCTTTCCAGGAAGAGAGACGCTTCCAGGGCTCACACAGATGTCTTGTCACTGGGCTAAATCCCACAAGGGCTTTTTCCCAGTTGAGCCCAGTGCAAGACACCTGTGGGCTCCTGTTAGAGCCGGTAAAAGCGTATGTGAAGGCAGGTAACACAACCAAGAGAAACTGCTGGGTCTCCTGTCACTTAAACTGGATCTTAGGGGCCCTGTATATGGTGCAAACTAGTGGTGCACCTGGGCTACAGCCTAACCCAGCAGTTGACTCTGCTTTCAGTGTTGTTCATGTACAAATAATGTTCCACCCTTGCTGGGGTGATTTTTCCCATGAGCAAAGCTCATACATGTACGCTCCTTTCTGCTTAAAAACCCTTCCCTGAGTCACGTTCACTCACTTTTGCACAAGATATAGGCTTTTCATGATCTGACTCATCAGTTTTATCTGCTGCCCTGCTCCTGGTAACTTCACTTTATCTAAGTCACGATTCCCAAACAAGCTATGTTTGCTTGATTCTAGGCCTTCATACTTGTTTTTCCTGTGTTTTGACTCTTTTCCTAGCTCTATGGGTCTTTTCCCATGCCAGGAATCTTGCGTCACATCTATAGTTTTATTATTAAACCCCCAGGGTTTTCTTTTTTACTATCTTTTATTGTGGTAAAATATATGTAACATAAAATTTGCCATTTGAACCATTTTTAAGTGTAGAATTTGGTGGCATTAATTATAGTCACAATGTTATACAACCATCACCACTATTTCCATAATCTTTCATCACCCTAAACAGAAACTCTGAGCCTATTAAGCAATAACTCCCCACTCCCTCCTTCACCCAACCTCCACTAACATCTAACTTCTAATCTACTTTGTCTCTAAGAATTTGCCTATTCTAGGTATTTTCTATAAATGCAATCATGCAATAATTGTCCTTTTGTATCTGGCTTCTTCCACTTCGCCTATTTTCAAGGTTCAACCATGATGTGGCACGTGTCAGAATTCCATTCATTTTCATGGCTGAATAATATTCCATTGTATGGATATAACACATTTTGTTTAACCATTCATCTGTTGATAGACATTTGGGTTGTTTCAACCTTTAGGTTATCGTGAATAATTCTGTTCTGAACATTGGCATACACTTCACATATTTTCCCCTCCATATGGTCAGAGGGGACCTGACCTCTGATCTTATTTCTACTGTAGAACTGGCTGACTTCTATTTATCTTACAGAATCCTTTGCAAGCAGAAAATGGTGGAACAGGAGCCCAAGCCCAAACTTCCTGCCTGTGTCCAGGGATGTTTCCACTTTGCCCCCCTGAATTACAGGCTTTCCCAGATGGACTATCATAATGAAAGTGGGAGGACTGAAAGTAGCAGAGCCTGAAGAGACTAGTTAGGAGGCTCCAGTAACCCTGGCGTTAGAGGTAGGGCCTGGCCCAAGGGAGATAAAAATGCGTCCACATTTGATACCCATAAATGTCCACATGCAGCCATTCTCAGAAAGTAACATGGTGTGGATATCGCTGTGGGTGTGTATATATGAATGGGTTGAGAGGAGAAGAGTGGGAAAGAATGGGAGACAAATGGAAAGAAGGGAGATTAGAGAAAGTGGTCATTTGAATACTCAGCAGAACTTTAGTCAAGCTACCAAATCACTACCATAATAATAAATTTGGTCCAATAAAGACAGAGTGGAATAGTCAGATGCCATCATGCAACTTTATTTCACATGCTTTTACATGACCTGAATACAACAAGGATATTCAATTGGGCATGTGTTGAATGCCACAATCTAGCCTAAATTTGGTCAACCCCAGCCCATTGCTGTTAACCTGTTTCCTAAGAAATAGTCACGGAAATCCTCTTTGATTTTCTCTCCTTGCTCCAAAGCCTTGAGACCTTGTACTGAATTTTGTCAGCATTCATGCAAAGTTGCAGGACACTCCAATTTGTACACTCAGAAGTCGCTTTATGCAATCTTGAAAAAGAAAAACAGAGCTGGAGGAATCAGGTTCCCTGACTCCAGACTATACTACAAAGCTACAGTAATCAAGACAGTATGGTACAAAGCCCAGAGATATGGGATAGGGAGGGTGGGAGGGGCGGAGATGCAAGAGGGAAGAGATATGGGGATATATGTATATGTATAACTGATTCACTTTGTTATGAAGCAGAAACTAACTCACCATTGTAAAGCAATTATACTCCAATAAAGATGTTAAAGAAAAAAAGAATGAAATTACAACACTCCCTAACACCATATACAAAAATAAACTCAAAATGGATTAAAGACCTAAATGTAAGGCCAGACACTATGAAACTCTTAGAGGAAAACATAGGCAGAACACTCTCTGACATAAATCACAGCAAGATCCTTTTTGACTCACCTCCTAGAGAAATGGAAATAAAAACAAAAATAAACAAATGGGACCTAATGAAATTTAAAAGCTTTTGCACAGCAAAGGAAACCATAAACAAGACCAAAAGACAACCCTCAGAATGGGAGAAAATATTTGCAAATGAAGCAACTGACAAAGGATTAATCTCCAAAATTTACAAGCAGCTCATGCAGCTCAATATCAAAGAAACAAACAACCCAATCCAAAAATGGGCAGAAGACCTAAATAGACATTTCTCCAAAGAAGATATACAGATTGCCAAGAAACACATGAAAGGATGCTCAACATCACTAATCATTAGAGAAATGCAAATCAAAACTACAATGAGGTATTACCTCACACCAGTCAGAATGGCCATCATCAAAAAATCTACAAACAATAAATGCTGGAGAGGGTGTGGAGAAAAGGGAACACGCTTGCACTGTTGGTGGGAATGTAAATTGATACAGCCACTATGGAGAACAGTATGGAGGTTCCGTAAAAAACTAAAAATAGAACTATCATATGACCCAGCAATCCCACTACTGGGCATATTCCCTGAGAAAACCATAATTCAAAAAGAGACATGTACCACAATGTTCACTGCAGCATTATTTACAATACCCAGGACATGGAAGCAACCTAAGTGTCCATCGACAGATGAATGGATAAAGAAGATGTGGCACATATATACAATGGAATATTACTCAGCCATAAAAAGAAACGAAATTGAACTATTTGTAGTGAGGTGGATGGACCTAGAGTCTGTCATACAGTGAAGTAAGTCAGAAAGAGAAAAACAAATACCGTATGCTAACACACATATATGGAATCTAAAAAAGAAAAAAACATGGTTCTGATGAGCCTAGGGGTAGGACAGGAATAAAGACGCAGACATAGAGAATGGACTTGAGGACACAGGGAGGGGGAAGGGTAAGCTGGGATGAAGTAAGAGTGTAGCACTGACATATATACACTACCAAATATAAAATAGATAGCTAGTGGGAAGCAGCTGCATTGCACAGGGAGATCAGCTCAGTGACCACCTAGAGGGGTGGGATAGGGAGGGTGGGAGGGAGACACAAGAGGGAGGGGATATGGGGATATATGTATACATATAGCTGATTCACTTTGTTATATAGCAGAAACTAACACAACATTGTAAAGCAATTATACTCCAATAAAGATGTTAAAAAAAAATAGATAATTAATAAGGACCTACTGTATAGCACAGGGAACTCTACTCAGTGCTCTCTAATGACCTATATGGGGAAAGAATCTAAAAAAAAGAGTTGATATATGTGTAGGTATAACTGATTCACTTTGCCGTACAGCAGAAACTAACAACATTGTAAATCAACTATACTCCAATAAAAATTAAAAAATAAAAATAAAAAAGAAGTCGCTTTATGACCCTAATCATGGGCCACTGCCAGGCAAAATGAGGAAGTAAACAGCCAGCATCTTCTTTTTGTGTCTTTCCCTTCCAGGCACCAGGTGTTGATAACTGGTATGAATCATTAAGGGTAGAATTTTAGGCATGAGTGGGAAAGAAATTTTTCAGATGTGACAACCCTGCAGGCACTCCTCAAATCACACCATCGCACACACCACATACTCAGCTTGGTTGAAAGGCCAGTCCTACCTGGACAGATCCTCTCAAGACTGAGACACTCTGACAGGAAGTGGGCTTTGAAAGAACATGCTGCTTCCTGGAGTTGAGCATAACTGGGAACACTAGGCTACCTTGATGTAGTCTGAGTAAAAAGGGCTTGAGATGATAAAAGAGGATGTGGCTGAAAGAAGGAAGCAAAAAGAACCTTGGGGAATAAGCCCTGTAAATCAATTTTGTTTCCCTTCCACTTCCTAAGCCTGGAGACAGAAACCACAGCAAGTTCTAAGACAGACTGTGTGGAGCCACTAGGTATTGTGGTCACCAGGGTGTTCCTGGGAGCCCTCGTGTGTTCCTAGCTCCTGCTCCATATCCAAGTCCACACTCAGTACACAACTGCTAATGAATTCACTTAGAAAGGAAAGCTCCTAAGCATTCAAGCAATATCAGCCTTGTGCAAAAAGCTTAAGGAGCACAAGATTTGCCTTTTACATCTCACTATCTCTCTCTCTGTGGGGCTTCCATCTCGCTGTCTCCATTACTGACGCTTCATCTCTTACAGCTTCCCCATTTCCTTTCACATAAAATTATCTTGACCTGTTTATTGAAAGGATCTTATATACTAATTCATACTAAGGTATGAATGACTGAAAATAGCCTACTATACCGCCTTTTGCAAGAGTAGTCACATTTTTCAAAGTAATAATTTCATCAGTGATAGATTGGATATAATTTTTTTTTTAATCCAAGAAATGAAGATATACCATGCTAACACTAATCAAAAGAACACTAGAGTAGCTATATTACTTTCAGACAAAGTGGGCTTCAGAGCAAGGAAAATTACCAGGGATAAAGAAGGGCATTATCTAGTGATAAAGGGGTCAATTCTTCAAGAAGACATAATAATACCTAACATGTATGCACCTAACAACAGAACATCAAAATACATGAGGCAGAAACTGATAGAACTGCAAGGAGAAATAGATGAATCCACTATTATAGTTGGACACTTCAACAGCTCTCTATAAGAAATGGACAGATCCAGCAGGCAGAGAATCAGTAAGGATATAGTTGAACTCAACACCACCAATCAACTGGATATAATTGACATCTACTGTCAATTCACTTAACAACAATAGAATACCCATTCTTCTCAAGTGTACATGGAACATTCACCAAGACAGACCACATTCTGGGCCAAAAACACACCTTAAAATTTTTTTTTCCTTTTTTTAAAATTGAAATATAGTTGATTTACAATGTTGTGTTAGTTTCAGGTATACAGCAAAGTGATTCAGTTCTATATATATACACATATATATACATATATATTCTTTTTTAGATTCTTTTCCCTTATAGGTTATTACAAGATATTGAGCATAGTTAGTTCCCTGTGCTGAACAGTAGGTCCTTGTTGGTTATCTATTTTATATACAGTAGTTTGTATATGTTCATTCCAAACTCCTAATTTATTCCTCCTCCTCTTTTCCCCTTTGGTACCATAAGTTTGTTTTCTATGCCTGTGAGTCTATTTCTGTTTTGTAAATAAGTTCATTTGTATCATTTTTTTAGAGTCCATATATAAGCAGTATCGTATTATATTTGTCTTTCTCTGTCTGACTTACTGCACTTAGTATGATAATCTCTAGGTCCATCCATGTTGTTGCAAATGGCATTATTTTATTCTTGTTTATGGCTGAGTAATATTCCATTGTGTATATATACCACATCTTCTTTATCCATTCATCTGTTGATGGACACTTAGGTTGCTTCCATATCACACCGCAACAAATTAAAAAAAAAAACAAACTACATACAAAGTATGCCCTCAAACCACAGTGGAATTAAACTAGAAATCAATAACAAAAAGATCATCGAAAAATTCTAAAATATTTGGAGGTTAAACAACACACTTCAAAATAACACATGGTCAAAGAAGTCTCAAGAGAAGTTTTTAAAAATGTAAACTAAATGAAAGTACAACTATCAAAATTTGTCAGATACAGTGAAAGCAGTGCCTAAAGGGAAATTTATAGCATTGAATACATTTATTACAAAAGAAGAAATATCTAAAACCAGTCATCTAAGCTTATACTATAGGAAACTCATAAAGAAAATCAAATTAAATCCAAAGTAAGCAGAAGAAAAGAAATAACAGACATTAGAATAAAAACTAATGAAGTCGAAAACAGGAAATCAATAGAGAAAATCAGCAAAACCAAAAGCTGATTCTTTGAAAAGATCAATAAAATGGATGAACCTCTGGCCAAGCTAATCAAGAGAAAAAGAGAGAAAATAAAAATGACTGATATCAGAAATGAAAGAGAGGCTTTCATAACAGATCCCATGGACATTAAAAGGATAATAAAGTAATATTATGAACAAATCTATGCCTACAAATTTGCTAACTTAGATGAAATGGGTCAATTCCTTGAAGATGCAGGGATTTTTCCAAACTCTCTTCTACCAAAACTCACACAAAGAGAAATATATAATCTGAATAGGCTTTTCTCTATTAAAGAGAGTGGATTGATAATTAATAAACTTCTAAAACTGAAAGCACCAGGCCCAGATGGTTTCACCGATGACTTTTAACAAACATTTAAGGAAGAAATTATATCGATTTCCTACCATCTCTTCCAGAAAATAGAGGCACAGGGAACATTTCCTAACTCATTCTATGGCGACAGCATTATCTTAATACCAAAACCAGACAAAGACATTACAAGAAAAGAAAACTACAAACTAATATCTCTCATGAACATAGGTGCAAAGAACCTTAACAAATTATAAGCAAATTGAATCCAACATTATATAAAAAGAATTTTATACCATGACCAGGTGGAATTTATCCTGGGTATGCAAGGCTAGTTCAACATTTAAAAATCAATTAATGAGGGACTTCCCTGGTGGCACAGTGGATAAGAATCCGCCTGCCAATGCAGGGGACATGAGTTCAATCCCTGGTCCGGGAAGATCCCACACGCCACAGAGCAATTAAGTCCGTGCGCCACAACTACTGAACCTGTGCTCTAGAGCCCGCGAGGCACAACTACTGAAGCCCGCACGCCTAGAGCCTGTGCTCCACAACAAGAGAAGCCACCACAAGGAGAATCCTGCGCACTGCAATGAAGAGTAGCCCCCGCTCGCCTCAACTAGAGAAAGCCCACGTACAGCAACGAAGACCCAACGCAGCCAAAAATAAATACAATTAAATATTTTAAAAAAAATCAATTAATGGAACCCAGCATATCAGGCTAGAAAAGAAAAATCATATGATCATGTCAATAGATGCAGCAAAAGTACTTGACAAAATTCAACACCCATTCATGATAATAGTTTTATACAAAATTAATAAGATAATAACAATTTTTATATGAATAAATTATTGTCAAGAACACTAAGAGAGAACACTCGCCTTGCTAGAATTTTAAAACATGTTATAAATGGACAACCATCAAAAGGGATGCGATTAAAATGCCAAGATAACTTTTGCAGTGAAGACAGGTTTTGACCAAAACATCATGCTGCCAGACTGGTGATGTCTTTCCTTTCTCCCATCAGAATGCTCCTCTGGACCTAGACAGTCAAACGTCAATTAAGGAAGAGCCCTTTGCCCTTTGCTGCTGGCAAAGGAAGTGATGATCCCAGAATGCCAAGCCTCTGCTCTCACAATGATGACAAGGTCTGGGGTGACAGTGTGTCTGGGGCTTCTGCAGCTAGGAGTGAACAGAATCAATTCTGTATTTAACCCCGTGTCTCCTTTGACATTTCTCTGGCAATCTTGGTCTTCAAAGCACAAGGATTTAGAAAATGAGAAGTATTTTCCAGACATAAAGAAAGAAAAGAAGAAACCAAGAGCTGTAAACAAGGGCAACAAAGAAGCTATGTCAGTATCCTTTATGTGTCTAAGTGGCCTTTCACTCCTGGGTGTCAGGGTAACAAATTCACTCCAAAGGCGAGGTCAATTACCCCTTCTTGCAATGAAAGGGTGGAAATCATACTCTGGCTAAAGCATTTCAGTTATGGTATGATTCAAAACTCTTCCTGAGAAAACTGAAAAAGTAAACACTGAAATGTATTTAAAATCCAGAATATTACAGCTGGATGAGACCACATAAATTAAAATTTTAATGTCCCATTTAATAAATGAAGAAACCCCAGTCAAGAGAGGTTAAAAGTCTGGCCCTTGGACACATGACAAGGAGAAGCAATATAGGACAATAGCCTCCAACAGATCTGGGCTTGATTCCCAAATGCGAAGTCATTGCACCCATCTGAGCCCCTGTTTCTTCAACTGTAAAATGGGCATAACAGGAATCATTTCACAGGATTGGTGTGAAAATTAAAGATAGAAACCTGCAGAGCACTGGCATAGTTTTTGCCACATAAAAGTCCTCAATAATTATTTTCCTTTCTTTTGGTTCCCAGGGTCAGGGCCAGAACTCAATGCCTGGGCTCTGGAATCACAGTTCATTCCTCTTTCCTCTGGTCCAAATGACAGCAACAGGTAGAGTATTTGCAGGTATCAGGTCGAGATGGGGATGAAAGGGATCCCGGGGTGTGTTCCAGTGGCTCTGTAGCTCTGCTCTCCAGCAAATAAGATACTGAATGGGGCTTAGTTTCTGCCTCTGTCCCTGATAAGCTATATATGAAAACCTAGATCCACCGGCAGTTCAATTTTTCCATCTGAGAAATAGGACAAAGGTCATTAAAAATTGATATTATCTGATATTTTGGCAGCCTTCCCAACTGCTCAATTCAATGAGCTTTTCTTAATCTGTATTTACATCTGTATTTGCTGCAAGAGCCAGAAGTGTGTGTGAGTGTGTGTGTGTATGACTGGGGATGGTAGAGGGTGATGGGAATAGATGGAAAGGTGGTCCTATTCTAAATGGAAAAATGATCCGGGTCAGTAAGGACTTTGGTCAGCCCAGGTCCTCATACATACAAAGAGAAAGAGCCAGTAGGCCAAGAAAAGGAGGCTGCATGGTCTTGGGAGAGTGAGGTTCTAGGGATGTGGAAAGAGAAGAGAACGTTGGCACAGGAAGACAAACGCAATAGCAATTTAACAAAGAGCACTAGGGGGATTCTTCCTATAGCCTCATGGCTCCCCAGATCTACATTTTCAACCCTGACCTCTGCCCAGAACTCTAGACGAACACTGGAATGGTTTCACAGGCATTAGAATGAGCTTGCTCAGAAGAGAACTCTTGATTCTACCCTCCCACATTCAAACCAGCTCCTCTGTCAACCATCCCTGTCTCAGAAAAAGGCAACACAATCCACTCAGTTGCTTAAGCCAAAAATCTAGGGATTTTCCTGGGTCTCTCTCTTTCATCTTCCTCAGCGCCGTAGGACCTTCGTTCGCAATGCACCCGAATCCATTCTCTTCTCTCCGTTTCTTCTGCTCTGACTCCACCACCATCAAGTCCGGGCCACCATCAGTATTTGTTTTAGCATTGCAGTATCCACCCAACCGATCTCCCTGATTCCAGACTTGCCCCCTCTTCATAAACCCACCGGAGTGACCTTCTAAAAATATAGACCAGATCAAATTATCCCAAAGCTTAAAAGCTTTCCAATGATTTCCCATTGCACTTGGAAAAAAATTCTAAATTCCTTCTTCTGAGTCACAAAATCCTCAGTGAGCTACCCCCACCCCCTACTGGCTTTCTAACTCATCTCATGCCTGGTCTCTCTGTTCAGTCACTGGGCTCAGGACAAGTTGGCCTTGTCTCTGTTCCTCAAATGTGCCAAGCTTGGTCCTGTGCTAAGGCCTTTGCACCAGCCGTGCCTCTGCCTGGAATGTGTTTCCCTCATACCTTTGCCTGGTGGTCTCCTCTAGAACTCAGCATGATGTCACCATCTCAGACGATCTGTGCCAGAAGCCACCCATTCACTCACTATTCTGGCACCCTATTTTATTTCTCTGCCTAGCTCATATCACTTGCTGATAGTTTTCTTGTTTATTTCTTTCGTTACTGTCTGTCTTACTCTGTGAGAAGGGAAGCTCTGTGAGATAGGAATCTTTCAATCCACGCTGTTTCCTGTTCTGGCACAGGAAAGGCACGCAACAGATACTTATTGTTTGAATAGAAAAAGGAAAGAACTCCAAACCACCAAAAGTGAACTAAAGAGCCTTATCTTGGGGGAGTGTTCGTTTTAACTGAATCCCAAGATTGTCTCACAGAAATCTAGTGATGTTCAGAAGCTCACCAGGTTAATGGAAATGAGAAGAGAGTGGGCAAGTTCAGCACAAAACCCTGAATCCTTTTCTAGAGGATCCCAACTGTCTGGACATCTAAAGGCCTCTCCACCAGGAGACCTCTGGAAATGGAGTTCTATGTGTTTCTGTAATGAGACCAGCCCAAATGTTTGTTTTCAGACAGATGAATTTTGTTACAAATGCTCTGCTACGTGAGTCCTACAGCCTCTTTCATGGGAGGCATTTTGGAAGGGAGAGGTTATCTTAAGCCAGGGCTCAGATGTTGTTAAGAAGAGCCAGTTTCTTAAAGCAAATGTGAAGTTTCCTTATTTTCACCTCATGCCACACACTTTCATGCCTTTTGCCTTTCCTTCGGCTCCTTCCCATCCCACGCCTCCTGAAATCCTATTTCTTCATCTTTAAGGCACAGCTACGGTGCTACAGCTGCTCAGAAACTCCGTGATCTCCTCCTGTTGAGATGAGCAAAGGCTTTCCCAGATTCTATTACCCTTTTGTACATAAATCCATTATATTACTTATTTTATTTTATCTTATAATTACTTTTTACACCTAGAGTTACCCTAGAAGATTATAAGTTCCCTGAAAGAAGAATCATGTCATTCATTTTTTAAATCTCCTCTTAGCAATGATCACAGTTATTTATACAGAGGCAGTGTTCAATAAATGAGTGAAATGAACAAAGGAAATAAGAGAGGGCAGTGTGATTCCTACCCAGGTGGCTAAACCAATTTATGGCTCAGAAGAGTGAGGGGGGGTGGGGGAGGGGCGGGGTGTGGATCTTAAACTTCCGACAGCATTAACATATATTCACAGCTACCTTCTCACCTCCCAGCACAAACCCAGGCTTCGCTGTGCTTTGCTCGAGTGACCCAGAAAAAAGGAAGAGACCTCCCCAAACAGGCACCCCCAATATATGTGACATGTGATGCCGAGTCATCCTGACGGGTGAAGATTAACTGCTAAGACAGGAGTGAGTTAACAGAGTTAACAGATGAAAATTTTAGGTTAATGAAGAAAATGTCTGATTTTACTTGCGTATGTGCTTCTAAAGTTGTTCTACGATGCAATCTCTAAAATAATGAAGTTAAACTGTTTTCATAAACACACATTTTTCAGTAAATAAGACACTGACAGTTCATGTCATGTGACTGTCATGGATGTCAGATTTGATCTACATGACCAAGGCCCCCATCACACCCACCGGACAGCCACGCAATGGGACTCCAGGGGTATTTATTTTTGATTTTGTCTTCAGGAAAATGAATTCACTCGTCTTTACAGGCAAATGACATCATTCTGAACGATTTTAACCTGTTTTAAAAGCTTTGTCCTCTCCATTTGTTTCTCTTTTGTGATCAGCCAAAGAATATTCAATGCTGAAGAGCCACCCCAAAACAGCTACAGTGTTCTCTCTGCCACCCTCACTTGTCTTGACCTCAACATCCCATGGCCAAGTTCATTCCTCGTGCTGGAGCCCTGTCTCCTCCCTCTCTTTTCTTCCCTTCTCTGTTTCTTTTCTTTTACAATCTCCTGTCAGTTTACTCCTTACATCCCTCGCTACTTCTCACTCCCTGGCGACTTACTGGGTCTTCTGAAAACCACAGATACAAATCTCCATGGAGGATTCTTCTCTTTTCAAGCACTTTGATTAAAGTAACCAACGTTCGGTACCTGTTAAAGCTAGATGCTTTGCTAAAGGATATGTTATCCTTCTGACTCAGTAATCCCACCTCTGGGTTTACAGCAGGGACATGAGTGTCTATGGCTACCAAAGACATATACAAGGATGTTCACAGCAGCTTTCTTCAAAAGTTAGAAATAACTAAATGCCCATCAACAGCAAAATGGATAAATTGTGATATATTCACACAGTGGAATGACTCACAGCAAAGAAAAAGAATGAATTATTGCGACATACAACACCATACATGGATAAATCTCAAAGACGATGATGAGAGAAAGAAGCCAAACACACAAATATCTATCTATCTATCTATCTATCTATCTGTCTGTCTGTCTCTCCATATGTACACGTCAAACAGACAAAGCTAATGTATAGTGATAGAGACTGGAAAAGTGCTTACCTCTGGGGGGATGCTGACTCGGAGGGGGCATAGGGGATCCTACTGGAGTCCAGAAACATCCTATATCTTAATCTGGTTTGTGGTTACCTAATCCTAACATACTGGGTTAGCCAAAAAGTTTGTTCAGGTTTATCTGTAAGATATGGAAAAACCCAAACAAACTTTTTGGCCAACCCAATACATGTAAGAAGTTGTCCTGATTAATGCAATTTACTCTATATAAGTTATACCTCAATTAAAAAGTAAGAAAATATATTAAAATAAAAAAATAATAAAGTAACCCGTGAATTACCACAAATTTCAGAACAGAAAACAAGCTGTGCTCTATCCCTCTCCCCCACATTTTAATTTAGCTGCATCCTCTTGTGTTTGTGCCAGGATGGCATACGACGGGTGCTGTTAGCATATGATGTGAGGGAGATGTGCAAAGCAAGCAGACAGCCTGGCAGACGGAAGCATACACACCTTGTGAGGGGAACAGCTCTGGACCTTCCTTCTGCAGTTTCCTCAGCTGTGGATAGAGAAGAGGAGCATATGCCCCGAGAAAGATGGTGGAATTAGCAGTTTCTCTATGACTCTTTTCCCCGAATTTCACCCTCACGCTCCACCTCATAGTCAAGGAAAACTCAAAGTGCTAACACCCGGGCTTTAATTTCTGCCCGTTTAATTTACTCTGGACACGTGGTACAGGACCCATCGTGCCTCTCTTCTTTCCCTTTCCTCTTCATCACCTATTTCATCCTTTTCATCACATCATTCTCTGTGCCCTCCTCCCATATGTCTTCTTTATCTTCCTACTTTTTTCTTTTTTAAAAAAATTTTATTTATTATTTATTTTTGGATGTATTGGGTCTTCGTGCTGCGTGCGGTTTTCTCTAGTTGCAATGAGTGGGGGCTGGTGTTAGTTGCGGTGCACGGGCTTCTCACTGCAGTGGATTCTCTTGTGGTGGAGCACGGGCTCTAGGCACGTGGGCTTCAGTAGTTGTGGCACTCAGGCTTAGTAGTTGTGGCACACGGGCTTAGTTGTTCTGCAGCATGTGGGATCTTCCCGGATCAGGGTTCGAACCCGTGTTCCCTGCCTTGGCAGATGGATTCTTAACCACTGCGCCACCAGGGAAGCCCCCTACTTCTTTTTCTACCCCATCCCTCTGTGTGATTCCCTCTCTCTTCCCAATCTTCCCACTCATGTCTTTCCTCTATAATGTGGGAGAAAGATCTAACAATTTTCTTTTCTTTTTGAAGATCTAACAATTTTCTACAGCATTTCGGATTATTTAATTTTAAAAAGGAATTTGGAAAAGGCTAGATTTTGTTTTATGAAACATCTTTCCTGTTAGACACACGTGTACATGATCACATAGAAATCTGCTTTTTAAAGTAGTTTTCATGGACTTCCCTGGTGGCGCAGTGGTTAAGAATCCACCTGCCAATGCAGGGGACATGGGTTCAAGCCCTGGTCCGGGAAGATCCCACGTGTCGCGGAGCAACTAAGCCCGTGCGCCACAACTACTGAGGCTGCACTCTGGAGCCCACGAGCCACAACTACTGAGCGCACACGCCACAACGACTGAAGCCCGCATGCCTACAGCCCGTGCTCCGCAACAAGAGTAGCCCCTGCTCGCCACAACTAAAGAAAGCCCACACAGCAAAGACCCAAGGCAGCCAAAAATAAATAAATAAATAAATAAAAATAAAGTAGCTGTTACTCTAAAAGTTAAAAAACAAAGCCTGTTGGAATTGTAGTATGAGGGGCTTGCTGTTTTCCCCTGAGGAAAACAATTTCCAGCAACATTGTTATCAAGGACCGAAAATATTTACTCAAAGTGGAAGTCACGTAGAATTTCTACATGACCGCAGTTTATAGACACGATAATTGACAAAGTGCCTCGCGGTGGAAAAGCAGTTACGGGAGATTTGCTTCATTGCTACCTTACGATCCTCAGAGAAAAGAGAGGAAGGGGGTGTGCATGGAGGGTGGAGAGAGGGGAGAAAGGAAAAGACTGGAGAAATGAAACGGATGCGGCTGGAGGCCAGGCAGGGAAGGCACAGCTGGAGCCAGGGCTGGACCAACCGGTAGCCTCGCCTTCAACCCGCAGTCGTCTTTAGCTGCCTGCTCAGTATCGGGAAGGGCGACAAGGGCTGCACGGTGGGTGCGGACACTTTGCGGTGCCGGGTAGGAGCGAAGGGCGCCCTCTGCGGGCAGCCGCTCCGCCTTTCCCCCCGCGGTCCCAAAGCACTCAGCTCTCTCTAACCTTGCACACCACCTCGGCAAACCAGAACCCTGCGTTAGCCAGCGCCTCCTCCGCGCTCCAGAAGGCCGACTAGGAGCCAGGGGTTATAACTCCACTCCACCCCCAGAAGCCCATCGACTATTTCTTAACGCTTCTTACTCTACTCTCCCCAAGAGAAAGGGCTGGAAATAAAGCATTCTCCACCTCACTACATTTCCAGCAAGGTATGGGCACTCTTTAGAGATCGACGTCTGGGCAACTATAACTCGACCCACCTTTGGCTCAGCTCTGCAAGGAGTTATTGAGGGACCCTTTAGAAAATCCGCGGTAGGAACATGGAAAACCCATGCCATTTAACCTGATTCTCAGCTCCTGAATCTTAGGGGTGATAATACCTACCACCCAGGGCTTTTTTGAGGGTTAAATGAGCAGCAGTAGCTGGCATATAGTAGGTGCTCAGTAAATGTTGGTTCCTTTCCACTCCCATCCCACTCCACCTCATCCCACAGCCCTTAAAAAAAGGTGGGGACTTTGCTGGTGGCACAGTGGTTAAGAAAGTCCGCCTGCCAATGCAGGGGACACGGGTTCGAGCCCTGGTCCGGGAAGATCCCACATGCTGTGGAGCAATTGAGCCTGTGGGACACAAGTACTGAGCCTGCACTCTAGAGCCCATGAGCCACAACTACTGAGCCCACGTGCCACAACTACTGAAGCCCGTGAGCCTAGAGCCTGTGCTCTGCAACAAGAGAAGCCACCGCAATGAGAAGCCCTCACACCGCAACGAAGAGTAGCCCCTGCTCGCCGCAACTAGAGAAAGCCCGTGGGCAGCAACAGCAACAAAGACCCAACACAGCCAAAAAAAAAAAAAAACAGGTGAGTTGGTAAGTTCATTTCCTCCTCCTTCTTGGCCTGCAATCAAGATAAACCGCCCCCATATGGGCAGGGCCGACTTGGTTCCCGCCTCCCCGCCTCTTGGTAACTGCATATGTTATTAGGTTTGTGAGAGTTTGGGGCAGCTGCTTTGATGTAGGAGCATTTTGATTCGGCCTCTAATGCCATCATTGTTTTTCACCTTCAGAAACGTATCTTCCCTCGGTCCCTGAGACTCCCGTGGAGGCCGTCCATCTCCCATCCCCGGATGGATGTCAATTTTGCACATGACATAGGAACAAAACAAACAGCAAACAACAATTTTACATTCGGACACTACTGAATGAAACAATTACATCACAAAGTTCCTAAGTCAAACAGCAGCATCAAACCAGTTGCTAAAATAGGTAGCAACCAAAGTGTTCTGCATTATGACAATCATATTCAGAAACCGGCTGAGCGGTCACTACTTCGGAAAATGTGAGTCCTGTGTAGGGTGTATTTTAAAATCATCTTACATGCAAACTATTATATATAGGACGGATAAACAACAAGGTGCTATTGTATAGCACAGGGAACAGTATTCAATATGCTGTGATAAACCATAATGGAGAAGAATATGAAAAAGAATATATATATGTATATGTACGTATAACTGAGTCACTTTGCTGTACAACAGAAATTAACACAACATTGTAAATCAACTATACTTCAGTAAAATTTAAAAAATAAAATTAAATTAAAACAAATAAATAAAATAAAATCATATTACAAACAGCCTTCAGGAACAGTGGGTCATGTTCAAAGACAGGTCCTTTGATTCTGCTGAGATCTTTGATGGTTTTGGTCACGCAAAGGGGGGCCCAGGGCTAAGTTCACCCATTAGGGCCAGAAAGTGTTTTACAGACTTTCTTTTCTTTTCTGTTTTTAAAAAAATCTGCCTGCCAGTGCAGGGGACACGGGTTTGAGCCCTGGTCTGGGAAGATCCCACATGCCACGGAGCAACTAGGCCCGTGAGCCACAACTACTGAGCCTGCGCGTCTGGAGCCTGTGCTCCGCAACAAGAGAGGCCCGCGCATCGCGATGAAGAGTGTCCCCCGCTCGCCACAACTAGAGAAAGCCCTCACACAGAAACGAAGACCCAACACACCCAAAAATAAATAAATAAATAAAATTTTTTAAAAAATCCATTAAAAAATCACAACCCTTATTGTTTATATTATGATTGAAACATTTCACAAAACAGTATTTATTCTTACCATGCACACATTCATATTTTCTATTCTATTTCATTTCAAAGAAAGCCTGGTGGTGACCCTCTGTATTGATTCTATTACCATGAATGGGTTTTGACATAGATTGAAAAACAGTGGGCTAGGATGCTGAACTACTCTGTCAAATAGAGAAGAATAAGTGTGTAGTTCCCACCGGTAACTGGGAAAAAGCATGTGAGGGAGAGAGAGAAGAAAGGGACGTGAAAAGAGCTATGAAGATGTCGTGAGACCAGAACAATGAGGGGACAAAATGACCAAGAGTCACTGGCAGGCAACCTGGCTAAGGGACTTTTAACAACAGATTTTTTTTCTTTCCAGCTTTACTGAGATATAATTGATATATAACGTGAAGTTTAAGGTGTCTGCCATGATGATGTGACATATGTGTATACTGTGAAATGATCACCACAATAAGGTTAGTTAGCACATCCTTCACCTCACAGAGTTACCTTTTTGTGTGTGTGTATGTGGTGAGAACTTTTAAGATCTACTCTTAGCAACTTTCAAATACACATACACTATCGTTAAGTACAGTCACCACGCTGACATTATTCATCTTATAACCGCAAGTTTGTGTCCTTCGGCCACCTTCACCCATCTTCCTCCCACCCCTGGCAACTACCCATCTGCTCTCAAAACCAGAAGTTTCCGATGGCCATTTTGAAGCTGTTTGCCTTGGAGCATTGTGACCACTACCTACTCCTGAACATTCAGTTAAGTCTGTTCCTCACACAGATGCCTCCTGTACATCAGTTTTAGGTGGGATTGGAGGTGAGGCTGAATGTCATTTCTGGGTAGATATAGTGCAGAACACAGACAGTGCTTATGGGGTGAGGATGAGACCCGTAAGCTACACTAACGGTGGAGGCAGGGATCAGAGTCAGGAAATCACAGAAATGCAGGCAAACTTCTGGACTCCCCCTAGCTTTGCAGTAGGCATTCAAACCAAGGCGACTTCGATCTTTTTTAATTATTTATTTTTGGCTGCGTTGGGTCTTTGTTGCTGTACGTGGGCTTTCTCTAGTTGTGGCGAGCGGGGGCTACTCTTCGTTGCGGTGCGCGGGCTTCTCAGTGCAGTGGCTTCTCTTGTTGCGGAGCACGGGCTCTAGGCGCACAGGCTTCAGTAGTTGTGGTACATGGGCTCAGTAGTTGTGGCTCGTGGGCTCTAGAACGCGGGCTCAGTAGTTGTGGTGCATGGGCTTAGTTGCTCCGCAGCATGTGGGATCTTCCTGGACCAGGGCTTGAACCTGTGTCCCCTGCATTAGCAGGCGGATTCTCAACCACTGCGCCACCAGGGAAGTCCCAGTGACTTGGATCTTAAGGGCAGGGTTATGCCAGGATTTTTAGACCACAGATCCCAAATCCCAAGTTCTCAGGAGCAGTTTCATACCCCAGAAAGAACCCAAGAGGAGAGATGTTAGAGCCAGGCAGAGGGAAGGTGGGAGGGAGAGGCCGGGAGAAGAGAAGGGCGGACTGCGGTCAGTAGACTTGGGACCTCCAATCTGGGGAGAGGAGCGGAGGGTTGGGACGGAGGCTGGATGAAACGTGTGAGGGGCGAAGAGCGTCTGTGGGACAGAGAGGCTGGGAGCGATGTAGGGAAGACGGGAAGGCTCAGAGAAACCCAAGGCCGGTGGATGTGACTTAGGGTGGAGGAACGGGGACAGCATTTGGGGCAGAGAATTGGAGGAGAAAACATGTGTTAATGCAGGGAAAACCTATCTACCCATAAAGATGGGCCTCAGACAAACAAATGAGAGGTGCGCTACCTGGGCTATCACTCAGTCTCTGCATGTCAAGGCAGCATGTTGCCAATTGCTAAAGGTGAAGTAGGGAAAATGCTTCCCTAGAGACCAACATCAAAAGGGAGCCACCCTCCTGAGCAGTGTTTCCTCAGCAAATCATTCGCCTCTGAAGGTACAAGGAAGGGACTCGTAGAGGTGAAAACGGACATTTTTGCATCAATACAAGGTCAGCTCAGAAGCTGTCCAGGGGCAGCAAAGGCTGCAGAAAGACCAGCTAAGAATTCCCTCCCTTCCAGCACCCGTGGGCTACAGAAATAGGAGCAGGAATGAAGGGAACCTCTCTTTTCTGGGGAGGGAGGAACCTCCCTTTGCACTTCTGTATAATGTGGGCTCACAATTAAAGGTGGGATTGCAGTCTGTACTATTGAAGATCAAAGATCTGCTCTATCCAATGGTTGAGGAGAGTCTCGTATTGCTCAGATGACACAGAGTCTGACCCTTCCCTGCTTCCTCTGCCTCTTTCTATCTGTAGCCACCTGTTCAGACAGATCAGCAAGTGCTGAAAACCAATCTTGTTCATGGATTCAAATTCTATTAGGTTTCTTGCCTTTTGACGTACCTTCCTCATCTAACGCAGCATGCAATGTAAAAATGTGACACTAGGGGGAGCGATTGTGCTCCCGACATCTGATTAGACCAAGGGCAGGAAGCTACGTTCTCATTCACAGCTGGAGGTTCATAGGGGGTAAAATTAACTGTCACAGATGAGCAAAAAAGTAGCCAACAGGGTCTTCCCTGGTGACACAGTGGTTGGCAGTCCGCCTGCCAATGCAGGGGATACGGGTTCAATCCCTGTTCCGGGAGGATCCCACGTGCCTCGGGAGCAACAAAGCCCTCAAGCCACAGCTACTGAAGCCTGCGCGCCTAGAGCCCGTGCTCCGCAACAAGAGAAGTCACCGCAATGAGAAGCCTGCGCGCTGCAATGAAGAGTAGACCCCTCTCGCCGCAACTAGAGAAAGCCCGCGCGCAGCAGCAAAGACTCAACGCAGCCAAAAGTAAATTAAAATTTTTTAAAAAAGAACTTAAAAAAAAAAAGTAGCCAACAACTACACCTCCTGAATTTTTTTTAGAGAAAAATATGAAAGATCCAACTCAGTGGCTTTTAAAATTAGGAACATAACTAGGGAAACTAAACCTTTATTTACTGAACACTGTTCAATATGTGACAATTATTAGTATTCACTTTTGTATTATGGCCAATTTTCAGAAAAAAAAAAGAAAGAAAGATGGCATGGGGCAATTAACCAAAGATAGATGGAGAAAGAGAGAAGGTATGAGAGAAGGGACAGGAGAGACATTGGCCAGGGAGGAAGGGTGTTAACAGTACAATAGTCAGAATTCTAAGGGGGCAGCGAGAGGGTCAGAGAAAGGAAAAGGGAGAAAAAGTCTAGACTAATCTTAAGTTTTTTCTCATTACAGTCCACATTGACAATATGAAAAACTATGGGCCTTTTCCCATACAATAGACTTATTCTTGTATATTCAAGGGATCTATGAACCATAGGTTAAGAACTCCTGGTTTAAGGGAGTTCCCTGGTGGCCTAGTGGTTAGGATTCTGGGCTTTCACTGCCGTGGCCCGGGTGCAATCCCTGGTTGGGGAATTAAGATCTCACAAGCCGAGCGGCGCAGCCAAAAAAAAAAAAAAAAAAAACCAACTCCTGGTTTAAACAGGGCTACAGAGTAGCAAAAGCAAAGAGAAAGATCCAGCAAGGCAGAAAGATGGAGAGATGGGTAGAAAGAGCCCCGAGGGAAGAAAGGAAGATGAGCATTCTTCTCCCCATCCCATCTTCTCTCTCATCTAAACTTACTCCCCACGTTAAAAGGGAGCACCGTGGTCTGAAAACTTATTGATAGGAGTCATTCTAGAGTAACATCAAAAGGGAGCCACCCTCCTGAGCAGTGTTATCTTAGCAAATTATTCACCTCTCAAGACCCAGTGAAGGGACTCACATAGGTGTAACGGACAGTTTTGACTCAATACAAGGTCAGCTCAGAAGCTGTCCAGGGGCCAGTAGGAGTCCTGGATGCCATCCATGGATAGGCAGCAGAAGCAAAGCCTGCAGAAAGACGAGCTAAGGCTTCCCTCCCTTTCAGCACCCGTGGGCTACAGAAATGGGGGCAGGAATGAAGGGAACCTCCCTTTTCTGGGGGGGGGAGGAGCCTCCCTTTGCACTTCTGTATAGAGTGGGCTCATGGTTAAAGAAGGTGGCTGTCTGTGTTGAAACCATCAACCTGAAGTGTCTAAAGCTGACCTTTGCCCCAGGCTTCTTCCCTTTCCTTGGAGTGTTGGCTGGGGCTGACCCAGGAAAGCCACAAATTCCACCTTGTCTTCCAACTTAATTTTTAACTCCAAATAGATAGTTTTGGCTCTAGGGTTTTTATTCTAGAGTTCTACCAAGAGATAAAGAGCTCCAAGAAAAAGGCACTGTAGGGGGTTTGAAGCAGGGATAATATAAGAAATGAAGTTTCTGGATTAGGCCAGCCCTTTTACAGGAATAGGGATACTGACATGATATTCTTAACGTCACGTTGTTTTCTTAGGGGTTATATTTCCGAAGTATCTAGGAGGCTGGAGGCAGGAATTGCTTAAAAGAACAGAGGCTTTGTTTTGGATGACTTGGGGCAGACAATGTCCCTATTCAAGGGATCAAGGTGGGCTGGGCAGGGGTAATGGATGGAGGAAGAAAGGAATAGATCAAGTGTGAAAAGCCTGTGCCAAACAGCCTCATGAGCTTCCTTCCAGCTAATCTGACCCTTTTCAATGAGAAGGGTGAACTAAAGTGTTGCTTTGATGATTGTTCCACTTTTTTCCATGGAGGTGAACGTGGTGGGAGCCATATGGCCTCCATTCATTTGCAGTCCTACAAGAGGAGGCTCTGGGCCAAATGTGAATAATGAGCTCCTCCCCTCCAGTCAGTCAACAAGCGATGCTCATTAGGAAAGCTGACTCAGAAGTGCCCTGTCACTCCCTGGAGCTGCACTGCGCCCACTAGGCTGGCTGGCAGGTGTCTGCCTACTTCACACATGCCCACCTCACGGCACAGGCAAGCTGCTGCAGAGAGAGGAATTCGGGGACAAAGGAAAGGGGAAAATCTCAGGAAGTATTCAGAACAACTCACCATCCCCTGCTTATTTGTCCTTCGGTGATAAAGGGGATTTACTTGTTGCCTAAGGGATTCAAGAATCCATGATGCGGGGGAGTGTTTTTCAAAGTGTGGTCCTCAGGCCACAGGCATGGGAATCATATGTGCTTCTAGATTCAGATTCCTGGGCCCTACCTCGGACCTACTGTCTCTAAATCTCTGAGGGGCTACAGGCTGTTGGGTAGGGCCAGGTCTTGGGGAGAAAATGGTGGGCTCCAGGAGGGCTCGCACCAATGAGTACTCCCCAGAACTACCGTCCCCAGTGTCCTCATCCCCGCAGTGAGCCACAGCCATCTCCACCCCCGCCTCCGCACTAGACCTTCCAATACTAGCAGATCCTGCCATCTCCAACCTAGCTTTCTGGGCCAGCGAGAGCTTGCCACCTGTGCCCCAGGCTCAATCCACTTCAGTCCCCCTCACAAGAAGATCAATTAGCATCTGTCCATAGACAAGACACCACTGAGAAAATCCCAGAAAGTAGGGGTGACGCTGAAGCACCCCCCTGGACCACAGAGACTGAGAAGGACCACATTAGAAGGCAGGAGGAGCGGCTGCACTCTGACCACGTTGCCCCTCCCCCAGGCCGGCACAGCACTACCTGAAGAGGGCCCCTCGCCTACAGTCTCTCCAGTGGGAAAAAGAGAACCCAAAGTGGACACCCAGCTTTCCCAGTATCGCGGAACGCGCTTCCAGGGAGGCCCATTCGGGTCTCGCCTCGAAGAGATCACTTGGGGAACTGGCTGGGCTCCACCACTGGAGACAGAGGGCCAGGCTTGCAGCAGCCAGCACTCAGACCTCCGCAGACCGCGTTACTACTTGCCGTGCGCCGGTGCAGAGATCCCAGCCCGTGGCTCTGCTTGTGGTCCTGTCTGGCCAGGGAATACGGTTGTTTGGCAGTTCTGCCTGATTTGAGTCTCCAGTCAAGGGCCCCCACCAGCTCATTCTACCGCCTCACTTCAGCAGGAAAGCAAATACACAGCCTCGGTTCCTGCCCACCCGGGAAACCTGGCCAGAGAACCTGGGCAGCGGCAGAGCACATCCTATAGTGCTGGTTGGTCTGGGATCTGAATTGACATATTTCCAAAGAAGATATTCAAATGGCCAACAGGTACATGAAAAGATACTCAACATCGCTAATCATCAGGGAAATGCAAATCAAGTGTCTCCTTCCATTATTTGATGCCACCATCTTCATATGTAGCCTCTAGATTCCTGGCTTTTTATAAAAGATATAACTCAGGAGCAGCCAGATGGAAGAGATGCACAGGGCAAAGTATGGGGAGACAGTGCAGAGCTTCCAGGCTCCTCCAAGCACGCCGCTCTGAGGCAGGAGACAGATGGGCCCCAGACTGAGCCGTTGGAGTCTGTCCCCTGTGGACAGATACTCCAAGATGAAGACAATAGCAGGAGGGAGGAGGAGCTGAATCCTGCCCAGATAAGAGATCAAGAGACCACATATTTCTCATTCTCGAGGTCAAGGAGAACTTCCTGACTACACATGCGCAGAAAGGCTCCTTGGGGGTCAAAAAGGGAGGGGGCGCCACCCCACAGTAGGTGATGTCAACCTACCCATAGGCCTCTGCACTAGAATCCATCTTGGCTCAGAGATGCACGTGCACACATGGGAGGACCCTGAGATGTACCAAATGTGGGCTCAGAGCCAGGCAAAGCAAGATGATTGGCCAGAGGGAACCCGGAAGAAATGCCCCATGTAAGTGATTCAAGCTATCACGAGGGCGCGACTCTCTCTCTGAGCCCACCCACGTGAGTCTATTCACACGTACTCTTTTTCCTCCTAATAAACACTTGTTTCACTACTTTCCGTCTCTTTGTGGAATTTCATTTCTAAAAAGCCGACAGGCCAGGGCCTTGTCACTGGCTACTGGCCCTCGTGATCTAGTGGCTAGGATTCAGAGCTCTCACTGCCACGGCCTGACTTCAATCTCTGGCAGGGGAATTCTGCTTCAAGCTGCCGCAGGCTGAGACCACCCGAGATCAACTCTCCCCAAATCTCTATGTGTTCACCAACCCAGAAGCTTCTACTTTAACCTCATTCTTGAGAGATAGTTTTGCTGGTTGATAATTCTTGGTTTACAGTTATTTTGCTCTCAGTAAATTAAGATACATTCCTGGCTTCTGACTTCCATTATTGCTATAGAGAAATCAGCTTTCAGTGTAATCGCCATTCCTTTGAGATCGATCTTTCCCCTCTCTGGCTGCTTTAAGATTTTTTCCCCTTTGGTATTCATCAGTTTTCCTATGAGATGCCTAAGTGCTGTTAAAAAAAAAAAAGTATTCATCTTAGGATTCGCTGGGCTCCATGGACCTAATGATTATTGTCTTTCAACAATTCTAGAAATTTCCTAGCAATTAACACTTCAAATATTTCTTTGTTCCCATTATTCTTTCTGGAATGTTGATTAATCTCATTTCATATTTTCTATCTCTTTCTTCCTCTGTGCTGCCTTTAGGGTAATTTCTTCAAATTAATCTTGTATTATTTATTGCTGCATAACAAATTAGCCCAAAACCTAGCAGCTTAAAGCAACAAACATTTATTGCTTCACACAGTTTCTGGGGGTCAGGAATCCAGGAGTGACTTAGTTGGGTGGTTTTCGCTCAGTGTCTCTCACAAGGTGGCAGTCAAGCTGCCCCTGGGGCTGTAATCAAATGAGGGCAGGACCAGGGCCGGCGAGCTGCTTCCAAGAGGGCTCACTCAGGAGGCCTCTGTCCCGCCCCACAGGGCCTCCCAGCAGGCTGCCAGAGTGTTCTCGTGACACAGCAGCTGGCTTCCCCAAGCCAGGGGTCTAAGGGGGCGGGAAAGCAGCAGCAGGAAGGCACAGTGTCTTTTAGGACCCAGTCCCCAAATCACACACCTTCACTTCTGCTTAATTCAATTTGTTAGAAGCATATCACTAAGTCCGATCTATACTTAAGGAAAGGAGAATTAAAGTCCACCTCTTGAAAGGAAGAATATCAAAGAATTCTGGACATTTAAAAATCACCACAGGGCTTCCCTGGCGGTCCAGTGGTTAAGACTCTGCGCTTCCAATGCAGGGGGGCACGGGTTCCATCCCTGGTCGGGGAACTAAGATCCCGCGTGCCGCACGGCACGGCCAAAAATAATAATTTTAAAAATAAAAAATAAAGTTAAAAAAAATCACCACATATATTTTAGTTCAGTAGTCTTTCATCAGTTGTGCTTAATCTGTTGTTTCTAATTTTGATTATTAAATCATCCATATCTAGAAATTCAACTAGGTCTCTTTTTTCAAATCTGCCTAGTCACTTTTCATAGTATCATGTTATATACCCAATACCTTCTTTAATTTCTTTAAACATGTTAAATTGTTATTTTATATTGTGTGTTGACTCTAACATCTTAAGCCTTTGGAGAATAGGCTGTCACTTGGGATGTCTTGTTCTTTTTTGTGTGTTTTGCTAGTTTTGACTATGAACTGCTCCTTTCCCTTGGAAATTTCTCTGTGGAAATTCCTTGGCACCTAAATTAAAATTGCTTTCCTCATCCAAGAAGATGTGCATTTGCTTCTGACAACTGCCTGAAGTAACAAGCAATCCAGAACCCTTTGAGTTATATTCTTGGCGTAAGGTTCAGATCACACACAGTGTATATTTGGACCAAAAAATGTGCATGAGGGCCTTTACACATTCTCAGGGGGAAATTCCACCATACTCCTGCCAACCAATGCTAAATTTGAATTCAGATTTCTTTGATGTCCTGTTCTGGGTGACTTTCTTTTCTTCCTTCTGCTTTACATTGAAGGTAAAACCCACTGAAGTCCCAGCTTTATGCAGAGATCTATTACATTCTCCAACTGATGTTGACCTTAGGGTTAGTCTCTTGTCCCCCAAATATGGTGTTGTCTCCAGGGCTCAGCAAAAAAAACTCTTAGAGCAGAAGCTGGTATTGGTGCTGCTTTATCGCCAATGTTTCTTGCTTTCACTTTGTTTTTGACTTTTGTTGGTAAGATCATGCCAGTTCAGCAATACAAACACAAAGGTGATTTTTATATATAATCCAGCATTTTAACTGCTTACATTGGGAGGGCCATTGAAAGTACCTAATCTTCCAACTGCTGGAAATGTAAGTTCCCCATTTTCTCTTCAATCCACTCCATGCTGGCCCCCCTCCCACTCTATTTAAGTTGTTCTTTTCAATAACCTCCATGTTGTCAAGTCAAATGATCTTCCTCCGTCATCATCTTATTTGATCTTTAAGCATCATTTGAGTGGTTTAATGACTCCCTCCTTTATAAAACACTTCTCTCCTGGCTTCTCTAACACGTTCCCTGGATATTCTTATCTCACTGGCTTCTCCTTCTCAGTCTCCTTTCCTGACCTTTTGTCTTCTACACAACTTCTCCTCTCTATCCAGTCTTCTCCAAGGTGACCTCATATAAACTGATGGCTTTAAATCCTACCTATATCTTGATGACTCTCACATTTCTATCTCAGGCCAAAATCTCAACCTGAGCTCTAGACTTATATCCAACTGCTTACTTGGCATCTTCACTTGGATAACTAATAGTCACTTTAAACCTAACCTGTCCAAAACAGAGCTCTTGATTTTCCCCTTCAGCATGTATTCTTCCTCCAGTTTTCTCCATCTTAGGAAGTGGCCCCTACTCCACCGCACTGCTATAGCCAAAGAACTAAGAGTCATCTTTCATCATCCCCTTTTCCTCCACTATCACATCCAATGTTTAAGACATCCTGAATCTTCCCTTTTCTGTCCATCTCTACGACTACCATCTGAGTCCTAGTCATCATTATCTCTAACCTGTACTAGTGCAATTGCTTGTTTATTGGTTTCCCTGTGTGCATTCTTGATTTTCATAATGCATCTCCATAGAGCTACCAGAATAATTTTTTAAAAAGGAAAATTAGGTCATGTTAATCACTTAATTAAAATGCTTCAATGGCACTCTTTTGCACTTTGAACAAAATCCATATTCTTTTTTTTTAAATAAATTCTGTAAGTACTATTATCTCCTCTTTATAAATTTATTTATTTATTTATTTATGATTTTTGGCTGTGCTGGGTCTTCGTTTCTGTGCGAGGGCTCTCCCCAGCTGCGGCAAGCGGGGGCCACTCTTCATCGCGATGCGCGGGCCTCTCACTGTCGCGGCCTCTCCTGTTGCGGAGCACAGGCTCCAGACGCGCAGGCTCAGTAGTTGTGGCTCACGGGCCCAGTTGCTCCGCGGCATGTGGGGTCTTCCCAGACCAGGGCTCGAACCCGTGTCCCCTGCACTGGCAGGCGGACTCTCAACCACTGCGCCACCAGGGAAGCCCAAAATCCATATTCTTTACCAAGACCTTTAAGCCTCTCCCTCCAGGACAGTCTTAGTCTTATAACACTTATTACTATCTGAAATTAATCCATTAATGTCTTTACTTATTTATTGTCTGCCTCCCCCCTTTAGATTCAAAATTTTGATTACAGAACTAAAACAGAACTGCCTGTTTTGTTCCCTGCCATAACCTCAGCAATTAATAGGTGATTAATAAATTCCTATCGACTGGATCTTTCATACTCTATAAAGTTCTCTGAACGCCCAGTCTTCATGGCAGAAGTAACTTCTTCCACATTTGTGCTCAAATAACACTTTGAACACATCAGTATTACAGTCCTCATGTGGTGAAAAGCTTATCTCCTTACTAGAGTGTGAACTTTACAGGAGTATAAATCATGACATTTTCTTCTTCGAATTCCTAGGGTCTTACTACCTGGTAAGGAGTAGGTAGACAAATGAGTGTTTACTGAATAAATGAATGAATTAATTCATGCTAATGAATGGTCACAGAGACTTGAAAGATCATTTTCTAAAATTACTTTCATCAACAGACAAGAAAAACAATATGAATATAACCCTCGGCTCTGGAAAAACAACTAAAACTGTGACAGCTAAAACAAGTTTATAGTTAAATATGCCATGTCTCTGCCAAAGAACTCCTACCAATGGATAGGACAAAAGAGAGGAAGAAAAGGACTTCTGGATTAAAGGTGTAGTTTGTTCTCCTCTGAATTTGCTGACCAATTTTAGTGCTGCAGCAATGGCTCCAGAAACAAGCCAATTTCTGGCAGCCACATGGCCCACATAATCTTTGGAATTTTCAGAAATGCTTACCATTAAGGGAATCTCTCCTTGCTTTGTGGTAAGGGTTCATTTGGAATCTACTATATTGATGGCTAAGGGCACAGGTATTACCCCTGTCCTCAGGATTCTTACCAACAGTTCCCTTAAACTGGCTCAACCAAAGCCCAACCTGTTGCCAGAGAACAATGTCCCTTCGTCTGCCCTTGCAGCCACCAGGACTTGTGGGAAACCGGAAGCTTGCATATAGATATTAGTCATGGATCTAGTCCCCGTATTCAGCAAACACTTTTCTAGCAAATCCGGTGCCAAAAAATTCTTAAAATAAAACTGTACATGCTTCATTGATTCACTTCATGTGAAGTGTTTAAATGCTTCTATTGTATTTATTATTGTTCAGTAGCTCACCTAATATTATTTGAAGTTGATGAAGACTTTCCATTAGCCCCTTAGGGCCTTTAGTTTTGCGCTAAGAGATAGTGAAAAGGGCTCAACATAATTTTTCAGCAGCAAAATAGAAGATAGTGACTAATCAGTACCTTAGCAAAAACCTTTTGCTATTTTCAAAATACTTTTGAGTGCCTGCTTAGTTTTGTGTTGATTTCTTTTTTTAAATAAATGGATTTGTATATAACGCTCTTTTGTGAATGCATGTGGTGCTCCGGAGTACCCAGAGACCAGGTGGTAAAGCTGCGTTCCTTACCTTTTTAGTTCTTGGCACACCTGAAAATCTCGACATTCTCCCGAGGCTCCTCTCATCTTCTGCTCCTTATCTCCTTCTGACAAATGGGTGGGTACGCTGGTGGGAGTGTGGGGTTGATAAAAACATATGCTAGATTAGCAGAGAAAAATGAAGAGCAGTGTTTAAAAGAGGAGGAAAGTAGGATGGAAGACAGGATAAAAGGAGAAATGGGAATAAAAAGAAAACTGGAAAATAATGGTGAAAATAAATGAAGAATAAAATTGGAAGAAGGGCACCAGGGACTGATTGCTTTTATTAATCTCAGTACCTCCAACCTATCCCAGCCACCTCAGCTGTCTGTTCCATGGCAACTGGCCAGCTCTCTGAAACGTTTCTGGTCCCTAATGGACTCCTTGGGCCATTTTCCATTACTCACTTGTTCATTGCTTACACTTTGCAGATGTGCAAGTGTGAGGCTGAATATATTAGTCTTCTGTTGCTGCTCTAACAAATTACCCTAAATTTAGGGGCTTAAGCAACGCAAACTTATTATCTTCTGTAAGTCTGACATGGATCTCACAGGGCTAAAATGAAGATGTCAGCAGTTCCTTTAGTAAGACTTTTGGGGAGTGTTAATTTCCTTGATCATTTTGGTTGTTGGCCGACTTCAAAATGACATGGAAGGCCTTACAGAGTAGTAAGGCCTGTTACTGAAATCATTCAAGCCGAGGCTTATAAGAGATGGTTCTGAAGGATTTTTGTACTGGGTTGGAAGTTGGACCTTATGATTTCTAAGGTCCCTTCCAACTAAAGACTGTACGATCTAGGCAAAAAACTCTAATAGCAGTTTAAATCCTGATCTGCTGTCCTGTGTGTGAAAAAAAAAAAAAATCAACTAATTTGCTTACGTGGGTAGGATTTTCTATTGGGAAATTGATACAGATACTTTAATGTATTCATTTTTTCCCCTATTATGTGCCTAGTGGCGGTATATATTGAGGATATAATAATGAACAGAGATGGGACTCATCTATATCAACAAGATAAGTGTGAAAGAGATATAATACAGAATGGTATGTTTATATATTTCTATATTCCAGATTAGTGTGGGTCCTGTTATTATGAATGAAAAAATTAGTAATTAGAAGAACATAAAATATGAAACCTAATTTAAAAATAGCAGCGTAGGGGCGGGGGCTGATGGGGCCTGGCGGACAGGCTGCGACGCCTGGACGCGGGTGTGCTGGGCTGTGAGGGGGTGAAGCGGGCGCTGCGACCCGCTGGGGATGCGCCAGCCCTGGTCTGGCGGGGCCTAGCCAGAGGCGAGGGCGGCGCGGGGGCCAGGCCTGTCGGGCGGGCGGCCCTGGGACTGAGTTGCTTCAGGTTGTGACCAGCCTTTGAAAAAGGAGGAACCCAAATGGAAAAGCGATTATCCCATGACAGATGGACAACTGCTCAGCAAGAGAGATGAATTTTGGGATACTGCACCAGCTTTTGAAGGCTGTAAAGAGATTTGGGATGCCTTGATGGCTGCAGCACGTGCTTTTGAAAGCAACGATCATGACCTGGCACAGGCAATCACTGACGGTGCGAACATAACGTTACCACGTGGTGCGCTTACAGAGTGCTACGATGAACTGGGGACTAGGCATCAGCTTCCAGTCTATTGCGTGGCACCACCAATCAACAGGATAGAGGTAAAGAGCAACATAGAGACTCGGGATATTCCTGAGCCACCACCCAATTCTGGGTATGAATCTCAGCTCCGTCTGCGCCATTCCACCAGCAGGGACTCAACCCTGTGGTCCACGGCACAGACACACTGTACCCCATGAAGAGGCGGGTACGTGCAAGCAGAAGGAGTGGAACCGGGTAGTCAGCGGTGGTTCTTTTCTGGCAGACCTCTCACTGACAAAATGAAGTTGCAAGACCTGAAGATCGCAAAGGACTATGTTGTACAGGTTATAATGAGCCAACCTTTGCAAAACCCAACACCAGTTGAGAACTGAACTGGTCCTGTTGGCTGTCCCCAGATCCCTCCTGCTCCTTTTTATTGCTGTCGTTATCATTTCCTACTCTACGGTGTGAAATTTATTTTCACTGCTCTGAATTCCATATGAATGGATTTAGTTCTGAGGAATTACAAGTGAAAAATTCCATCTGTGATGGAGACCAACAAAAATAATTAATAAAACATAAAGAGCCAGGCTTTGAGACTCATGTAATTACAGTTTCTAATTCGAGAGGCAGTTGAGAAATAGATAACCATTTATTTAAAAATACCCAACAACTATCTAATGGCTGTAAATGATTTGGACTGTGAATAGAACACTGCATTCATGAAGAACAGCACACCAAGCACCTGTAAATACAGAATTCTTAAAAAATAAATCAAATTTCTGGAAATCATCAATAACAGTTATAAAACTTGAGCTTTTTAAAATGGAAACTGAAAGGAGCAGTACTTGAGGTTCGCTTCTTTTCTGGTCTTAATTCCTTGTTCAATTAATATTTAGCCATAAAGGAGACCAGCAAACTGTGTTTCAGTATTGCTTTCCCTATCCCCATATGTTGAGCTCCTTATTTACATTCACACTAAATTTTGGTGCCTTCCAGCACATTGGTGGCAGGCACCTTTCTGGAACACTAGGCAATAGTTTAGTCAGTGCATTCAGATCTCTGACTTCCAACTGATACTTGGTTGAAAAGTCTATTTTCCTCTTGCTGCATAGGTATTTTGAAATGTCTATATAATGAAGCTGTTTCACATCCAGGCTTAGAAGGTCACTATTATGTAATACCTTCATTGATCTACCTACTCTGTTTAGAACTTTTCAGAGCTAACTGTACCCCCAAATGCGTGGATACAAGGCCAGGGAATGCACAGAATCAAGTACAGCTGTTCCCACTGTAGGATAATAAAGTAATTATCTCTTCTCTCCCAGTTTGCAGGAAGGGTGTAAGGAAAGCCCATTCTATCTGTGCCTGGGAGAACTGTGGCTACCTTCAATCTTTTAGAAAAAATTTCAACTTATAATTTGCTAGTGTGAAAGATTTACTGACATCAATTAAACATCAGCAGTGAGACCAAATGATGATACGTTGCTTTATACTTTAGTACTTTCCATAGTTCACTGTTACCTACAGTTGTGATGGATGAGAATTTTCCTCTCTCATCCTTCCTAGCAAAGAGGCAAATTAAGAAGCATCTGCAGATTTTATCAGAGGACGAAAAATTTGGTGAGATAACCTGATTCTTCTGTACTAGGACTGGAATAAAGCTGCCAAGGATTATATTTAATTTGGAGCCTTTTCAAAGCTGGTTCCGTAAGTGAGAAGGGGGCTACCACATGACCTCTGAACCCCTGAGAATCCATGAGATGGAAAAGTAGAGGCAAGAAGGCATTTACGTTGTTCTCAAATGAGAAATAATCAAACCTCCACACCTATTTTGGATGTGAAGCACCATTATTAATTTTAATGGCAAAATGAAACTATTTAGTTTAAATGTAATGTTTAAAATAGTATTGCATTTCCTATAGCCTGATTACACATATCTATAATTGTAACATATCATGTTTCTGAGAGCTTTAACTACTTCTCTTCTTTATGCAATCATTTTAAAGATTGTGGCTACATTTAATTTAGGTTTACTGACAATTGAATCTAAATTCAAGAGGCGACAACAGCATTAATTCCAAAGGAGTATTTTTATACATGGAGGTGGAGGTATGCGAGGGTATTTCAATATAATGCCCTGTCATCACAATGCTTCCTTATTAATTTGTGTGCCACACTGAACAGCAACATCTCTCAAAGGTTGTCAACTGGAGGAAAAAAAGTGTCCAAATCTATTTTTCTTAAGTAAATTTGGTGATATAATAAAGAAAAATAAAAAATAAAAATAGCAGTGTAATATGTTAAATAGAGTCTAGAAGATGAGGTAGAAAACTATACTCAGTCAGGTACTAATGACAAAATACAGAACAAATCATTTAATTTTATTACAAATTTCCAATTTATAACCAAAATATACAACCACTACATTTAAAATCAGTTTATACACTCACAGTTAAAGTGCTAAGTAAAAACATTTACAAAAACTGACATCAGTCTACTGTAAACAAAATAAACCTACAAGAGCAGAGTGCAAAGCACATCCAGCTAATGTGAAAGTACATTTCATGCTCTAATCAAGCGCACTTGTCCTATACAGAGCTCAACGGTAACTTCTCCACTTATCTGGAAAAGAATGAACGATTTTAAATACATAAAAAAGAAACATGAAGAACTAATGCCACAAAATACAAGTCTTTATTAGCATAAACAGTTTCTAACTAGATGTTTATATGATAAAGCAAGATTAAAATTTTAGAATCAATTTTAGAATCACCTCATCAACTTAATTCAGATTAGGGTTTGAAAACTAAATTGCTAAGTGCCAGCTGTTTAAGAATAATAGTTTTTGAAAATAATGAAAAAGGAATATCCTTTCTACCTTTATATCTCTTGAAAAAAAGAGAAGGTGGTGGTCATTGCTGATAACAGTAAAATGAGGAAAGACTTTTTTTTAAAACAAGAATGGACAGTGCCCATCTGTAAATTTAACATCAAGGAGCAGAGCTGGAAGACAGGCCTAGCTGAAGGTAGGGTAGACAGAGCCTGAAACACAGACAGCCTTAGAAGAGCACGGGTGAAGGATATCTAGGATGTTCCAGACACAGCCTCTGAACTGAAAAACATGAGATCAGCAAGGCCCTGACTTCATATGACGCATAAAAAAGAAATGACTAGCTCCTTTCTTCAAGGTCACTGAAAATATACAGCACTTTCAGTCATCACATGGGTTCAGGGAAAGAGGAGCAGATTCCCAAGTTAGGTCATTTAAATGATATCTCCTGTCTCAAAATAGTTCCACCAACACTAAATTATTTCCACTTTTAAAGCTTAATATTCTACTAACTGATAGTAATCTGTGCTAACAACAATGTATTTGTTTGTTTTTAAGAGAGGTGAAAGGGCTATAGTCACTAACACTTTATTCCAAACCAAGACCCCTAGATTAATACTGGAGTGCACTAAGTCAGCTCTTGTTGGCTATCTGTTACCCTTATTATTCACAAAAATATTATTTATATGAGGAGATGTAGTATGACTTTGGAACAACGCAATCTGCAACCTTTTAGAACATAGCTCTATTTAAAATTGGGGATTTCCTGTGTCGGAGCTTCTTAATTTTATATGCTTTTTTATACTCATATATTTTAATTCTTACAACCTGAAACATATGCATAAAGAAAATCTTTAAATGGCACTTTAAGGCAAATTTGTTGACTACATAACATAATAGTATTCATTATTTTAGAATGCCTATCAAGAAGATAAAATTCTATAGCTGGCAAAATTTGAGTCCATATTAGATATTGGGTGGGGAGGGGAGTTATTTTGCCTCTAAATGATATTTAGATGTATAACAATATTTCAGTAATGAAAGCTTAAAAACTACATACAGATTCAATGAAAGGCGTATGTAACTTACGTATTCCCAAAAGATATTTGCTTCAATTACTGAAGTCATTTTGATTAAACATCTTTGAAAATTGGGCAATTTAACAGCAAAACAAAGCAGAATTTTCTTGATAGACCTATGGTTATCTGTAGTTTGAGTCTTCTTCATAAAGCCTCTGGTAGGTTGATTAAAAGAGTTGAAATGGGAAGTCATTACATCTGTTCTAAAGGATCTTTGTTTGGTTGTTTCTTGAATATATATTATGAAATTGTTAACATTTGATCAACAAAACCAGCAACTTCACACAGCTCAGAATAATACTATCCAACTATGACCATGTAATATGAATCTCCTTGGGCTGATTCTCAAAAGAACAGTCCATCTATGGAAGACTTTTCTGCTGAGATGACTGTGATAACCTAATATATACAATACTGTACAACATTAAGAAAATAAGACAAAACGAAAAAAGTCTCAAAAAAAAAAAGCTCACATTAAATAAATGTGAGCTTCAGGTATCATATATTACAGAAAGTGAAATAACTATAATAAATTGTAGACATATATACTTACATAAATAATATCCCCAATTCACTAACAGATTAAAATACAGTGAAGTTGGTATTTTCCTAATTTAAAAAGTTTAAATTAGAAGAAACAGTTTCCATAGCTCTTTCAAATAAAAATAAGACAATTTAATAGCTTTTGAGTGTCAAATGAACTTTTCTTTTTGGGACTGGGAGTGAGGGATTGTGGTGTTGCTATCTTTATCATGCCAAAGTAAATTTCTAAACTGCAGTCACTCCTTCACATATGCAATACATTTAAACTGCAATGAAAAAATAAAACTCTCGAAAACCGAATTTGGCATTTCTCAAAATAAAAGCAGAAAAGTTGTTTTAAGTTGGCATTAAAGATCTGTGAAATGGGATAATTTTCGAGAAATTAACTTTTTAAAAAGATGAATGATAAAGAATTCAGATTTACTATGATAATTCACAAGCTAAGGTAAAAATAGCACCTGATGACAAGAATTTCCAGACTAATATTTTCAAATCAGAGTCCTTTTCATGATTAAAAAAATAATTTTAAGTTCACATATAAAGAAAACACAATATTTTCAAGTACATAAACACCTCAGCTCAGTGTAAAGAACTACTGTGTTGATCTTGTCTCAGATATATAGAATTATTTCATATTAAATCTTTCTGCCAACAAGAGTAGTTCAAAGAAAAATTATCTGAGGCAGGACTAAGGGAGGGAGACAGGGAAGACATAAACTTCCTTTTCAAGACTGGGCGAGGGGATAAGTAGGTAGAGAAATAGAAAAATAGTGGATGTTTAAATATAAATTAAATCACCCTAGGATTATCTGTTTTATCTTATAGAATATCCCATTATCAAAACCCAGAAAATACTCAATGAAATGTTTAGACCTCAGACTCAAGCTTAACAAATGTAATATCAAAACATGCAGAGACAGAGAACTGAAAATAAAGTTGTTGTTTTTAACAGGCAGTTAAAATAACATTGTAATACAGGCATGTCTGAATGAGAGAAGCTGGGCGTCTAATTTAATTTCTGGAAGTCAGGAGAGTTGTCTGATCCAGTGAACTGACCAAAGACAAGGAATCAAGTACAGCCAAAGAAATCACACCAGAAACCAGTACACCTTCCTATATCAACTTTCCATTATTCTTCTCTACCCATCAGACACCAAACCCAATACCTAGACTGTAAATCTATAGACCAAGGGTTCAAGAGATTGATATGAGCTAATGAAGACAATTAGAAGAAAGACAATGATCTTTAAAAGTAACAGGAACCTCCTTGGCCTGGTTCTCAGAGAATGTAATTAAATCTACAAGAGAACTCTGCTGAGAGATGGAACTAATGGAATCTCCACATTTTATTACAGAAGGAGGCTTTAGAGAAACATCTTCTGCAGAGCCAGAAAAAAATAAAAAATAACATACCACATTTATCTCTAACAATATTTTAAAGCAGGACATTCACTTGCCCATGGCAATCTTGCAACTATATTTATGCAATGAAATCTAAGAATACAGCTTAAGAATAATTATTGAACAGAAAAATTTCAATCCATTCCTCTTAAATTCCTTTTACATTTTATAATCATTTTAATGTCAGTAAAATCTAATAGCTTTTTAATTAGCTATATGGGCCAGTGTTATCACTGCTTTGTTTACTAATTTTACCTTGAATACATTTTGTTAAAAGTTTAGCCTAAATAGCTACATTCATATTTAAGAGAACAAAGATCACAGAATTTTACATGTTATTTTTTTCCCAACGTCAATTTTAAGGTGCTTATGCTGGTTCTTTTTATTTTTTTTTATGCTGGTTCTTTAGGAGACTGTTCCCTTGGGAGAAAAAAAGGTCATGTCAATTATTTGTAAACTTTCTTTTACTTTTATTATCTGTAATATAATTTTCCTCCTTTAAAATTACTTAAAAGCAGGAATTCCCTGGAGGTCCAGTGGTTAGGACTTGGGGCTTTCACTGCCATGGCCCGGGTTCAATCCCTGATCGGGGAACTAAGATCCCACAAGCCGCACAGTGTGGCCGAAAAACATAAAATAAAATAAAATTACTTAGAATCATGAATGGGAAACAAAATTAGCAACATATCTGAATCCTATTAATTTGAGTATAACTTGCATTAACAGTACAGGCTGATCTTGTAAATATAGTTCATGGGAAGAATAACAAGAATAAAAGTAAGCCTAGATAATGATTATAAAATAGTCAAGGGATAACCAAATCAGAGACAGGTGGAATCTGAGACACTACCTGATCTAATCCCCTTGTTCCTTTCATTTACAGATGAGAAAACTGAGGTCCCAAGAGGTAAAATTCCAAAGTTACACAGCTCATTGAAAACAGAGGCAACACTAGAAATCAGGTCTTCTGACACAAAGTTTCGTGGTATTTAAAAATAACATAATGCATTTTTACTAAGCTTTAAAAAAATCTGCCAATTTAGAAAAAAGAAATTATTAAGCTCTAAAGTTTTTTCTTTTATGTCAGTAAGCATGTCAACACAGGTAAAGAAATACTTGCAAGTTAGCAATACAAACAAGCTGACTTATATAACAAAAACCCCAGGGCAATAATAATAATAACAACAACAACAATAATAATAATGTTGTAGTTCACCCTACTTCAGGAACTATGATAAAATAACAAGCTTGAAAAATATCACTGTCTTATAAATACTAATGTTACTAGTGAATGGTAATTACCAAAATAATGGAACACAATTTTCAAAACCCAAATTACTACAAGGTAAAAAACTTGTTTCTCTTGATTGGGGAAAACTGGTGACAGTGGCCAATAACATGAGAAAAAAATTATGAACAATGCTATCATACCAATGAAAATGTCCAAGAAAGGACATAATAGATTTTCTGAGAAAAGTGATTATTAAAAAAAAATACCCTGAAGGAAACCAACCTTCAATACATTTAAATAGACTGAACGACTCTCACTTATAGGAATAATGTTGTACTAGTATGGGATTTGACTAAACTATAAGTGAAAATTTACCTTCTTTTATCTTTATGGCAACAAAATTTTTACTTTCTAATTAGAGATCACAGAATAAGAAAGATGCTTAATAACTTATTATATTAAATCTTTATGAATCAACCAAATAGGAATGTCTCCAAAGATGGCTGGTCTTGGATAGACCTTAACATTTTCTTTCTCAGAATACTTTGGATCCTGAGAGAAAATTATAATCCTATATCAATTTGGCTATTAAAGAAATATAGAATTTACATTAGAAAAAAACCCAGGAGACTAATTATAGTCAGATGGAAGGTAAAGGTTGCTTAGTCTTCCTACTCCTTTCTCAAAACTCATATAATTGGAACAAAAAAGAAGGGAAGAGAATTAAAATATTAAAAGATGTCAACATAATTTTTTCATATAAAATAGATAAAAATGATATAAGAATAATGTATAAAATCATACAGCTACCAAGAAACATAGCTGAATTAAATATAAACACTTTTTCTTATTTTAATCAGTTGTAAAAAAGGCATAAAAGAAGTTTAAAAGAATCATGAGTTCCTTTGTAAATCTAGTTTCTATAAAAATGCTCTTTTGTGTGCTTATGTGTGGAAAAGAATGGAAAAATCCTTACTTTATGCAGGTTTAAAAATTATATATGCAAATATACAAACAAGATAATATTATCACTTAAAATGTAAAGTTTTGCTACGATGAAAACCAACAAGTTACAGTAATCACATTTTAAAAATTGTTCTTAATTGGAAAGAACTGGGCACATGAAAGTCCTCAAAGAAAGAAAAATAAGGCTTACACTTCTCTTTATATTTTTCTTATAAATTTCATTGAAACCAAGCTAATGTAGTTATATCATTCTGTATCAAAGAAAACATATAATGGAGATCCCCAAATTTCTGATGAAAGTGACCTACAAATTCAGCTATATAAAATTTGAAAGCATATTCTGGTATAACATATAATAAAGAACCAATACAATCTAAGGGCATAGCCACTCTTGAAAAAGAACCTAATTTTTAAAGGATTAATTGGATTGCTGATTTAAAGGTTATACCAAATGAATACTGGTCTAATTGCCTATTCTGTTGTTACTGCTAAATACCACTGAAGACCATTATCCTTGCTTTCTGTAACCCCAAAATTCTAACAAAAACAAATACTATCAGCAGGGGAACTTACAGGTTAAAGAGTACTATAATTCCTGTTATCTCATTTGATCCTCACAATGTCCAGTGAGGTAAGTTTCGGGGCCCCAAATTACCTTATCCTTATTTTACATCAAAGAAATTGAGACCAAGAGAAATTAAATGAGCTGTCTAGTTTACATCATAATTATGGGTCTTTTGATTCCAAGTATGATAATATGTAAATATACCTTTGGCATGTCAAAAGCAATATAAATATCATCACAGCGAAACTTTGGTATATTAATGTTTTCTAAGCTCAAGCCAATGATCCACTATTTTATCAAAAAATTTTAAGTAGTTCCTTTTATTTCATGGGGATATAGCCTAAACCAACACAGTTACCAACTTCAGTTATTGCCAACTATTATCACAAAGAAACTAATGAGGTAGGTTAAAATGTAGTAAATTTTTCTAATTTGAAGAGATTCTTAGAATTTTCATAAATCTGCTCTAAGAAACAGCTTTTAGAAAATCATCATTAATCAAGGTTTACTTGAATATTCATTTACCCAACTACTACACAAAGATCTAACTTCACATAAAACCAACAAGAACCTAAATACTTACTTCTAAGAATTGCTCATCACCTTTTAAAATTAATATAAAGTGTTGGTACAAGTTTGTATATATATTTCTTTAATTAAAATAGTAATATGGACTGTTACTCTAGGAGAAGTACACTTTATTTGGTGCAATTCACATATTACTAATTGCCGCATATTATTCTGGTAAAGCAGAGACTTCATTTCACTTAGTTTAAATTTAGACTCTTCAAATTTCTTTGAAGTGAGACTTCACTGCTGGAGTGAAAGTGAGTTGCATAACATGAGTTATTCATTCATTTAAATATTTATTGAAAACCTACTATGTACTATGCCCTTTGCTAGTTGTTGAGTTATTAATCAATTGTTCTTTGAAACTAGCTACTGTTTCGAGCTTAATATCGTCTTGAATTGTTTGCTTTAATCACTGAAAAAATTCAATACAATATTGCTGAAATCAGAGTACTTCTCAAAAACCTTTCAGTTGTATATTAACATTTTAGAGAGAACTATTATTTTCTCAGTTGTCAACTGAACAAATAAAATACTAAACATTATCATATGCCAATCACAACACAAATTAAACATATGGTAAGAAAGCTGTCCAGACTTGCTCATGTTGGTTTAAGCTAGTTGAGACTTGAAATTGTTTTGCTATAGTTCTTCAACTGTTTCTTTAAAGAAAAAAATCTTAATTTGGAGCACTAGTTTGATAAATAACACAACCCAAATGAAATACGGTTATTTAAAACAATAGATTAACAATATTAAGTAAATTTTGTGGAGCGAAACTAAGATACTGAAAGTAACTGAAAGGCCAATATAGCCTTTACAAATACATCAATAGTTTAGTAGAGAAGATACAAATGAATATATAAAAATCAGGAAGCACAAAGTTAAGATTTTCATAATGATGTTCACTTAACTGTCTATACTTGGCCCACAAAGAAATCAATTAACATTTTGGCAATTGATAATATAATGTAGATGGCGATGGATGACAACATCTTTGAGCTGAAACTGGTACCTTCTATATTAACTTCTTATTTTTCTGTCTGAATGTTTGTTTTGGTCTCTCATGCTGTTCTCAGGGGAAATCCTCAGACAAAAGCCTCAAGAATTACTGATTTATTTATAAATGAGTTGTTATAAGTTTGGCTTTCAGAGTAAAGGTTTACTAACTGTCAGATGTGAGGGAATTCAGACTCGACTTGTCTTGAGTATTAATTCCAGTTTCAAGGGAAAAGACAATGAAGATGGAGGAAAAAGTAAAGCATTTGAGCCAAATGTTCAACTATATCTTAAGAAGAATTAATAATAAATATTAATACATACTTTGAAAGAAAAAACATGATACACAAATTATTATTATCAGAAAACTGACTTCTGTGCCTGATGAAAGCTTCTGTCAACACCTAATTTCTTGGTACTTTTTGTTTTAAAGAAGGAGAGGAAAAAGTACACATGAATTAAACACGTGTCAAGGAATGTACTATAGTAGCCCTCAAACAAATCTCTTAAATCCTCAATAATCTTAATCCCTTATAGTTCATAACAATTTAAAATTTTCAAAGAGCTTTCATATGATTTTCCATCTGATACCTATTTGACAACTTTGTGAGGTAGGTATTTATCTTCTGTCTTCATTTACAAACAAGGGAACTGAGGCTCAGAGAAATTGACCTGTTAAAGGTCAAAAGTTAGCATATGGCAAAGCCAGGCCTCTTTAGAGTCTAGAATATTTTTTGAAGTGTGATTCTTGGATACTAGCATAACAATCACCTGCGCTATTTTGTTTTACAACTACAGATTTTAAAGGCCTACCATCACCTTTGACTTAATGAGTAAGAATCCTTAGAAGTGGGGTCCAGAATTCCAGTTGTATATCAGGTAATGATATAAAAGCATAACACTGAATCCAGCTAGATTTTCACGTGATACAACATGATGCCATCACATCATCATCAGGGGCAAGTCAGCTTAAAACACCTTGCAGCCAGGTTGCAGATTAGAACCTGGAAAGCTTTTTAAAAAACTACCAGTTCTCATCTGAATGAGAGGAAGGTGTCGGGTATCAGAGGTTATCAAGTGATTCTTATCTGTAGTCAGGGTTGAGGATCCCTTGTTTAAATATACTTTTCTATAAAACACATCCAGCATTTTCCAGAATTTTTCTTTCCTTTCCGATCAATTTCATGCCTAATAAAGTTCACAGTCTTTATTATAAATTATTTAAATTTTACAAGACAAAATGTCAAACATTTTTGAGTTGATATTTTTAAGATTAAAAGATACTTCACAGCAGGACTAATCATGCTCCATTTAGCTACAATGATTTTCAAATACCCCGAATTAATCACCTCTTTGGACTTAGGTTATATATATTTCAGCTATAAACAAGAATGATCCAGAATGTGAAAATAAGGGTGTGGGGCAAAAGCTGTAGCCTATTGGCTACTGGGCAATGCAAGTGCAGACAATCAACTCACTGATAGGAGGGGCCTGGATACCAAGATCTGGTGGCTTTGGTAAGATCACATCTCACTGTAGAAAAATACAACAACAAATACAGGGGAAACATTTTGCCATTTTGTAATTACGGTTACCACAAAAAACCTTATAATGTGTGATGCTTATTCTATTACATGCTTTCACAGAACATATCTGAACATGAAGTTCTCTATGAATCAATACTACTACATGGGAAAACATGGCTACAAAGTAAAAATTTTCCATCATGCATATGGATAAGTTATAAAAACACAGCCAGTAAAAGTAATATTTACAAAAGTAATAAAAACAGTACAATTACTGGGAAAAATGCCCATCTCCGCTTTTACTCCGTCGCTAATCCTGCTCCTGTATTTCTCTGAATAAAGATTATTTTGATAGAATTTCAAAAGAGCCTTCAATAGACTAATCAGATTCTTCTGTTGATTTTATATTCTATTAGCTAAAATACCCTTGCTGATTTATTAAATTCTCCTACAGTTTAAAAACACAGTTCTTTTTCACTTAGTGGAAAGGAAACTACAAAGTCCTACTATTCATCTGAGAAATAAACCTTGCATAGAAAATTTCTTTAATTCTGAAATTTTGTTTTATTAACAGAACTACCAGAATGTTATCTCACAACTAGTTGATATTATATGAAAGTTCACTATAAAGCAGTCACCACACATTTAGGATTTTTCTAAATATAAAACAAGCGGGTTTATAAAAATGCTTACCAGACAAATAATTATTTCTTCATAACCTAGAAATAAGAATTATTTATGCGATGATATAATTCTTAGCATTTTGGATGCCTTGATGTTCCAAGTTTGTTGCAATATAAAAAGCGAAAATTTACTTTTCAATGGACACAATCTGCACCTGACTGAAAGCATCATAACAGTGAGTTATGGCAATCAGTCATGCAAAGGCAAAGAAGAAAATCTGCTTTTCAAACAACACAAGTTTTCCATCTTAGGACAATCTAAGCACTGGTTCCATCTTCTTCAATAACCCGATTCATGCTGGTACCATGTGTGATGTGAGTCATAGGATTATTACTGAGATCTCTGATGCTGCTATGTCGTGACTGTTCATTGAGCCGATGAGAACTACTGTGCCTGGAGTGATCCGTGAGTCGTGACATGCTGCCATGAGGTAGTCTCTCCTCCATTCCTCTGTAACTGCAGGGAGTGTACCTAATATAGGAGAGTTTATTTTGAAGTAGGTCACAGAACACACTAGAAAATAACACTAAAAATTTTCATGAAAATACCTCATCAAGTGAAATAATTAGGAAACTAACAAGTGAAAAAGTAACAACCAACTTTTGATGATTTACACTCTTGAATTATTCAAGTGGCCAAACAGAAGGGAGAGAAAATCTACTAATTAGGCTCAGAATTAAGGTATGCTTTGCAAAAGGACAGAAGCTGAAGTTAAGCAGAGCTGACTGATCTGGAGCTATGCTAAGTAAGGATACTTTTCTCAGTCAAATAAGTTTTGGGTTATGAGGTGGGTTCCAGGAGAGGAAGAACAGCAATAGAAGAAATATGGCATTGTCCCAGGGAGTTTAGAAGAATGGTTATAATCAGTAGGACAGCAAACTCCAATTTTACTAAAAGAGTAGCATTGGAAAAGCAAGCAAATGAAATTAGAGGAGAAATTACCGTGACCTTAAAAAAAAAAAAAAAAAGTGAGGGAATTGGCAAGCAATGATGACAGCTAAGTGCCGACAGCTTCTTTCCAGAGAGCCCAGCTAACAGCTGAATTAACTACCTGTAAATGGTCTTAATTACTTTTCATTAGGGCTTCAGGCTGTGAGAATGCTATTTTGTAAAAGCTACATCAACTTAAATACACAAGTAACAAACGCCTAACACTTTGTAACCCATATTCCTGCAAAAGCAAATTCTCTCCTTATCCCTAGCCCAAGACACAGCTTTTGAGTATGTCAACTGGGCTACGTTGCTTATTGCAGGCTGTCTTCTCTGTCATTCTACTTACCTTGAAAGGCAGCAGTGGGAGCTGTTAAATTTTCTTTTGTTGCAATTCTGACTCACTGAGCCCCCATCAGAGGTAAGAAAACTAACATTCAAACATACTATACACTTTTTGTAAAGAATATTTAATTTAGAATAACAAAGATCAAAGAAAACAACTGAAAATAATTTATAATTTTAATTAATACATTAAATTTTAAGTAGTATTTCTAAAAATAAAAAGGTAGCAGGCCATTCCTTTTTCAAATAGTCACCAAAACTAATCACAAGCAGCTGAAGACCTACTGGCTGTCAAAAGCATTAATTTATCATTTCCCTCATTTAATGATTATAACAAATTTCATGACTCAATATGAATCATTTGTAAAATTTAAAGATTTTAAAGATTATTCATATACTACTGAGGTGATCTAGTATTATAGCAGTGCTTGTCAAATAATGTTTTCATTAGATCACAGAGTTTAAAAATTAAGTCCTTTAAAATTATAAAAGAAAGCATGTCTTTTTTTCCAGTTTGCATAAAGCAAAAAAGAACATTTAAGAATAAAAAGCTACATTTAAAATATTGTTTAAATTCCTCATGTTAACAGAATGGATAAAAGAGCATTTAATTCTTATTTATTAAAAGAATTCACATTCAGAACACAAAGGTTTTAACTTTGGTTTGCAAGTTTTGGTAAAATAATTACAATGTTTGCAAATGAAAATATTTCATAATAAGCCTGTTATTCTAGTTAATTATTTTACATAATAATCATTGCCCTAAACTGAGTGAAAGATTTCTCCAAATATGATTTGCCAGCCAATTTGGAGACCTTTCACCTCTCAATGACTTCGTATCTATTTCAAACAAATATGGCAAATGAAAAAGAGCAAAATATGATGCAGTGTTCTAGGAATGATATCAAGGTAATTAAAAATATGAATTGAGTATTTTCTAAAATGAAATCTGTCTTTGAGTTTAATTTAATGAATAAGACTAAAAGAATACTTTTTTTTCACAGAAAAAATTGAGTTTTTATGTCTAATTATTTAAGTGAAATATATGGCTATCCACAAAATTCTAGAATATGAACCACCTGCCCATGGATAATTAGGACTCAACTACATAGTAAAATGTCACCTACTTACCAAACTAACCACTCTTTTTCAAACCTCCCCCTACCTACTCATCCACTTCCTTTTTTATATCCTCTCATCTAACTACCAATTACTTATTCTTTGAAGTTGACATACATGTGAAGGTATATTTACCCAAGTCTATTTTATTTTACGTAGCACTGAGATCAGTAATTATCCATCAAGGAGTCTGGACTAGAGTGAGTACTGAGAAGCAGGAATGTGTGTATACGTGTGATCTCATAGCCAAGATACCACGAAATGTTGAGAAAACCATGGCCAAAATATAGTGTTCACGTGTAAACTTAAAAAACTGATGCCGAAAGAAATCGCCATGAGATGGCATGCCCACATTATTTCTAAAGTTGTTTGATAGATTTATTTGTCTCCTAATATGCACCGGGCTAGATACTGTGGGGGAATATACAAATGTCTGTCACCAAGTTCACATCCTCCAGAAACTGCAAACTTAGCCAAGGAAAAACGACTGTATTGAAAATAGGTCACACTGAAAGAATGATTAAAAAGCAATTAAGTAACTGCCATGGATATGGGAATCAAGCAGGCCTTAAAGGATGAGTATGATTTTAATTAATCAGAGATAAGAAAGGCCATTACAGGAGGTCATAGTCTATCCCCTAGTTTCCATGACACTATACTTTCATAGATTCCTTCATGTCTATAAGCACTTTCTCTGAATCACATGCTAGGTTATTCTTATTGTATTATTATTACTATTTTTTTAAAGGCACTTTATTTTTTTTTTAATTTTTAAAATTTTTGGCTGCATTTGGTCTTCGCTGCTACGCGCAGGCTTTCTCTAGTTGTGGTGAGCGGGGGCTACTCTTTGTTGCGGTGTGCAGGCTTCTCATTGCAGTGGCTTCTCTTGTTGCGGAGCACAGGCTCTAGGCACATGGGTTTCAGGAGTTGCGGCACGCAAGCTCAGAAGTTGTGGCTCGCAGGCTCTAGAGCGCAGGCTCAGTAGTTGTGGTGCATGGGCTTAGCTGCTCTGCGGCATGTGGGATCTTTCAGGACCAGGGATCGAACCCGTGACCCCTGCATTGGCAGGCGGATTCTTAACCAGTGTGCCACCAGGGAAGTCCCTCTTATTGTATTATTATCATTACTGTATTTACCAAGGTCTTGTTCTTGGTCTGTTCTTTTTTTTTATTAAGATTCAAGGAATTCTATCTCACAATTTTAATTACCAACTACCTTATATTAAAGATTATAAACTTTCTTATCTAAACTCCCATTCCATTCAGATTACTGATGCTGAAATCCCCCTATATTTAATTGCCTTCAGAAATTCTCTACTCAATATGAACTTATCTTGTATTACCATTCATCACCCTACTTATCTCCTCTGAGATGTTTTCATGGGCCAATCTGATCTTCCCCTTTTCTGAAGTTCTATAACACTGATCATCTCTAATACTCACTGTTTTAATTGTATGCTGGCTTGCACTGTTTTTTAGTGGTTCTTATGTATATGTCCTACCTTTCTCATAAGGTTATATTCTCCTAGAGCGCAGAAATTATACTTTAGCTTTCTTCTATATATCTCTTTATACACAGAATGCCACATGCATAAGAGCTGTATTCTAACTGTTCATTCCTTATTGAAAAGGATGAGGCTAATAATGTCAAACATCACATAATGCTGAGAGTCAGTTCATGGAGGGTGGTGTTGACAAAACATACTCTGAAAGATTCTCTGATTTCCTCCCTCTTTATGAGTGTCTTAAGTTAAGACCTCTAAATTACTCTAGAAACTTCCCAACTGGGCTTACTTACAATCTCCTCTCCTATGCTGCTGTCAAAGTGATCTTCCTAAAATACAAATCTGATTTTATCACCCCAATGCTCAAAGTCTTCTAATAGTTTCTCATTGCTGAAAGGGAAAAAACCCCAAACTTCCCAGCATGTTTCATCTCCTACAGTTGCCCTGGTACTTAACTGCCCAAGTTTGTCCTCCTTCCCTCCTCATATGCTGTTTCCTTGTCTGAAATTTCCAACTGCCTCCTCTGAATCCTATTCAAATTAAAGTGCTATCCTGTTTGTGAACAAGACTTTCCATGGTGACTTAAATGGTTTTCTTCTCTGGAATCCCAAAGCACCTTGTACATGATTTTATCATACCCATTAAAGTATATTATAACTGACTGTTTACTCTTCTGTCTTCCATCTCTGTGTCCCTAGCACTTAGAAGAATGCTTTTTATTTAGGAGTGCTGAATGGAAGGAAAAGGCAGGAAAGAGAAGATCTTTGAATGTGATTAAAAAACAGGTCATTGGTGATGTTAGAAGTGGGCAAGAAGGTGAAAAAGACTAGAAATACAAGGAATGAAGGATGCAATTGGCAGAACGGAAATATTCAGGATATTCATTTCAAAAATCTGGCAAGGAAAAGAAAAAGAAATGGATAAAGATAGAAAATATATGATAGTCAAAGAAAGGCTGCTCCTTTTTAAAACATAGGGTAGCTGACCAAGTTAGAAGGTGAAAGAAAGCAAGTTGAGAGGACAAACCAGAAGGACTAAAAAGACAGTAAGTATAGGAATCATATCCTATACTAGGAGGACAGGGAACACTGAGAGAAAGGCTGGAATGAGACTGGAAGGATACAGGACAGCTGTAGAAACAGAGATGTTTCAAAGTGAACAAAGAATTTCAGGCATTATAATTTTCATTCTTTCAGTTTCCCAAACTAGAAACCTTAAAAAAAAAATCTTTGGCACATTCCTTCTCCCCAATTGCTTTTAGTCCATCTCCAATTCCTATCACTTCATTTCTTCTTTTTAAATATCCTTCAGATCAGCTCTTCCTCTCTTGCCACTGCCACTGTTCTTCCATAAGCCTTCATCATCTCTCAGCTGAATTAATGCAAAGCTCCTAAGAAGTTTCTAATTCTAGTGTCTCCACCATCAAATTTAACAGGAAAGCACATCCAGCCCACTCTCAAACATTCCCTGTGAAGCTTTTTCCCATCCCCTTCCCCACCAGAATTAATCATCCCCTCGTCCAAGCTACTAAACAGGGGTTGGCCAACTATGGTCTGCCAGTCAAATGAGGCCCCTTGCTATTTTTGTAAATAGTTTTACTGGAACACAGCCATTCCCATTTTGACTACATATTGTCCATGGCTGCTTTCATGTTACAACAGCAGAAATGGATAGTTGCCAACAAAGACCATATGACCCACAAAGACTAAAGTTATTTATTACGTGGCTCTTTATAGAAAAAGTTTGCCAACCTCTGGACTATACCATTATATTTGCATTTTACTTTAATTATTAACTTATAATAATGATAATAAAAGTTGATATCAGGCACTTACTGAGAAGGGCACTGTTCCAAACAATTAGGTACATTATCTCATTTATTTTTTACAACATTGCTAAAGGGGCAAATATTATTACTATTTCCATTTTACAGATGAGGAAACTGAGGCTTATCATTCCAGACTCCAAGCTTTTAACCACAACACGAGTAATGACTACACTATCTTTCTTGAGCTTATTAAGAACAAAGATCATGCCTAAATCATCTTTGTATTCCCAGAGCCTAGCACAATGCCTGACATGGTAGGTATCCCATAACTGTCTGCCAAATTAATCTTACTAAAATAACCATTTTTACCCTGCCTTCTCCCTGATCAGTAATACCCGTCAATGACTCCATATTGCTTGCTGCATCGAGTCTGAACTCTAAACTCCTCTGACTGGCATTAAGTCTGACCATAAGCTGGGACAACTGTACCTAGGAAAGTTCAAAAATGTTAATAATGATCAACTTCTTTTTCAGAATTGGCTACTCTTCCAATAGTAGTAGTCACATTGGCTACTCGCCATGTGACTCTAATTCAGCACACAAAATAAACTAAGCTACCAATAAAACTCACCTGCCGTCACGGGATCTGTGGAGGCTGCCATGGTAGCTGCTCACTTGGCTGTGGACACTCCCTGCTTTGCTTCTCTGATCATCCACCATGGCCAGCTGAGTTGAGGAAGCATGTGTGGATGTTCCTTGAGTGGAAGTTCCTCTTGATTTTCTTATAATAGGAGTATTTGGATCCCTCAGGAGGGACTGAGCAAAATCAGGTTCCTGGAGCACCTGTCGACTCTCATTCACTATCCTAGACAACAAAATACTAAGTTTAAGATACAGACTAACAGCTCTACTTTTTTGACAAACTGATGTTATTCTTGAAATTAATTTCTTCCCAAATAATGTCTTTAGGACAGATATAAGGTAACATTGTTGACCGAAGAGAGAATATAACAAAAATCTGTGTCAGTCTGTTCCCAAAAGTGGTATGATAGAAAGAGGTTCGTATTAGAATAAGGAAATCAGGATTTTAGTTCCAACTCTGTCAATAAATATGTAACCTTAGGCAAGTCACTATCCCCTTTTCTTAATTTTCCTCATCTATAAAATGAAGATATACAATTTCATCATTTCTAAAAAGTCCCTTTCAGCTAAAGAAATTTATCATTCTCAAGGACACTGAAATATTACAAAGGTACTACTATAAAGTAGAAATACTATTTTCTTGCATGGTTTATGGAAGTAGTAGAGGCCTCATCATAGCATAGACACATTTTTTAATTTGTAAGAGCAGTTGTTTTAAGGTTACAAGTTGACTTTATGACAGAGCATTTGTCTAGTGCTGGAATAAACATGAATGATCATAACTAGAACAAAACATACGAAAAATTAATTTAAGCAAGCATACAATTAAGTCCCAGACACATTAAAGGCTTAGGAAAAAAGAATTAAGGGGATGAATTATGTCCAGAGCAAAAGTTTTTAACTGCTATGAAAGGGTTAAAAGCAGACAGATGTTCATGATGATGAACAAAGTGGTAATTAATAAAAAAGCCAATTAAATAGTTACAAAGGTCAGTGTATCAGTTTGTGTAAATAATGACTATGAGAATCATACATAAAGTTAAAATTAGACAATTTCATTTAAAAAAAACCCTCCAACATGTAAAGATTGGATCATAAATTGCAAAAGTGCATATATTCTAAGTTTTCGAATTACAAAAAGATCATTGTTGTTACTGCCGTTGTTGTTTTTAGTGCTGGGGTAGAAGGGCTGAAAGAAGACTAATATTTGTTGAGTACCTGCATTGTGACAGGTATTTTACATATACTCTCCTTTAATCTTTCTTAATAATGTTTTTATTATAGAGATTAAGTCCTAAAAAGATATTAGATGTCCATTAAGAATAAATATTGTGATCCCCATTTTATAGATGAAGAAACTGAGGTTCTAAGGGATTAAAGGACTTTCCAAAAGTCATACAACAAAACAGCAGTTGCGGGTGGGAGGGAGGGAGATGCAAGAGGGAAGAGATATGGGGACATATGTATATGTATAACTGATTCACTTTGTTATAAAGCAGAAACTTTGACACACCACTGTAAAGCAATTATACTCTAATAAAGATGTTTAAAAAAAAAAACAGCAGTTGGGGATCAAACCTAAGTTTAAATGGCTTCCAAGACAATCATAAAGTAATGATAAAACATAATGTTTACGTATATGATAAAAACAAAATGTCAAAAACTAAATAGAAAAAAGAACAACTCAAAGATAGTTAAAACAACATTTGTTCTTGTGTTATCAATGGCCCTATTCATATATACATACATCCCAAGTCACTCTGGATTGCTGAATTTGTTTTCTAAACTTATTTTTAAAAATTGGTTCAAACTGACTTCTGGTCATTCCAAAAATTTAATCCACCTTCAAATGGTGAAGGTCTGTCCCCTCATTTTACAAATAAGAAAACAGAGGTCCAGAGAAATTAAGTGCTGTCACCCAGATAATTCCAAAAGATTTCTAAAAATATTTCAATCAGTGTCAGAAATATTAGCATAAGCACAGTCTTAAATGTGGCCTCACTCAGAGGAAGAACACTAATTTGATTGGCATAATTTTAGAAGCCAGTCTTTTGACACACAGTATAACACAGGGGTTAAGAGCAGACTAGAGGCTAGAGTCAGACTGCTTGGGTGTGAATCTCAATTCTGCCATTCACTAGCTATTAAACCTTGGTTCTATGCCTCAGTTTCTTATCTGTAAAATGACGATCTCCCTCACAAGGCTGTTTAGAGGATTAAATGATTTAATAATACGTAAAATGCTTAGGACAGTGCTTGGAGTATTAAGTGTGCTCAATTAACTGGTAACCATTATTATGATTACTCTATAGTCATTTCTCAAAGGCTCAACCAGACAAATGCTAGAAATGGCTGTAGGGTGCTCACACTCTTGAAGAGTGGCACTCTAGCCCAGAGCACAGTCCCAGCTTGGAGGGTCACAATGACTTTGTTGGGTTGCGGGGTGGTCCATGGTTCCAGAAAACCAAATAGAAGGGTTCTTGGGAGTTCTAGCCAGTTTCAGAAGGATTCTGACCCAACCAGGATCCCCCAAATAACTAGGAAAATTCCCCAAAAGGGTAGCTTGGGCTTAGCTCTATCTGGAGTTTCTAGTACAACAGAATTGTTGTATTACAGAATTGTTTGTGTATGGTCCGGAGGTGACCAGGAATGTTTAATTCAAACCCTCAGAATTATGTTT